>NC_064628.1:214694972-215004347 GCF_023864275.1 Schistocerca cancellata
CAGAATAAATATACTTTAATTCCTGTACAAAATAACGAATTGGCACACTTTCATCTTACTTGTTTTTATAAAGTACGTTGCAATGTTTTTCAAGACCGTTACTCAGTTTTATTGACTTTTTTTTCTTTTTTTTTTTGAGGGGGTGGGGGTGCGGGTAGTTACAGAGTTTTAATTATCAAGCAATGGCCACGAACTTGGTGATGGTGTTAATCCCGTTTACGTACTTATTCCTTCGATGCGACACTTTTTCCCATCGTTAAAACCTCAAGGTTCTTTATACTTGACAGTGCTTACAAATCTTCGAACACAGTTTTTAGAGTATTTTTGAGAAGTGCATTGCCGGCCGGTGTGGCCGTGCGGTTCTAGGCGCTTCAGTCTGGAACCGCGTGACCGCTACGGTCGCAGGTTCGAATCCTGCCTCGGGCATGGATGTGTGTGATGTCCTTAGGTTAGTTAGGTTTAAGTAGTTCTAATTTCTAGGGGACTGTTGACCACAGATGTTAAGTCCCACAGTGCTGAGAGCCATTTGAACCATTTGATTTGAGAAGTGAATTATACCCTTTTTGAAACGTTTATTTTGCGACGCCGTTCCGAAGCAACATAGAAATCATGGATGGTTGAGAGCAGGGAATATACTTTCTGACCCTTTCATTGTCATTGATGCAATCAACCGACATTTACTCTATGTGATCCAGAGATATTTAGTACTCATAGTAGCAAATTGTCAGCTACAAGCTTTCGAATCAAGAGTATTTGCATAGCTGTCTGCATAAGTGATACCACGTCTTAGTGAACGTAATTTTTTACTCTACATATCTTCTGATCCACAATAATCCTTGAATTTAGTTCGCAGTCGAAGTTCTGAAGTTTGCATACTCCCGAGTATACAAAACTGATTGCTAGAAGAATGTTGTTTGTATGCAACAGTGCCAATCTATGATCAGTTTTTACAGGAGAAAATGGATGGACAGTCGTTTTATGGCACAAGGAAACGGCGATAGGCCGTAATGTTTACTGAATCTTCATATCTGTCTGATGGCTGATCCAGGAGATTGAGGCTGAAATCCTACCAGATAATAGGGAGGATGTTCCTTCTAGGATGTCTGGTATGGTGGTAGAAAGATCAGGTACGGAATCAGAAAGTGACAAGTGTTGGTTTCAAAGAAATTAATCACGCAGTGTAGGATACATTTTCTAGTACATCAAATAATGACAAAACTAAGGGCCAGGGAGAGAAAAATTTATCCACAGTGTACAAAAGAAGACGTTTCTTCAGACTTAACAACAGTTTTTCTGTTACACTGCCTCAGCGACACATCATTGCAGTACTTCAAGTAGTTCTTCGAATCTGCAAATAATGGACATAGTAGTGATTGATTCAAATCTCCTTTCAGTTCGGCAGACAAAATAGTCTGTTAAATGAATAGAATTGAGGTGGAACAAGAATATTTTGTAAGTAGACTAGGATAATACTTCTTGTACCTACGGTTGTGTGGGTAGATCATGTATCTCAAACTGGCAATATTGCTCATAAGCTGCATCTTACTTTCGAAAAATAAAAAAAAACTGAAATAGTTGCATGACGTCGCCGGCCGGAGTGGCCGAGCGGTTCTAGGCGCTTCTGTCTGGAACCGCGCGACCGCTACAAACGCAGGTTCAAATCCTGCCTCGGACATGGATGTGTGTGATGTAGTTAGGTTAGTTAGGTTTAAGTAGTTCTACGTTCTAGGGGACTGATGACCTCAGATGTTAAGTCCTATAGTGCTCAGAGCCATTTGAACCATTTGATTTTCTATGACATTGTTCATATGACTATAAACGAGGGTCCTTCAACGAGTAATGCAACACATTTTTTTCTGAAAGCAGGTTGGTTTTATTCAGGGTTCCAGTACTCCATATTATTCCCCACTCTTTTGGCTATAAAACCCTGTTTTTCAATATAACGACTGCATGGTACCACTCCACCAGTGGACGTCGGAACCAACGCCTTGCTGCATCAAAAATTGTCATTATAAGCCTCGTAACGCTCCGCTAATTCCCCACAAATGGTCCTTCGTTGCTTTTTATGGCGGCGAAGAACCCAGCGGGCACACACCTGTGAGTTCTCCACGTGGTGAACGAGCGTGGCAGCACTACCAACAGAAACGTCCAGTTTTACAGCGAGCTGTTTGTGATCCATAGCTCACCTGGAGTGAGATTGTCCGCATGTTCCAACATTGCGAGAGTCACAGCTATGTGCGGCTGGCCGGCACACGGGAGATCGGACAGATTTTAACGACCTCGGTACGATTATTACAGACACCTCGCCCAACGACTCACCGTGACTTTGTTCACGGCCAGTCTCCGTAGACATCCTTTAAGTGCCTATACTCGATGTTCTGGTTTTCCGCCAAAAGAAGCTAGATTAGATTAGATTAGATTAGTTTTTCGTTCCAGAGATCCGTACTGAGGAGATCCTCGTGGATGTGCAACATGTCACTTTTTTAAGCTGAAATAACAATACTAATGGTATGAGTATATACTATACATCATTTTTTAAGCTGAAATAACAATACTAATAGTACGATTATATACAATATATCATTTGTTTCTATTAAAAAATTCGTCAATGGAGTAGAAGGAGTTGGCCACTAGTAAGTCTTTCAGGCTTCTTTTAAACTGATCTTTATTTGTAACTAACTTTTTTTATGTTTGCTGGCAAATATTGAAGATGAGTGTTCCTGAGCAGTGGACCCCTTTTTGAACTAAAGTAAGTGCTTTTAAGTCCTTGTGCTGATCATTTTTGTTCCTGGTATTGTATGTATGAACTGAGCTGTTTGTTGGAAAAAGAGATATATTATTTAGGACAAATTTCATTAAGGAATAAATATACTGAGAGGCAGTAGTTAGTATACCCAGTTCTTTGAAGAGGTTTCTACAGGACGTCCGTGAGTTTACTCCACAAATAATACGTATTACACGCTTTTGGACTCTGAAAACTTTTGTTTGACTTGAAGAGTTACCACAAAAATTATACCATATGACATGGAATGAAAGGAGGCAAAGTGTGCAAGCTTTTTCATTTTTATGTCGCCCATGTCTGCTAATACTCGAATTGCAAATACAGATTTGTTAAGGCGATTCTGCAGTTCTGTGGTGTGCTCCTCCCAACTGAATTTATTATCAAGTTGTAATCCCAGGAATTTAAGACTGTCAACCTCTTCTATCTGCTGTTCTTCATACTTTATGCATATGCTGGGTGGAAACCTCTTACATGTTCTGAATTGCATATAGTGAATCTTTTCGAAGTTTAATGTCAGTGAGTTGGCTTTAAACCATTTATTAATAATCAAGGAAACCTCATTAGCAGATCTTTCTAGAACTACACTCGACATACTATTTATTGCAATACTTGTGTCATCTGCAAACAAAACGAACTCTGCTTCTGGCAGTGTAACCGATGAGAGATCATTAATGTACACAAGAAAAAGCAATGGCCCTAAAATGGATCCTTGTGGGACACCACATGTCATGATGACTGATGACTTAATTCACTAGTCCCTTGCACTGACACCCTTTGTTTCCTGTTAGCGAGGTATGACTTGAACCATTTTGCAGCGCAGCCCGTGACACCATAGAATTCTAATTTATTTAAAAGGATGGTGTGGTTCACACAATCAAATGCCTTTGACAAATCACAGAAAATACCTGCTGAATGACAGCTCTCTATTTGGAACGTTCCTCCGTTACAGACCACTTTGATGGCTACGTATAGCGCCACCGATTGGAACTTCATAAAAAACCATAGGGGCCGAAACGAGAATATTTCTCGATGTCCCATAACAAATTCCGCATTTTTCAACCGAAATTGGCCGAGAAAAAAACTTGTTGCATTTATTCATTGAACGCCCCTCGTACAATGAAAACAACTAGCTAAATAATGTTTTCTATAGATGCTTTTGGGTTTGCTAGGTATAGTGTTAAGAAATTGATGTCCAGATGGACAGAATCTGAAGTTAAAAAAAAGAAAAGAAACCGGGCTGGGCTCATCCCTTATGGTCTCCTTGTCAGTCGCATACGCGAAATGCCTACTCAGGACAATCCAACATCAGACGGCTAGGGTCTCCCAAAGCAGACCAGATCGGGGAAACGTGTTAAGAATTAGTGCAATTGGGCCGGCCACCCAGCAAGGGGGTAGCGCCCTGGCGCGGTGGGTCTGCGCTGCCGCAGGCGCGTGAGAAAGCGGAGACCGGCGCTGGATGCTGGGTGAACTCCCACTGGGCGACGCCGCCCGCTGCGCTGGCTGCCTGCTCGCTGGGGGTCCCTCTCGCTGACTGCTGACGTGGGCTCCAGGCCTCACGTCACCAACGGTCCGCAGATCGATAACAAAGCTCCGCGCATTACGCCGGCAACGCTGCCCGCGAACCCACGTGTTGGCTTGTAACCGACTGTTACTATTAACTCAGTCCAAACATCCACGGTAGCACAAAACTTATTCCTACAGTTGTTCAGTTTGTTTGCTAATTAAACTTGCTTAAAACGACGGTACCAGAACTGAAATGTGGAAATACAGTGAAAACAGCCAATAACATCTATAAACAAAATGTTACAAAACTGTACTTTAACTTTGGTCACAGTTTTGTACGAGGGTCACTCCAAAAGAAATTCACACTATTTTGGTAAAACTACAGTTTTCATTCTGCATGTGTGAAAGTTTTACAATCTGTAGATAAATCCTTCCCACTTGTTTTCAAACTTGTTCAATTTGTTCCCGAGAGTGGCGCCGTCACAGCATGTCTTCAAGATGGCTGCTACACTTGACGTTCGTCAGAAGCAACGTGCTATCATAAAATTCTTGTGCTGTGAAAACGAGACAGTGGGAAACATCCACAAGAGGTTGAAAAAGGTGTATGGAAATGGTGCTGTCGATCACAGTACAGCTAGTCGGTGGGGAAGCAGGTTACGTGATGAAAGTGGGCACGGCAATATTGAGGATTGTCCTCGCAGCGGCAGGTCTCGTATTGCACACACTCCAGACAATATGCAGAGAATTAACGAATTGGTGACTGCTGACAGACGCATCTCAGTGAACGAATTGTCACGCCACGTTGGGATAGGGGAAGGAAGTGTTTGGAGAATACCGAAAGTGTTGGCGTTAAAAAAGGTTTGTGCCAGGTGGGTGCCAAGGATGTTGACAGTGGCTCACAAAGAAACAAGAAAAACGGTATGCAGCGAACTTTTGGAACAGTACGAGAATGGCGGAGATGAATTTCTTGGAAGAATTGTGACAGGTGATGAAACATGGCTCCATCATTTTTCACCAGTGACGAAGAGGCAATCAATGGAGTGGCATCATGCAAATTCACGCAAGGAAAAAAATTCAAAACCACACTTCCTGCTGGAAAAGTTATGGCTACGGTGTTTTTCGCTTCCGAAGGACTCTTGCTTGTGGACATCATGCCAGGTGGAACCACCATAAATTCTGATGCATATGTGACGACACTGAAGGAACTTCAAGCTCGACTGAGTCGTGTTCCACCACATCGGCAAAAGCAGGATGTTTTGCTGCTGCACGACAGAGCACGGCCACATGTCAGTCAAAAAACCATGGAAGCGATGCGCCATGTGACTATCGACTCTTTGAGAAACTGAAAGACTCTCTCCGTGGAACAAGGTTTGAAGATGATGACTCCCTTGTGCACGCTGCCAAACAGCAGGTTGGTCCAGAATTTTATCGTGCGGGTATACAGGCGCTGGTTCCAAGATGGCGTAAGGCAGTTGAGAGGGATGGAAATTATGTGGGGAAATGAAAATATTGTTCCTAAAGGACATATCAACACACTGTAAAACTTTCAAACATGTAGAATAAAAGATGTATTTAAAAAAAATAGTGTGCATTTCTTTTGAAGTGACCCTCGAATGTGGCACCTATGTCCGATACCTATTAAAATGAAATGTAAATAACTTGGTTGCCTCTTGGCAGTCTACTATGTTGTCACTATGACTGAAAGTAGCTGACTCTATCTATTGCTCCGTAAATAGTGACTTGTAAGTCGGTACTGTTGTTCTCTGAACGGAACTCTCAGTTCTGTGTTCTGCAGCATAATGCCAGAACTACAGGCACTGAACTGAGTGTCTGAGGCGTTTCGTCTTTTCTGCCTATCGGTGGAATGATCTCCTCCTCCACCGGTACTAGACGGAAGCAAAGTAGTCCCCATTTGATAGCTTTCTGTTTCGTGGCTGGCGACGTAGCGCAGAAGCTGAGAGATAGTCCCAGCTGGAGAGCGCCATCTGTGACTGGTTGTAAGACCCCAAGAAAATGTTTCTTTCTTTATGTTTATGAAATATGAAATGTATGGACGCGAGAGTCCAGAAATATACTTCTAATGTGAATAAAGGAAAGTGCAGCCTTGTCGTTTCTTTCTGTGGCCAGCAAGGAGTTGCTTGCTGTTTCGTATCGTGTCTTGTTCTTCAGCTTTCGCTATGTAAGCATTTGTCTTGTTAGTTGTTAAGAACCATGAATGTATTTACGCATATTTAAATTAATACCTTTCAGAATTATTTATTTAAAAAGCCAAACATGTCCCTTTGTATACTGGGTGAGTCACTAACTATTGCCACCTAGAATAACTCCGAAAGTATGATAGTAGCTGAAAAGTTTGTGGGACAAATGTTGCATGGGACAACGGGGGGCATAATATGACGTTGGTTTTTTGTTGCTAGGTGGGGTCGCGTCAGAGATATGATGGTCAAATTTGTTTTTTTAAAGGGGATACTATAGTTGGGTACTTATTTTCTGATAGTGGCTATCGACACGAATCCAATGATGTGTAACGGTAAGGTCTTTGAAGGTCAAAAAGGTGGCATGAACGTCCATTTACAGAAGGTAGTGATGACCATTGGTATCAGTGCAGTGCTGCACTCTTCCTATCATGGACTGAGTGGTATTCCTTATCACTTTGTCACTTATCGGAGCACATGCTCTGACAATTCTCTCTCGTTTATTGTGCAAATAGTAAATATTCGCCGAATGCGGCGTATCCATCTAACACCATTCGACGGTTTCGCACTACAACACTAACAGGTACGGTAAGACTAGTATCGTCGAATCAAGTGAATGTGAATGATGTATTCCTTCGAAGAACAAGTCGATATTCTTCTCATTTACGGAGAATGCCAACAAAATTCAGAGTCAGCTAGAGATACGCTGAAAGATATCTTCAACGTACTCACCCTACACGTCGTAAATTTAAATGTGTGTATGATAAATTGAGAACATCTGGATCTTTAACGCGTCGCCGGTCGGAGTGGCCGAGCGGTTCTAGGCGCTACAGTCCGGAGCCGCGCGACCGCTACGGTCGCAGGTTCGAATCCTGCCTCGGACATGGATGTGTGTGATGCCCTTAGGTTAGTTAAGTTTAAGTAGTTCTAAGTTCTAGGGGACTGATGACCTCAGCAGTTAAGTCCCATAGTGCTCAGAGCCATTTGAACAATTTTTTTAACGCGTCGGGAACATATCCGACCAAGGAATGTTACTAACAAGGAGACAGAAATTGGCAGTGTTGCCACTGTGGTTCGAGATCCTTGTGTTAGTTCGCGTCAAATCGCAAGGAAATCTGGCTCGAGCCATCGTAGTGTAGTTCATGTTCTGCATCCCCGTAAACATCATCCTTACCATATCAGTATCCACCGAGAATTAACTGGTACTGATTGCATGCGTCGCATTTATTTCCGCCGACGGACTCAACTTCAGATTCAGAGGGATGACACATATATAGTTTGATTTTATTTACTGACGAGGCTACATTCACGAACCGCGGAAATGTTAATTTGCATAACATGCATTATCGGGCAACCGAAAATCCATGTTGGCTGCGGTAAGTTGCACACCGAAAACTGTGGTCGGTGAATGTATGGTGTGGTACTCTGGAGGACAGGATTATAGGTCCCAATTTCATCGAGGGAAACCTCAGTGGTAGGAAGTACACCACATTCCTGCAAGAAAAATTAGGTCTGTTATTGGAAGAAATACCTTTAGGAACAAGGTATCAACACAATGGGTATCAACACGATGGGTGTCCGGAACATTTTTCGCTGATGGCTAGAAATGAGTCGCAGAGACAATTCGCAGATCGTTTAATAGGACACGGAGGAGATGTGTCCTGGCCGGCTATTCGTGAAAGAAATGCAAAAGGGCTGATGTGGATCCCGTCTGACATTGGCTGCTCGAATACTGATTAGCAAATTATCAGAATCCGAATGACCGATCACGTTATGCACCCACTTTTTCAAAATTACGTTGGGCCACGTCTGTAGCTTTGTGTTTCTCTCCAAGACTAGCCTGGAGTAATATGAAATCACAGATGGAATCAATAAACACTGATCGATTACTTTCAGGTTTATAATGGTATGATGACAATGAAAATTTGTGCCGGACCGGTACTCGAACCCGGAGTTCCCTCTTATCGCGAGCGTTCGCCTTACATGCGGTTAACCGAACACGACTCACGGCTAGACCCAAACTTCCATATGTCGTCAGCCCTGTGTATACAACCTGTACTCGTACATCCGTTATGTATATTCCCGTACAGCGGATACATTTTATTTGAAAGTGGCTTCCCGGTGTCGGCGAATGCATGTCTGAAAGAACGTTGCATCGTAATTCGGAATGACACAGGCACTGCAGTATAGTAGTACTGAGTTGAATTGCTGCTGGGACTATACTCTTTACATTCTCTGTCTTCCTTCCGCCTTCCAAACAGACAAGGTTGCGGTTACAACTCAAACTCGGAACTGAGAAGGCGCCACGTAAGTCGTTGTGTCTGTGTGACGGTAGCCCTCACACACAGACAGACATAGTATTGTTGTGTATATTTTGAGCCAGGTACACAAGAGGATGAAAGTCTTGCACTCCAGTACTAAGTTAGTGAAACTCTTACTCTACAGCTGAGCGTGAACTAGTTTGGAACTCCCTTACAGGTTGAAACTGTGCGAGCGAGACTGTTGGCCATGACGTTACCAAGCTAACTAGGCATGTTCTGGCTCTACTTCCACACAAAGAATCTTCTAGCCTGTTTGCTGCTCCCTTTTTACCAATTAATCTGAAGATATTTTGAGATGACTTTTTAGCATGGCAGTGGTTGTAACCTCAATGGAAAATGATATTAGTAACTCCCTTAAAAGGGACCACTGATCACAAAAGAAGCTATGGGGTATGGACCTATGCAGAAACTCACCGTGTTGCCGGATTTGTGGGTGTATTAACCACGGAGCCTAGAGGTGAATAGAGTGGCCCTCCGAGCTTGCGAGATGTGTCGAGCATCTCCCCACCTCTTCGTATTCACAACCACAGAGGTGCTGGTCTCTCCACGGAACTCGTATCGTACGATACACAGGGAGTTATATTGCAAGTCATCTAACTCGCCAATAAAATATTTTATGTACATGAAACAAAGCTACATCCGTCTCTGTAGTAAGTTACCCAGTAAAACATTTACTTTTCGCGTAAAAAATAAAAACCACTGCTTTGTGATTCGCGAGTGTTCACCGCTATGCAGTCTTTCTGATACGATTTTGAGGAAACTATTCGGTAACAAAAAATTATTTTTCCCCATCGCATAGCCATAAATTGCAGCTTGATGACGAACTAGTTTTATTTTCGATACGCTCCATAGTTATTGTGATACTTCAGAGTAAAGTACAAAAAGTTTTGAAAATTTTCCGGCGAAAGATGTATTCGCTGGCCAGTTTAAGTTTGGTACGTTCTTTGCGATCAAACATTACTGTTCCGCGCGGGGTAGTCGCGCGGTCTTAGCGTCTTGTCACGGTCTGCGCGGCTCCCCGTCGGAGGTTCGAGTCCTCCCTCGGGCATGGGTGTGTGTGTCCTCCTTAGCGTAAGTTGGCTGAAGATAGATTAGGTAGTGTGTAAGCTTAGGGACCGATGACCTCCGCAGTTTGGTCTCATAAGATCTTACCACAAATTAAAAAAAAACTGCGTACGAAATATAGCTAGTATTTGGAAGTTGTTTTGAATGATGGAAGGCGGGACAGACCTCTTTCTATTCTCGAGAAAATAGTTGAGACATATTGAAGATCCTCCGCGAGGAAGTTGGCAGATACACACCACACGCGTGGCTATTCCCGCGTGCTAAGCGGGGTCTGCAGCTGCCTCGCATTTCTCTTCTTCGTACGCTGCCGATACTAGCCGAAGCTGGAAATTGAAGAAACACAATGAAATGAAAAGATACCGGGAGTCGTGCTTTATGACGATGACTGTACATTTTTCAAGTCTGTGCTGCCTTGTTTCAGGAAACAATGTTACCTATATTATTTTGCTCACAACGTCACCAACGTTATTGAATTTATTCACTCATTTACACGTAACCTGTTCACTTTACAACTGTCCTTTTATCTGAGCACGCAGCGAACTGTTGACGTGTTCCGCTATTGGTCGATCTGAATGATGCACGATCGATAGCACTCCGCACAGTCAAAATGTTACAAGGTTCCCGAACTGTACTTGGTATACGTGCAGAAACTAAAACAACTACAGAAAAGCAATCTAAATGAACAGCAGGAAAATAAAAGTTGTTTTACGATCGAACAGTGCAGCTCTGACTCAAGAAGACAACGGTACTTTCGCTTTTAACATGTTGTCCTACAGTAAATGCAGGAAATAACATTAAATAAAACCGTTGTCCCATTCAATAATAACTGAAACGAACGTGTAATATATTTACTATTAACACATTCTTCTTCAGAGAAGCGTACTAAATTAAAATAAAACTATTGTTTACGATGTTATAACTGAATTTGCGGTTCAGATCACAGCTGTAAGTTTCTTCGCAACTTTCTCGTTTTCTCTCGTTGCTCTTAAGCAGCGGGCACACATGATACAATGCCCTCCCGTGGGTTTAGCATTTTGTGCCATGTCATTGTGACAGGCAGTGGATGGATCTTTCTGGGGCCACCACTCCCCCACGATGGAGTCCGACTATCCCATCTGTCTGCGTCTAGTGTAAATCTCGTGTTCAAGTTTGAGAACGTTTGCTTAATGTTTGGTAGCGTCTACCTGAGGCAGGACGTGGGTACCAGTCAGCTACTTACCACATCCAGACTATCCGGCTCACCAACCGTCCCAACCCGCAAGGCGGATTCGTTCTGGGATAGGCTTGCCTCCCCAAATCCTGGAAGCTTCGTGCCGAGCGAACGGTATATCTGTTCGCTTCAGCGATAGTCGTCTGGGGCCATTTGATCCTGCATAGCGATGAGTATGGCCCTATTGAGCTCGTCGACTCCATATTTGCATGTAAGTCGAATAACAGTATCGCTGAACGACAAAGCGCACTGTTGATACACCACGGTCCTGCCAGTGTCGAATTCCGATAGCTGGCAGACGTTTCTCCTTCTTACACTACGAGAAACGCCATCTTATCACAAAAAACATTCAAAGGTGATTTCTGAATGGGAAACCAACAGCGTACTGTTACAGGACGTATGTGTACGGAATGTAGATGTAGTTACTGAAACCTAATTAGTGCAGAAATTTAATAACCAGCAGTGTAGTTGTAGCTGGCGCCCCACTTTTATGATGCGTATAGCATCCGATTACTCAGAGAATCCCTCAGACCCGACCACAGGACGGTAGATCATATGGCGCTTGGTGTCTCCACTTAATCAGCTGCTAATGTTCTGCGAAACGGAATTCCGCGGAGGAAGCTGTCTGGAGGTTAGCGCAGTCGCCGCAGTTTGACAGATTTTCTCTTCTGCCACCGGTATTTCCATTGGTTCTGCCTCCACTTTCAGTAACTGCAACAGTCTTTCACGCCATGTGATTATTATTGAGCATGGAAATGTTCTTAAAAGTTCCAGTTACGTCAAATGTAAACCACGGACAAATTTTCCACACCGCAAAAGGATTCTCCTTGCGCTATGACTGCTGGGACCAACTTATAGAACCTCAAGGTCGTAGCCTCGGTAGTGCTGGGAAGTGGAGCGCTACAACTAGATGTCGTGAGGACACCTGTTCTGGAAATCCAGCCTATGTTCTAGACCATCGCAGTGACGAGAAGACTCGATTCAAACTGAAGTTGATTTTCACGTTCGTCCTTAAGTTAGATTTGCCCCCACAACGCTCGTAAACTCTGGCCTACGATTCCAGTACGTTATTAACATGAGAAGGAATAACTGGTGCGCAATATGGCTACCCTCCCATGTGGTGGTGAGAAATGCTACCACGGAAGCTTGACGAGTATGACGCCCTCATGTTCTCAGGCACCCTATGAGGCCCATCTCAGACTCAGTTGCTGATAACGGTGTGTCACACGAATACGCAGCGTCACCGTGTTCTTTACAGTGCTTACTTTACTTCTGACGCTGTTCACGCCCCATAAACACGGACCAGCCAGGACATTATGACCACCTACCTAATAGCCAGTATGTCAACTTTTGACACGAATAACAGCGGCGACACGTCGTTCTATGGAAGCAGTGAGGCCTTGGTAGGTCGCTGGAGGGAGCTAGCACCACATCTGCACACACAAGTCACCCACTGCCGTAAATTCTGAGGAAGGTGCCGATGAGTTCTGATGCCACGTTCGATCACATCCCAGCTGCGTTCTATCGGGTTCAGAGCTGACGAGTTGGTGTGTGTGCGGGGAGGGGGGGGGGGCTAAATTCAGCAGAGGGGGACGATGAGATCTGACGCCAAGTTCCCAGATGTGTTCGACCGGGTTCAAATCTGGCGAGCTGAGAGCCAGCACATCAACTGGAACTCGCCACTGTGTTCGTCGAGCCACTCCATCACACTCCTCGCCTTGTGCGTGGCGCATTATCTTGTTGAAAAATTCCACTACCGTCGGGAAACCTAATGGTCATGAAGGGATGTAAGTGGTCTGCAACCAGTGTACGATACTGCTCGACCGTCATGGTGCCTTGCACGAGCTCCACTACCCATGGATGCCCACGTGAATGTTCCCCAGAGCATAACGGAGCCCCATCCCACAGTACATGTGGTGGTGGTGGTGGTTAGTGTTTAACGTCCCGTCGACAACGAGGTCATTAGAGACGGAGCGCAAGCTCGGGTTAGGGAAGGAAATCGGCCGTGCCCTTTCAAAGGAACCATCCCGGCATTTGCCTGAAACGATTTAGGGAAATCACGGAAAACCTAAATCAGGATGGCCGGAGACGGGATTGAACCGTCGTCCTCCCGAATGCGAGTCCAGTGTGCTAACCACTGCGCCACCTCGCTCGGTCCCACAGTACAGGTTTCATACAGCTGTTCTCCTGGCAGACGACGGATCCGCGGCCTCCCACCGTCGTGATGGAGAAGGTATCAGGATTCATCATACTGTGCAACGCTCGGCCTCTGTCCAGTGCCGATGCCGTGGTGTTAACACTGGCACGTACATGGATCGTCTGCTGCGGAGGCCCACCGCTAGGAGTGTCCAGACACTCTTTGCCCAGCATTAAAGTCTATTATTAGTTCCGCCAAATTCGCCGCCTGTCCTCTTTTATCAGTCTGCCTAGCCTACGATGTCCCACGTCTGTAATGAGGGGTGGTCGCCCAAGCCCACGACGTCTGGATGTGGTTTCACCTTGGTTGCGCCATGTGTTGATGACACTCACCACAGCACTCCTCGAACACCCGGCAAGTCCTGCAAAGTCCGAAATGGTCGTGCCGAGCCTCTCGACCACCACAATCTGTCCTCGGTCAAACTCAGACAGTTCGCTCTCCTTCCCCCTTCTAAACACGGACACGACGCTCACTGGTACTACATGCACCGTGCGTGTGTCTGACTGGAAGGTATTCCTCGCCAGGTAACTTTGCTATCGCCTGGACGGTTTGATATCGATAGCAGGTCGGTGGTCATAATCAGTGAGTAACCTGCCAAGCCTGATAACAACAGTAAAACACTCTGGTGGTCGTTGTTCCTGCCACAGACAATTGCAACTGTAACAATTTTCATATCCGCCTGCGGTGTGTATGTAAACGAAGTTATACACTCCTGGAAATGGAAAAAAGAACACATTGACACCGGTGTGTCAGACCCACCATACTTGCTCCGGACACTGCGAGAGGGCTGTACAAGCAATGATCACACGCACGGCACAGCGGACACACCAGGAACCGCGGTGTTGGCCGTCGACTGGCGCTAGCTGCGCAGCATTTGTGCACCGCCGCCGTCAGTGTCAGCCAGTTTGCCGTGGCATACGGAGCTCCATCGCAGTCTTTAACACTGGTAGCATGCCGCGACAGCGTGGACGTGAACCGTATGTGCAGTTGACGGACTTTGAGCGAGGGCGTATAGTGGGCATGCGGGAGGCCGGGTGGACGTACCGCCGAATTGCTCAACACGTGGGGCGTGAGGTCTCCACAGTACATCGATGTTGTCGCCAGTGGTCGGCGGAAGGTGCACGTGCCCGTCGACCTGGGACCGGACCGCAGCGACGCACGGATGCACGCCAAGACCGTAGGATCCTACGCAGTGCCGTAGGGGACCGCACCGCCACTTCCCAGCAAATTAGGGACACTGTTGCTCCTGGGGTATCGGCGAGGACCATTCGCAACCGTCTCCATGAAGCTGGGCTACGGTCCCGCACACCGTTAGGCCGTCTTCCGCTCACGCCCCAACATCGTGCAGCCCGCCTCCAGTGGTGTCGCGACAGGCGTGAATGGAGGGACGAATGGAGACGTGTCGTCTTCAGCGATGAGAGTCGCTTCTGCCTTGGTGCCAATGATGGTCGTATGCGTGTTTGGCGCCGTGCAGGTGAGCGCCACAATCAGGACTGCATACGACCGAGGCACACAGGGCCAACACGCGGCATCATGGTGTGGGGAGCGATCTCCTACATTGGCCGTACACCACTGGTGATCGTCGAGGGGACACTGAATAGTGCACGGTACATCCAAACCGTCATCGAACCCATCGTTCTACCATTCCTAGACCGGCAAGGGAACTTGCTGTTCCAATAGGACAATACACGTCCGCATCTATCCCGTGCCACCCAACGTGCTCTAGAAGGTGTAAGTCAACTACCCTGGCCAGCAAGATCTCCGGATCTGTCCACCATTGAGCATGTTTGGGATTGGATGAAGCGTCGTCTCACGCGGTCTGCACGTCCAGCACGAACGCTGGTCCAACTGAGGCGCCAGGTGGAAATGGCATGGCAAGCCGTTCCACAGGACTACATCCAGCATCTCTACGATCGTCTCCATGGGAGAATAGCAGCCTGCATTGCTGCGAAAGGTGGATATACACTGTACTAGTGCCGACATTGTGCATGCTCTGTTGCCTGTGTCTATGTGCCTGTGGTTCTGTCAGTGTGATCATGTGATGTATCTGACCCCAGGAATGTGTCAATAAAGTTTCCCCTTCCTGGGACAATGAATTCACGGTGTTCTTATTTCAATTTCCAGGAGTGTATTTGCATCCGACCTCATCTCGTGGATGCTTCACCTTCTTTTGTCCGGCAGTGTAGTTCTGGGTGGAAGCTGCACGTAATTGGGAGCGCGGCTGGCGGCCAGTTCAATAACGGGAAGGCATTAAAACCGGCGCGCCGATCGCGAAGCCCCATGGCGCGCCTTGAGCACCCTCGGGCTGCACCCTCCCTGCACCCCGCTGTCCAGAGACGAGCCTTCCGTATTTCCCACGGCACTCACATCGGATGCAGCTGGTTCGCCTGAGAAGCGACACCCAGTGTTCTGCAGGTCCGGTGCAGCATGGTACCGGGTAGGTGTCGGTCCCAATTCTCTTGTGTTATGCGTCTTAATTACTTTAGACACATATCTACACCTACGTAATTACTCCGTAAGCCACTGTACAGTCCACAGTGGAAGGTACATCGTGTCAATATAACCAGTCTTGGCTGGCTCTGAGCACTATGAGACTCAACATCTTAGGTCATAAGTCCCCTAGAACTTAGAACTACTTAAACCTAACTAACCTAAGGACATGACACACACCCATGCCCGAGGCAGGATTCGAACCTGCGACCGTAGCAGTCCTGCGGTTCCAGACTGCAGCGCCAGAACCGCTAGACCACCGCGGCCGGCAATATAACCAGTCTTCTTTTCCATTCCATACGCGTATTCAGCAAAGGCAAAATCATTGTAATTTTTGAGAATATTTTCTCGTGGAGAAAATCAGCGTTCTAGCTAAATTTTTTGACCGCAATGAAATATTTATTGGCAATGTAACAGGTTTTGGTCGGAATGTGACCATCTTCAGACAATTTTTTACCATGATGGTAGGCGGTGAACGGAGCAGTTGTGGCTCCACAGATAACTGCCTGACTGCCTCAGCACTACACCTGCTCCGTTCGCCACCTATCATCATGGTCTGAAGATGGTCACATTCCAACTGAAACCAGTTACCACTGCAAATAAATATTTTATTGCAGCCAAGACTGTTTTTAATCGATTTTTAAAATGAAAATGATTCTCTGTATGTCTCTGGACGCTCCCTACTACTTCATATTTTCCTCATAATCTCTAGGCGAAATAAATGTTGGTGGCAGCATAATGTTCGCACAGTCATATTGAAACTGCTCTTCTGTAAATGCACCCTGCAGGATTTCGCGAGAACCACGTTGTATTTTTACCAAGGATTTCTGCTTGAGTTCCTCGACCTTTCTTTTTAGACTTTTAAAGGGTTGATACTATCATAATAGAATCCTTGCAGCGCGTCTTTGGATTCATTGTCTGTTGTAACGCCTACTTGATAAGGATTCCAAATACCTGTGCAATCCGATTTCTTTTAAAGATACTGCGGATTTTTTCCGAGAGGACTCCCAACAAATTTAAGTCTTCTATCCGTCTATCCCAATACTCATTTCACGTCATCATCCCACCTCATATCGCATTTTAGTATTGTACTTAAATGCTTATACGATGATGTAAAGATGAACATCAGTAATGCTGTCATAAGTTACAATAGGGCTTACTGTTATAGGCATAACATCACGTGTAAAGAGAGCTGTCATTCATTAAACACACTTTAAATTTTTCCCAAGTCTTCGTACGATTACTATCGTCCAACGACGTTACTTTCTTGCAGACAGCTGCTTCGTTAGTGAACAATGTTATATCGTTTCTGAACCTATCTAACAAATCGTTTATTTGGTGGAAAACTGGGTAAAGTTGTCACACTAAGAAAAAGTTGTTTTTCTCTGAAATACGGGCTGTTTATAAATTAGTTATACAAAAGTAACCTTCAACTGTGAAAAAGGTAACTAATAGAAATGTTTGATACTGCACTGAATGCAGTATACCATCAAGTTTTATTTACAGTTTTTTCATTCTGGCTACATTTTGTAACGTGACAGATGTCCAATCTATAGTCAGTTTCCTGCTAAATCCTATGAAGCAAGTCTTGATGTACTCGTATAGTGGGAACTGCTTGTGTTACCCTTTGTCACAGCTCGTCGACATTCCCTGGAATCAGAGAAACAAACACTGTGTCTTTAATGTAATACAATCTGATGAACGTGGTGGCCAGGATAATGTCCCACCGTGTCCAATGCAAGTCGGCACATTCCTGCGGACATACGCGACAACTTCACGATGATAATGTCGTGGCGCGCCGTCCTACTGGAAAATAAAATGGTTCGAAAGGCTCTGAGCACTATGGGACTTAACTTCTGAGGTCACCAGTCCCCTAGAACTTAGAACTACTTAAACCTAACTAACCTAAGGACATCACACACATCCATGCCCGAGACAGGATTCGAACCTGCGACCGTAGCGGTCGCACGGTTCCAGACTGTAGCGTCTAGAACCGCTCGGCCACACCGGCCGGCACTGGAAAATAAATTCTGTACCCATGTCGTAATGTAATTGAGACATTAGACAACGTTCAAACAAGTCCTGGTACGTTATGCCAGTTACCGTTGACTCTGCAAAAAGAAAGGACCGTATATTCTGTTACAGCTTACACCGCAAACACATTTGCCTTAGGTGAGTCCGGTACATGTCTGAAAGAACTGTGACAGAAGCCCGAACAATAGGGGATTGACTTACTAAAACATGCATTGATACCATGAAATGGTGCATTGATAATGGCTAGACAGTAGCCGAAATCTAGATTTTCAGAATAAATCCTGCAAGAAAAGGATGACGATTACTGTGGTCTATGATCTGGAAGTCATATCACAGTCACTGAATGCACCCATGTTCCTAATGGAAGGTAACCTGAACTGTATTACTACTCATATCCTCTTTTTGTAGTAGAAAAGTGAGCTTAAGTGAAAGTCTGTCTAGTGGTCACGTTGCCTGACCGGTAGTGTAAAGTGGCGAGAGACAGAGAGAAGAACAAATAAGAAACAGAAGAAGTGGATTTTGGTTTTCTTCGGCTTATGTTTGTATGTCTCTTCCTAAACTGCGGCACCCAGTCCTTGCTTGCTATCTTTTTCTCTTTGCTGAAAGGTTGTTGTACATTACTCCGTTGTGTAAGCTGAAAAGCCTTGTGGCGTAAATCAGTTACTGATATGCCATAATATATTCGTTGCACGTCAAAAGTACGGTTAAGAAGTTCTCACTCTTGCTCTTGGTTTGATATAAATTCCAAGTTCCCACCAATCTACTTTTCTTCAGTTGTATCACGGTTTTTTTCTTTAAGAATTATTTTAAGTGTGCTTGTTGAGACACTAAATAGTTTGGCCGCTATAGTAAACGGGGACTTTCCTTTTCTCACAACATCCAATGCCTGTTCCATGCTTCGGAATCGTATGATTGTTGTAGTCATTTCTTAAATAATTAGATGCCGTTTCAACATTTATCACAGAACATAGCTTTTCACCAAATTGTTGATTCACTAACGCCTTAGTACACTTATTTTGTGAAATGTTCTATTACCAATTCCGTTGACTTGAAACAAGATAAACATTACTTGGCCACTTTGTCCTGTCAGGCGACCGGCTGCTAAACCCGACTGCACGCTATTACGCTAAATGTTCCATAATCTCGACAGTTTATAAACATGTGGTTCCGGAGGCTAAAATATAATATCCTATCAGCCGTGTAGCAATTATCTGTCATAAAATATTATTTTTACCACATGCTAGTGAATTTTCAACTTGGCTTATATCAGACACAGAGAAAACATAACATACTTCACTGCAGAGGATCGTGAGCAATTATCAGCACAAAACTCGCTGACAAAATGCAAGGAGTCTCTTTGAATAGTTTTAAAATGTTTGCCAGTAGGCTGTTGCAGTCTCCCAGAGAATAAAACGAAATGGCCAATTTTCTGTCCCCGGCAACTATAGCGGTCCTTACCCTATACTGAAAACATAACAGGTCCTATTACCGTTCCTTGCGGCTCTCCCGATGTTAATTTCGCTCGCCGTCCAGTACAAAGTACGGAGTTTCCTCGAACTATGAGCTGTGGCTGCTTTATTTAAATATGGTATCCTTCAGACACAGACAGCTGTAGGACTGAAAGAGAGTCCTCCGACGTCGACTTGAAAGGTTTATGAAAGAAAACGAGAAAGTGCTCACTGACTGGCAACAGGTTCCAGGAAACATCACTCAACCATTACGTTCACGGCGGCGCAAAAGAGCCCCCGAAAATAAACGAGCGAATCTTAGCTGTTACGGAAGTAATTCTCGCGGGAGAATTAAACCCATTTGATTCGGTACCAAATCAATGCTTATACCAGCGAAGCTATTGCCTTCTGGCATTTCAAGTTGTTTATTGATGGCGTGGCAGATGATATTAATAATAACCACAGCCTTTTGACGGATGATGTAGTTGTCTACAATGAAGTTCTCTCTGAGAAAAAGCTGTACAAGTTTGATATCTCGATAAGATTTGAAGTTCGGTCGGACATGGTGAAGGACAACCATTCGGCCCGCTTCATATTCCGTTTTCGGATGTTGCAAGGAAGAAAAATTATCGGAAACCTTTCGAATAATCTCGAATTTCTAAATTTTTTGCGAGATGTAAGCTACACTGGAGGAATCCAAATGTCTTTCTAATCGTACTAGAAATTCAGTCTGTGAAAATTTTTAGAGTGACGAACTTCGCCAAGCTCAATGCCTTTTTGCATCGCGTTCCATTCTTAAGTTTGTTGAGCATTTGTGATTGACCGTAATGTGACACTTAACCAGTCTTTATTTAAAAACGAAAGTATTTCACAAATAAAGAATTTCACGCTTTTGTCTTACGATACCAGAAAACACCCTCACTTTATAAATAATTATGTACGTTGTAACACATTCAAACATCAGTTTTCAGTATCTAAATTTTGAAAGTACGTTTCCTACTTGTACGTCTTCTACTTGTTAAACAATTTGTTTGCCTTCTTTGGTAAGAGAGACAACGCACACTACTCCTTTTTAGCGTTTGTATATTGTTTGTATTGTCTTCGTACATCGTCTAAGGTTTAAATATCTCCTAGTGAAACCTTTGTTTAAAATTTCGTGTAAGAGCCTCATAAATTTCGCAGTGGATCAGGTTCTTGCAACTTGAGAGAAGACATATCAAAGTTTTAGTAGAAGTCTGTCTTAAACGGTCAATTCAGACATAACTATCTCCAGTATCGAAATTCCTGTGGAAAGGACAAAAGGAATTTTACGTAACTAGCCACTACAGGATTTTTTGGAAGAAAAATTAATTCATTTGAGGAGACTGATTGCTGGTTAATGGTGTGCTTATTCACTAGCCAGTGTGATTTTTGGCTGCTAGGAAAAATTTAGAAAGAGAATTTATGTTCAGGGAAAAGAAGTAAGGGCTTCGCAGTTTGCTGATGACATTGTAATTTTATCAGAGAAGGTGAAGGAGTTGAAGAAAATGTCCATTTGAATGGAATGGATAGTTTATAGTAAGCAGGCTAAAAGATCAATATCAACAAAAATAATATGAGGGTAATGGAACGAAATCGAATTAAATCAGTAGATGCTGATGGAATAAAATTAAGAAATAAAACAATAAAATAGTAATGAGTTTTGCCATTTGGGCTGAAAAATATCCGATGATGGTCGAAGTAGAGAGAATATAAAATGTAGAGTGGCAATTACGCATTTCTAAAATAAGAGAAAATTGGCTACCAAAGATTATAAATTTCAATATTATGAAGTCTTTTCTGAATTATTTGCCTGGAGTGAAGCCTCGTACGCTAGTGAAACATGGACGATAAACATTTCAGAAAGAAGAGAACAGAAGCCTTTGAAATGTGGTGCTACAGAAGAATACTGATGATTATATGGGTGGATCAAATAACTAATCATAAGGTAATGAATCGAACTGGAGAGAAAAAGAGAAATTTATGGTTGGGTTGGGTTGTTTGGGGGAGAGATCAAACAGCGAGGTCATCGGTCTCATCGGATTAGGGAAGGAGGAAGTCGGCCGTGCCCCTTCAAAGGAACCATCCCAGCATGTGCCTGGAGCGATTTAGGGAAATCACGGAAAACCTAAATCAGGATGGCCGGACGCGGGATTGAACCGTCGTCCTCCCGAATGCGAGTCCAGTGTGCTAGCCACTGCGCCACCTCGCTCGGTAAAAATTTATGACATGACTTGAACAAAAGAAGATATCGGTTGATAGCACACATTGAGAAGCACGAAGAAATCGTCGGTTTGTAATGGATGGAAGTGTAAGGGATAAAATTTGTAGACAGGGACCAAGGCTTGACCGCAGTAAGCACGTGTGAATGGATGTAGACCGAAGTATTTATTTGAAATGAACAGCGTGCCACAAGCGTAGGGATTGTTCGGACTGAAGACCTCAACGACAACAACAACAAGAACCTGGTTTCGGAGAATCAGTCTGCTACGTAGCAGCAGAAAAGCATTACTTGTTTTTTTAAAGATATATATCGATATATAGCCCCTTAATGAAATGAGGAAGCTCCGGTATATGACAGGCGTACGTAATAGTTTATTCTCCTACTGCCAACTTAGTTACCGAGAGAGCAGTACAAAGTTTTATCAAACAAAGACAAGGTATTCTATTTACGCTGTCTCTCGAGTTGCACCAGCACTACTGACGCTAGTTTACTGTGAGGAGACAGAAGTCGTGGGATAGCGAAATGCACATATACAGATGGCGGCAATATCACTTATACAAGGGATAAAAGATCAGTGCATTAGCGGAGCAGTCATTTGTTCATTTGTACTCAGGTGATTCACGTGAAAAGGATTCCGACGTGATTATGGCCGCTCGATGGGAATTAACAGACTTTGAACGCGGTGTGGTAGGTGGAGCTAGACGCATGGGACGTTCCATTTCGAAAATCGTTAGGGATTCAATATTCGGAAATCTAATGCGTCAAGAGTGTGCCAAGAATACCAAATTTCGGGCATTACCTCTCACTCCGGACAACACAGTGGCCGACGGCCTTCAGTTAACGACCGATAACAGCGGCATTTGCGTAGAGTTGTCAGTGCTAACACATAAACAACACTGCGTGAAATAGCCGCAGAAATCTAAATGGGACGTACGATGAACGTATCCGTTGGGACAGGGCGGCGAAATCTGGCATTAATGGGCTATGGCAGCAGAAGAGCGATACGAGTGCCTAACCTACAGCGGCTCTCCTAAGCCGGTGACCATATCGGTTGGACCCTAGACGGCTGCAAAAACGTGTCCATATTTCAGTTGGTAAGAGCTGATGGTAGGGTTCGAGTATGGCGCAGACCCCACGAAGTCGTGTACCCAAATTGTCAACAAAGTACTGCGGAAGCTGGTGGTGGCTCAGTAATGATGTGGGCTGTGTTTACATGGAATCAACTAGATTCTCTGGTCCAACTGAACGGAACACTGGCTGGAAATGATTACTTTCGGCTACTTGGAGACCTTTTGCAGCCATTCATGGACTTCATATTTCCAAACGACGATGGAATTTTTATTGGAGACAGTGAGCCATGCCACCGGGGCACAATTGTTCAGGATTGGTTTGAATAACATTCTGGACAACGCGACGCGGATGATCTGGCCACCAAGATTGCCCGACATGAATCCCACCGAACATTAATCCGACTAGATCAAGAAGTCAGTTCGTGTAGAAAATCTTTCACCGGCAACACTATCGCAATTATGGACGGCTATAAAGACAGCATGGCTCAATATTTCTGCAGGGATCTTCCAACGACTTGTTGAGTTGTCTAGTTGCTGCATTACACTGAGCTAAAGGAGGCCCGACACGATATTAGGAGGTATCCCACGACTTTTGTTAATCCGGTGACTTTTGTCACTTCGATGTATAATGTAGTAGATACACTAGGCTTATACACTCCTGGAAATGGAAAAAAGAACACATTGACACCGGTGTGTCAGACCCACCATACTTGCTCCGGACACTGCGAGAGGGCTGTACAAGCAATGATCACACGCACGGCACAGCGGACACACCAGGAACCGCGGTGTTGGCCGTCGAATGGCGCTAGCTGCGCAGCATTTGTGCACCGCCGCCGTCAGTGTCAGCCAGTTTGCCGTGGCATACGGAGCTCCATCGCAGTCTTTAACACTGGTAGCATGCCGCGACAGCGTGGACGTGAACCGTATGTGCAGTTGACGGACTTTGAGCGAGGGCGTATAGTGGGCATGCGGGAGGCCGGGTGGACGCACCGCCGAATTGCTCAACACGTGGGGCGTGAGGTCTCCACAGTACATCGATGTTGTCACCAGTGGTCGGCGGAAGGTGCACGTGCCCGTCGACCTGGGACCGGACCGCAGCGACGCACGGATGCACGCCAAGACCGTAGGATCCTACGCAGTGCCGTAGGGGACCGCACCGCCACTTCCCAGCAAATTAGGGACACTGTTGCTCCTGGGGTATCGGCGAGGACCATTCGCAACCGTCTCCATGAAGCTGGGCTACGGTCCCGCACACCGTTAGGCCGTCTTCCGCTCACGCCCCAACATCGTGCAGCCCGCCTCCAGTGGTGTCGCGACAGGCGTGAATGGAGGGACGAATGGAGACGTGTCGTCTTCAGCGATGAGAGTCGCTTCTGCCTTGGTGCCAATGATGGTCGTATGCGTGTTTGGCGCCGTGCAGGTGAGCGCCACAATCAGGACTGCATACGACCGAGGCACACAGGGCCAACACCCGGCATCATGGTGTGGGGAGCGATCTCCTACACTGGCCGTACACCACTGGTGATCGTCGAGGGGACACTGAATAGTGCACGGTACATCCAAACCGTCATCGAACCCATCGTTCTACCATTCCTAGACCGGCAAGGGAACTTGCTGTTCCAATAGGACAATGCACGTCCGCATGTATCCCGTGCCACCCAACGTGCTCTAGAAGGTGTAAGTCAACTACCCTGGCCAGCAAGATCTCCGGATCTGTCCCCCATTGAGCATGTTTGGGACTGGATGAAGCGTCGTCTCACGCAGTCTGCACGTCCAGCACGAACGCTGGTTCAACTGAGGCGCCAGGTGGAAATGGCATGGCAAGCCGTTCCACAGGACTACATCCAGCATCTCTACGATCGTCTCCATGGGAGAATAGCAGCCTGCATTGCTGCGAAAGGTGGATATACACTGTACTAGTGCCGACATTGTGCATGCTCTGTTGCCTGTGTCTATGTGCCTGTGGTTCTGTCAGTGTGATCATGTGATGTATCTGACCCCAGGAATGTGTCAATAAAGTTTCCCCTTCCTGGGACAATGAATTCACGGTGTTCTTATTTCAATTTCCAGGAGTGTATATACAGGGTGTTACAAAATGGTACGGCCAAACTTTCAGGAAACAATCCTCACACACAAATAAAGAAAAGATGTTATGTGGACACGTGTCCGGAAACGCTTAATTTCCATGTTAGAGCTCATTTTAGTTTCGTCAGTGATGTGTTGGCAGAAGAGCCAACACCGTATAGCTAGAGGAGGCCGAAATGCACGCGTTAAAGCTCACGCAGGCTGGCGTGAGGTCTGGAAAATGACAAGGAATTGAGTCTAATAAATAAAGTACGAAGCTCTTGGAACACTTAACTTTAATCCATAATTGGAGAACATCGGTCTGACGGTACAGGCTTTATAATCTCAATATAAACTGGTAATGGCGCCTTGCTAGGTCGTAGCAATTGACGTAGCTGAAGGCTATGCTAACTATCGTCTCGGCAAATGAGAGCGTATTTGTCAGTGAACCATCGCTAGCAAAGTCGGTTGAACAACTGGGGCGAGTGCTAGGAAGTCTCTCTAGACCTGCCGTGTGGCGGCGCTCGGTCTGCAGTCACTGACAGTGGCGATACGCGGGTCCGACGTATACTAGCGGACCGCGGCCGATTTAAAGGCTACTACCTAGCAAGTGTGGTGTCTGGCGGTGACACCACAGTCAGCATGTACTGTACTTCCTCGATTCACCGCCAGTTGGCCCAATTCAAGGAAGGTAATGTTGACTTCGGTGCTTGCGTCGGCATGCGACTCATTGCTCTACACTACTAGCATCAAGCACATCAGTACGTAGCATCAACAGGTTAGTGTCCATCACGAACGTGGTTTCGCAGTCAGTGCAATGTTTACAAATGCGGAGTTGGCAGATGTCCATTTGATGTATGGATTAGTACGGGGCAATAGCCGTGGCGCGGTACGTTTGTATCGAGACAGATTTCCAAAACGAAGGTGTCCCGACAGGAAGACGTTCGAAGCAATTGATCGGCGTCTTAGGGAGCACGGAACATTCCAGCCTATGACTCGCGACTGGGGAAGACCTAGTACGACGTGGACACCTGTAATGGACGAGGCAATTCTTCGTGCAGTTGACGATAACCCTAATGTCAGCGTCAGAGAAGTTGCTGCTGTACAAGGTAACGTTGACCACGTCACTGTATGGAGAGTGCTACGGGAGAACCAGTTGTTTCCGTACCATGCACAGCGTGTGCAGGCACTATCAGCAGCTGATTGGCCTCCACGGGTACACTTCTGCGAATGGTTCATCCAACAATGTGTCAATCCTCATTTCAGTGCAAATGTTCTCTTTACGGATGAGGCTTCATTCCAACGTGATCAAATTGTAAATTTTCACAATCAACACGTGGGGGCTGACGAGAATCCGCACGCAATTGTGCAATCACGTCATCAACACAGATTTTCTGTGAACGTTTGGGCAGGCATTGTTGGTGATGTCTTGATTGGGCCCCATGTTCTTCCACCTATGCTCAATGGAGCACGTTATCATGATTTCTTACGGGATACTCTACCTGTGCTGCTAGAACATATGCCTTTACAAGTACGACACAACATGTGGTTCATGCACGATGGAGCTCCTGCACATTTCAGATGAAGTGTTCGTACGCCTCTCAACAACAGATTCGGTGACCGATGGATTGGTAGAGGCGGACCAATTCCATGGCCTTCACGCTCTCCTGACCTCAACCCCTCTTGACTTTCATTTATGGGGGCATTTGAAAGCTCTTGTCTACGCAACCCCGGTACCAAATGTAGAGACTCTACGTGCTCCTATTGTGGACGGCTGTGATACAATACGCCATTCTCCAGGGCTGCATCAGCGCATCAGGGATTCCATGCGACGGAGGGTGGATGCACATATCCTCACTAACGGAGGACATTTCGAACATTTCCTGTAACAAAGTGTTTGAAGCCACGCTGGTACGTTCTGTTGCTGTGTGTTTCCATTCCATGATTAATGTGATTTGAAGAGAAGTAATAAAATGAGCTCTAACATGGAAAGTAAGCGTTTCCGGACACATGTCCACGTAACATATTTTCTTTCTTTGTGTGTGAGGAATGTTTCCTGAAAGTTTGGCCGTACCTTTTTGTATATATATATTTTCCCGCCGGGAATCGAACCCAGGACCCCGCGCGCGGGAAGCGAGAACGCTACGGCAAGACCACGAGCGGCGGACATGGAGCTAATACTTTCTTCTGCTGTCACGACACGTTGTCTTCTTCCTCCTCCAGAACTGTGAAGACGCAGCCTGAGTGATGCCCTTCAAACGTGGTGTGCGTGCCCGACTCGCTTCATCTCGCTACAACGGTAAACCAATCTCGCTTGGCGACCACGAACTTCGTCTTGCACCCCCTGTCGGCTTGCGAAAATGTGGCGGCGGATTTTCTGCTTCCTCCACTCGCTGTCCTCAGGTGGCGCACCTGCCTGCCTTCACGCTCTTTCTCTTCCTGTATCTCCTTGATCTCCTGCATTGCTGCAGAATCTCGCCTTCCGATGACCAGGCATTTTTCTTTCTGCAGCGCTGGTTGTCGCTCTCCGAACGTCGGAACGACGAACCCGACGTCAGATGGCTGCGAAACAGTAACTGTGTAAATCTGAAGAGACTGAAAAATCAGCCAGCCAGTTGCTAATAAAGGTTTATTTGCCCTTGATCTAGGTTTCAATATTCGTAAAAGCCACTCGGCTTTATCTAATCTAATGTACCATCATGTGATGTAACAAGGACCACTACGTCTGAAAAAGATATTTTTACAAAAATCAAAACTAGGTTAAGGGCCAATAGCACTTTATTTGCAACTGGTTGACTGATTTTTCAACCTCTTCACTGGCGTTTCTTTCCACGTCGTACATCATCAAACTCCGCCATAATAGCGACAGTTGACGGTGGTATTAGGCGAAGTTTCGAAGCGCTTCAGGCGCGGCGGAACTGTCTGCAGCAGGGCGTGTTATCGCCATTGTGATAACGACTCCATATACTAGAGCAGTACTGCAGAATAAGTGACCCTGGCGCCTTGCGTGCGGTTTCCTTCCAGATATTCCCTTGCGGCGGTGAAATATTGAGCACAACCTCCTCGCCGCCGGCGCACTATCGTGTTTCGCCCATTGAGCGCTTTGTATTGCGCTCTCTTGTGGGGAGAGACGTCCTTGGCTGTACTCCTGCACCGCCTAATCGCTCTCGGGTTGTTCTCTTAGCAGTAGGCCTTCACAATATTTTTAGGAACGCCGGAAGCTCTATTTCAGTGCTTTATGTCGGCTTCATTGTATTCGAGGGAGCAAATAAGTAACTAATATACAAAAAGTAAAGCTAAAATTTGGGATAACACACACACACACACACACACACACACACACACACACACATATATATATATATATATATATATATATATATATATATATATATATATATATATTTCTCTGCCTCGAGATGACTGGGTGTTGTGTGTCTTTCATCATCATTTCATCCATATTCACTCGCAAGTCGCCGTAGTGGCGTTAAAGACCTTGTGGAGCGGCGGCCGAACCGCCCCGCGAGGTGTCTCCCGGCCACCAATGCCATACGCTCATTATCATTACCGTGAAATCAGCAGGGAACGACCTAATGAGGACCAATGTCGCAAGAGTGAAGATTACCGCTGCGTTGAGCGGCCACACGCCAGTGGCGGTTCTACGAGGTGCATTCAAGTTCTAAAGCCTCCGATTTTTTTTCTCCGGACTGCAAAGAGATAGAAACATGCGCATTGTTTTAAAATGAGTCCGCGTTCATTGTCAATACGTCCCAGAGATGACAGCACCGTACGGCAGATGGAATTTTACCGCCACCGGCGAGAATGAGACCTGTTTTGAATATTTAAAATGGCGACGTTTTCCTTACTTGAACAGCGTGCAATCATTCGTTTTCTGAATTTACGTGGTGTGAAACCAATTGAAATTCATCGACAGTTGAAGGAGACATGTGGTGATGGAGTTATGGATGTGTCGAAAGTGCGTTCGTAGGTGCGACAGTTTAATGAAGGCAGAACATCGTGTGACAACAAAGCGAAACGACCTCGGGCTCGCACAAGATGGTCTGACGACACGATCGAGAAAGTGGAGAGAATTGTTTTGGGGGATCGCCGAATGACTGTTGAACAGATCGCCTCCAGAGTTGGCATTTCTTTGGGTTCTGTGCACACAATCCTGCATGACGACCTGAAAATGCGAAAATTCTCATCCAGGGGGGTGCCACGAATGCTGACGGATGACCACATGGCTGCCCGTGTGGCATGTTGCCAAGCAATGTTGACGCGCAACGACAGCAGGAATGGGACTTCCTTTTCGTCGGTTGTGACAATGGATGAGACGTCGATGCCATTTTTCAATCCAGAAACAAAGCGCCAGTCAGCTCAATGGAAGCACACAGATTCACCGCCACCAAAAAAATTTCGGGTAACCGCCAGTGCTGAAAAAATGATGGTGTCCATGTTCTGGGACAGCGAGGGCGTAATCCTTACCCATTGCGTTCCAAAGGGCACTACGGTAACAGGTGCATCCTACGAAAATGTTTTGAAGAACAAATTCCTTCCTGCACTGCAACAAAAACGTCCGGGAAGGGCTACGCGTGTGCTGTTTCACCAAGACAACGCACCCGCATACCGAGCTAACGTTACGCAACAGTTTCTTCGTGATAACAACTTCGAACTGATTCCTCGTGCTCCCTACTCACCTGACCTGGCTCCTAGTGACTTTTGGCTTTTTCCAACAATGAAAGACACTCTCCGTGACCGCACATTCACCAGCCGTGCTGCTATTGCCTCAGCGATTTTCCAGTGGTCAAAACAGACTCCCAAAGAAGCCTTCGCCGCTGCCATGGAATCATGGCGTCAGCGTTGTGAAAAATGTGTACGTCTGCAGGGCGATTACGTCGAGAAATAACGCCAGTTTCATCGATTTCGGGTGAGTAGTTAATTAGAAAAAAAATCGGAGGCCTTAGAACTTGAATGCACCTCGTACAGACACGCCACGGATCCAGACAAGGTAAACAGGCTGCGATTCGCGGCTTGCCGCGGACGACAGAGCCTGATCACCTCGAAGAAGAGCTGGAGAACCTCGGGTTCAGTGTGCGCACCTTTGTCCACATCAAATCGCCGGACACATGTGAAGACGGCCCGCTCCAAGAGCTCATTCTTCCTGAAGAACCGAAACCAAAGAAGGTAGCGATTTTGGATGCTGGTGTCCGGGCAGATGTCGACGTTCTAATACATCCCAAAGGAGTTCCGTTGCGTTCAGGTTGAGACGTTCTTGTCCACAAACATTTGCCTCACAGATGCTGCTTTATTGCAGGGTGCTTTGTTGTTCTCACACAGTCACCACCTGCGAACTGTTCCTCGACTGTAAGTAGTACACAGTGCTGTAAAGTGTGTTCATATCCTTCCGCATTTAGAGTTTTCTTAGTCGCGGAAAACACTCGCATACTGTAACACCTCCTCCTACGTCCTTCGCTGTTGGCGCTACACGTGACAGCAGTAACATTCTCCAGGCATCGCCAAGCCCAACCCTTCCATTGCCACAGGGTATGGCGTGGTTCATCACTCCAAATGACTCGTTTCTAGTCACCCACTGTCCTGTCGTTCTTCACACCACCTCAAGTCTTGCTTCGCAATGACTAAAAAAAAATGTTTCGCTTATGAGGAGCTGCTCGATCCCCGTGCCCCTACTATTTTCCTTCACCAGGCACAGCCATTCTGTTTTTCGGACTGCCGGTAGCAGTTTCGTACTCACGAGTGATGCCTTCTGCTGATAAATGCGGTTTTTAGAACCTCTCATCCGCAGTGCTCGACACCTCCTGCCCGTCAGTACGAGTCTGTCTGTGTGGTCTCGGTTTAGCTGTGGTGGTTCTTTCGCGTTCCCACTTAACAAGAACGTCACCAACAGTCAACTTGGGCAGCTCTAGTAGGACTGAGATGTCTCCAACGTATTTGTTACTCAGGCCCACGTTCGAAGTCACTGGAATCTTCTGAGGGACTCATTTTGCTGTTACTGTTTCTCCACAGTCAGCACAATACTCGTCCCGTCCTTGTAGATTGCTGACTCCGCCTCTCCTGGTATCAAGCAGTACATAGTGCTATCCGGATGCTTGTGATCTGATAGAATAACACGTCGGAAGTTCCGTGTCGCTGTTCGGAGACAATTCTGTTTTCTGAAGGAAGACTGCAGTACCAGACAGCTGAAGCAAAGTGCAGAAAGACCTGCACAGCATTGACGCTCGGTGTAGAGACTGACATCCTACTCTGCCTATACATAAATGTAACAACTGCGCTTAAATAGGCAAAGATTGCACGACTAGAGATACTGTTGCCAACCGCCAACAGAGCTATGAACACGAGCCTTCCGGCTGCTATAAGCATCTGCGAGGGTTGCTGAGAAAGTAATGCACCGCATTTTTTTTTCCTCAGCCGAAAATAATACTACGAATGCGAAACATTTCGTGTGTACGAGGGTTGAATGAAAAGTAATGCCTCCACTTTCGTTAATTGGGTCTGGATGGGAATATTTTAATAAATCAAACGCGGAAATAATCCTTAGACTGTGATCTTTAATTACCAATATTCACTTTTCCACGTAATCACCAGACAGTTGGATACATTTCTGCCAACGATGAACAAGTTTTCTGAAGACGTCACGGACAAAATCGTCATTGTTTCCGCGACCACAGTCTCAGAGTTCTCTCAACGTCTTAATCAGAAGCATAATGATGCCCCGCAGATCGTCTTTCATTATCGGGAACAGATGGAAGTCAGACGGTGCTAAATCTGGACTGTATAGAGATTCAGTCTCTGAAGTTCTGCTGTGGTGGCACGTGAAGCCTATGGTTTGGCTTTGGCATGCTGCAGAAAACATTTCCCTTTTCATTTCGGACCCTTGTTAGCCGTCGTTTCAGAGTTCGCACCGTTGTGATGTAATGGTCTGAATTTATTGTTGTTCCACGATCAAGGAAATCAACACGAATAACACGATCTGCGTCCCAGAACACTGTTCCATGATTTTTCCGTCTGAGGGCTGGGTCTTGAATTTCTTTTTATGGGGCGAATCTTTGTGTCGATATTCCACAGACTGACGTTTCGTCTCAGGGTCGTAATGGTGTACTCGCGTTTCCTCTCCTCTCACAATTGAATGGAGAAAGGCGTCACCTTCATTCTCGTAACGCGCGACAAGAGTTCCTGGCGAATTTCAAGTCTGTGCGCTTTCATTTCAGGAGTCAGCCAGCATCCGGGGTACCCACCGTACACTGATCTTCCGATTGCCGGGCAAAGTAATAAATAATGTGACCCACATATTCTTGTGAAATGCCGATTGTGCTTGCATTTTCTCTCTGATTGATACGACGATCGTCGTAATAAATCTGTCAACATTTTGCCTGTGAAACTCTGTAGTTGCTGCCACAGGACGTTTGCCACGCAGGTCAGATGTTCCCACCTCAACATCTTTGAACTTACTCGCCGAATGACGCATAGTACTCACATCAACACAGTCGCCACAAACTGCTTTCATTCTCCGATGAATCTCCTTTGGGGTGACACCGTCTGCTGTCAAGAATTCAATGACTGCACGTTCCTAAATCGCATTGACCGACCGTCTGCGCATGGTTCCATACTTTATACTGTAACAACACAACCGTTCAATGCCAAGGCCTCCCCCCAACTGGAGCTGTGAGAAGGGGCTACGGAACAAGCCACTACCTGTCGCAGACCAATGCTGCCAACTGTTGAAGAATTACGAAGATGGAGACATTAGTTTTCAGTCAATCCTCGTATTATTTGGAGTCTGCCGAGTGAGCGCGCCAAGTTTCCGTCACTTCCGGCAGATTGCGTAGCTGCAGGACAGTTTCAAAATGGCGTCTGTAGGTGATGTACCTTTTGAAGCAACGTGACGTCATTGAATTTCTTGCTGCAGAGAAAGAAACTGTGGAGAATATTCAAAAACGCTTGGGCAAAGTCTATGGAGCATCTGCTGTCGACTAAAGGACAGTTAGTCGCTCTGCACGGAAGGTGAGGTCATCCGAAGGCGGTTCGGCGGAGCTCGACGATTTGTAGCGGTCGGGGGGGGGGGGGGGGGAGGAGGAGGGGGTGGGCATTGACGGCTGTCACACCTGACATGCTGCGAGGTGATGTTGTCATCCGCAAGACAGATGCATTGCGACTCGGCAGTTAGCGCTGCATCTGTCAATGATGAGGTGATTCACACAGTAAAGCACGGCTCCGCCACCAGGACAAGGATAGCTACCGACAGGGCATACATGCTCTTTTTTCGCTCTGGAGGAAGGCCATAAAATGGGATGGAGTTTACTTGGAAAAATAGGTGTGTAGATAAAATACCATTCTTTCGTGTCTGTAGTTCTCATTATGTTCAGTAAAGAATTGTTGAAGAAAAAAAATGCGGTGCATTACTTTCTGGGCAACCCTACTACATTAGCTACTACGAGGCAGGTAGCTCCTCAAGAAACTCAGATACTGGATTTATTCATTTGCTGCTTATTTACTCTGACCAGATTAGGGCCCTAAGCCCCTGTCTTACATCTGACCAGGAGCAAACGTATTACAAAACCTCCTTAATAATTATAATAATAATATTAACCATATTGATAATAATAATAATAGCCGACACTAATAGCAATAAAATACACTACTGGCCATTAAAATTGCTGCACCACGAAGATGATGTGCTACAGACGCGGAATTTAACCGACAGGAAGAAGATGCTGTGATATGCAAATTATTAGCTTTTCAGAGCATTCACAAAAGGATGGAGCCGGTGGCGACACCTACAACGTGCTGACATGAGGAAAGTTTCCAACCGATTTCTCATACACAAACAGCAGTTGACCGGCGTTGCCTGGTGAAACGTTGTTGTGATGCCTCGTGTAAGAAGGAGAAATGCATACCATCAAGTTTCCGACTTTGATAAAGTTCGGACTGTAGCCAATCGCGATTGCGGTTTATCGTATCGCGACATTGCTACTCGCGTTGGTCGAGATCCGATGACTGTTAGCAGAATATGGAATCGGTGGGTTCAGGAGGCTAATACGGAACGCCGTGCTGGATCCCAACGGCCTTGTATCACTAGCAGTCGAGATTATCACTAGCAGTCGAGATGACAGGCATCTTATCCGCATGGCTGTAACGGATCGTGCAGCCACGTTTCGGTCCCTGAGTAAACAGATGGGGACGTTTGCAAGACAACAACCATCAGCACGAACAGTTCGACGACGTTTGCAGCAGCATGGACTATCAGCTCGGAGACCATGGCTGCAGTTACCCTTGACGTTGCATCACAGACAGGAGCGCCTGTTTTATCGATGGTGTACTCAACGGCGAACACGGGTGCATTAATGGCAAAACGTCATTTTTTCGGATGAATCCAGGTTCTGTTTACAGCATCATGATGGTCGTATCCGTGTTTGGCGACATCACGGTGAGCGCACATTGGAAGCGTGTATTCGTCATCGCCATACTGGCGTATCATCCGGCGTGATGACGTGGGGTGCCATTGGTTACACGTCTCGGTCACCTCTTGTTCACATTGACGGCACTTTGAACAGTGGACGTTACATTTCAGATGTGTTACGACCCGTGGCTCTACCTTCATTCAATCCCTGCGAAACCCTACATTTCAGCAGGATAATGCACGACCGCATGTTGCAGGTCCTGTACTAGCCCTTCTGGAATGCAAAAATGTTCGACTGCTGCCCTGGCCAGCACATTCTTCAGATCTCTCACCAATTGAAAATGTCTGGTCAAAGGTGGCCGAGCGACTGGCTCGTCACAATACGCCAGTCACTACTCTTGATGAACTGTGGCATCGTGTTGAACCTGCATGGACAGCTGTATCTGTACACGCCATCCAAGCTCTGTTTGACTCAATGCTCAGGCGTATCAATGCCGTTATCACGGCCAGAGGCGGTTGTTCTGGGTACTGTTTTCTCAGGATCTATGTACCCAAATTGCATGAAAATGTAATCACATATCAGTTCTAGTATAATATATTTCTCCAATGAATACCCGTTTATCATCTGCATTTCTTCTTGGTGTAGCAATTTTAATGGCCAGTAGTGTAATAATAATAATAATAATAATAATAATAATAATAAAAAGCATTAGGTTAGCGTAGCACACTTGAAGTCACGTTTAGTATTGTCATAAACGGAATGGATAAAGGAAGAGGAGAGGTTTGAAATGACAAAAGACAGTGGCTTTTAGGAAATAACAGAATATAAATACAGAACTCTGCCGACAAGGGAAGGGAGTGTAGGCGAGACGGTGGACAATTAGCTGCCTTTTGAAGTTTAGAAGGTATATGATTTAGAAAACATGGCGGTTCTTTATGACGGTACATAGAGAATTTTACTTTGTTGAGAACGGGTATTTCTGCTGTGCTGTGCAGAGAGTGGCATAATAGTTGAGAACAAATAGTATGGAGTGCAATCATTGGGAAGACGACAGAGCAGACGCGGAATATGATAGCCTCTACGCTTATCGACACGTATCCATGATAACTGGTTGGCTGAAGTGATATATTCTAAAAAGCGTACGTCGCGAATATATCGTACACGTTTGTTCATGGCCAGTTTCAGCCAGCGTGAGCTTTCGTACGAAAGTCCTTGGAGAATGGCATCACCATTAGCAAACTGTGTTGCGAATAGGGGTGGTAGTAAAGAGTACTAACATAAAACGTTATGCCTGATACTGCAGTTGTACTGTATGAGAAGCGAAAATGTAGTAAGCGATAAACTTTTTTTCCTTTCATCATTTTGTGGTGGTTGCCAGCGACAATGAGTTTCATAAATGTTTGAAATTATGTGCTAAGTTTGTTGGGAGTCACTAACGCTAAATGCAATGAGTTTCAAATACTGGATTAATACTTCTGAGGTAATTTGTGCATAGTGAGCAACGAGAAAAAGCAGTGAAATTAGAGCTAACCCTGAGGTTTACCGACAATGCTTCTTTCCACGAGGCATTCGCGAATGGGACAGGTGAGGGTCTAAAAGCTATTGTTACCAGACTTACCTTTCGCCAGCCAACGTAAGGTGGTTTGCGGAGTACATACGTAGATGTACAGGTCAAATCCTGGATAAGTTTTTCTAACTGTCGCATTGGTAAAAGTTACGTATTTGGCCCCTCTCACCTTCAATTTTGCATTCTTCGTAGTTTACTTAGATATACAGGATGTAACTGTATTCCCTTTACAAACTATGAGAACGGGTTTCTTACACCAAAACAAGAAAAAATGTCATTGAACATGGGCGCTAAAATGCCTACCTTAAGCCCTTGTTCTATAGATGTGTTGTGTTCCACAGTGACGAACGTAAACCTTAGGGTACGCTGCTGGTCACTTTGTCACCACATTCTTTACTTGCCATTCACATTCGTTGGCTTTGCCAACTCACAGCCATTCAACTTTTCTTAGCCCTCGGGCTACGCCACAGATCACTCTGTCAGCACAAACGAGATTTTAAGGGGCGCAGTATCATGGCAATGGGTATTTACGCTCGAGTGGCAATAGCGTTACATGGATATTTCCATTTCCTCGGCCACCGACCCAGTTTTATTATATTTAATAACTGAGAAGTAATCATGGAGAAACTAAACCGTTTCGTTTCTTCAGAGGCAGTCGGTATTACGTAGTCTATATATGATGTGGTGATAATGAAAAAAAATCATTTAGAAAACAACAACTATAAAATTACGAATATGTGATATTTTGCTTTTATTCTCGCAGTCAGTTTTAGAATAAATGGCAACGGCACGAATTTAGAATGGTTGTTTCCGACATCTACCGAACAAAACCAGGATGACAGGGCATTTAAAAAAAAATGGCTCTGAGCACTATGGGACTTAACTTCTGTGGTCATCAGTCCCCAGAACTTAGAACTACTTAAACCTAACTAACCTAAAGACTTCACACACATCCATGCCCGAGGCAGGATTCGAACCTGCGACCGGGCATTTAAAACATTATACAAATTGTTACTTACTCTTATCACGAATTTACGTATTTCACACGCTCTGCCTGCTGACACTGACTTGCACGATATTTACTATTAACTTACGGTCAGAGTTCAGTGATACTCGACGGAAGTGTTTCCACTTCATTATTTGCGATTGATAAACATTAGGGACGTAATATACAGAAATAACACGCACTACTGTCGCAGAACCAGAACGGAATGTGGATCAGGCACTCCTCGGACAAGAATATGGATATATGACCATCTGCATAATTAAAACAGGGTAAATAGGTTGCAGCACATGATAACTAGCACAATGTGGGGCCTGCAGAAAGTCTCACGATGCTAAACAAAGTATGAAACTAGTGTGAAGCGCAGGGCGTTCAAGCTGTCTTGGGCTCCTTTATTTCAAAACTGATAACGGCAGGAACCCCCTCGTACATGCGTGGGCATGTGTGGTACCTATCAGAGACTCAAAAAAGTTACGGTCTTTTGGCGTTACTTGAAACGCTTTTGAAATCTGAAGCAATCCTGCATCACAACAACTTCGAATCATGATCCTCATTGAGCAGTAATAAAATTATTGCTCAGTGTTTACTGTTACCCAAAATAGGAAAATCTGGGTGTTACAAGTTACACCTTGGTAGGCGGTTTCTTCAAAAACTTCTATTTGTGATATCAGATCACATGATACAAATGTCAGATGTAAGTAGTACTGTTTTTAAAAACATACAAAAATAATTCATCTGTACAACTATTAATTACTGTACTAGAAAGCTTGAGAAATTTAAGAATGTAGCGACTGGACGAAGGAATACTACCACATCACTTTTGAAATAACGGAGCCCTAGACAATTTCATCGAACAGCTTTTCAGATAAGTTTCATACCTTTTTAGCACTTTGGGGCTTTCTGAGGTGTCCAGAACGTCCTAGTGATCATATTCTGCAGTCTATGTGTTCTATTTTTATGACGCAAGATGACAATATATCCATATTCTCGTCTGCGAACTGCCTGATCCACGTCGTTCTGTGGTTCTGTGATCAGCAGTGCGTTTTATTTCTGTATGTTATTTCCCTTATGCTTCTCAATCGCAAACAATGAGGTGGAAGGAGTTCCATCAAGTATCGCTAAAGTGCTACAGTAAAAGTGAGCCTCTTGCCTCATGTGACTGTCAGCAAGGCACGCGGTGTGAGACCTCGTACGCTCATGATCAGTAGATGAACACAATATGGACAATATCTTAATCACACTGCCATACTGTGTGTAATGCAGACATGCTAGGCAAATATTCCAACATCGTGCAGCTGATGTACCAGGTTTTCTCCTACAACTGATTGCGAGAAACAAATAAAACATCAAATTTTCATAATTTTATGATTACCGTTCTTAAACGATTTTTTTCAGTATCACCACATCTTATATACCATATGTAATACCGAGAGTTTTGGAACACACAAGACAGTTCAGTTTCTCCATGATTATTTCTGCGTTATTAATTACTAGCTGACAAACCTGGCATTGCCCGGGTATTCGTTATTCTTTAAGAAACGAAAACAAAATATGACCTGTGTTTGTAGTGTAATGACGAAAAAATTTTATTTCCATATATTGGTGAAACACCTTTGAAATTATGCAACAGTCGTAGAAACAAATATGCATAATGTACAAATGTTTTAGTGGTTCAAATGGCTCTGAGCACTATGGGACTCAACTACTGTGGTCATAAGTCCCCTAGAGCTTAGAACTACTTAAACCTAACTAACCTAAGGACATCACACACATCCATGCCCGAGGCAGGATTCGAACCTGCGACCGTAGCGGTCGTGCGGTTCCAGACTGTAGCGCCTTTAACCGCTCGGCCACAGTGAACAGTGAATTTCAGAAAGGGATCTACCTAGACAGGAACATTCTTTTAAATAATTTTCTATATGTCGATGATGCAGTGATCCTAGCAGATAAGGAAGATGACCTTCGGAAAGGAATCTACTTGCTAAAACAAGGAAGTGCAAAATTTACCATGGAAATTTCAAAAGAAAAAACTAAGACAATGGCTTTCATGGGGCAAGAACCAATCAGAAGCAAAATAGTGATAGATCAGAAGATTTTGGAGCAAGTAAACCACTTCAATTATCTCGGGGGTTAAATTACATATGGCTACAGCAGAGATATTGAAATTAAGCTTACAAGGGAACCTCCCCATCGCACCCCCCTCAGATTTAGTTATAACTTGGCACAGTGGATAGGCCTTGAAAAACTGAACATAGATCAGTCGAGAAAACAGGAAGAAGTTATGTGGAACTATGAAAAAAATAAGCAAACTATACAAACTGAGTAGTCCATGCGCAAGATATGCTATATCAAGTATGGTGTAAGCTCAGGAGCACCGTGGTCCCGTGGTTACCGTGATCAGCTTTGGAACGAAAGGTCCTTGGTTGAAGTCTTCCCTCGAGTAAAAAGTTTAATTTTTTTTATTTTCAGACAGTTTTTATCTGTCCGTCCGTCCGTCCGATGCGAGGTAACTGCGCCGTAGTATGGGGACGCTACACCTAAACAAACATCGAAACATATTCCTGTCATGTGACGCACATGCCGTCACCAGTGTCGTATAGAATATATCAGACGTGTTTTCCTGTGGAGGAATCGGTTGACCTATGACATTGCGATCAAATGTTTACGGTTCCCATTGGAAAAATGGTTCAAATGGCTCTGAGCACTATGGGGCTTAACATCTATGGTCATCAGTCCCCTAGAACCTAACTAACCTAAAGACATCACACAACACCCAGGATTCCCATTGGAGAGGCACGTCCTTTCGTCTACTAATCGCACTGTTTTGCGGTGCGGTCGCAAAACACAGACACTAAATTTATTACAGCGAACAGAGACTTCAATGAACGAACGGACAGATCATAACTTTGCGAAAATAAAGAAGGTAGACTTTTCGCTCGAGGGAAGACTTGAACCAAGGACCTCTCGTTCCAAAGCTGCTCACGCTAACCAGGGGACCACGGCGCTGCTGAACTCACACGCTCCTTGATGTTGCCTATCTTGCGCATGGTCTACTCAGTCTGTATATTTTGCTTATTTTTTTCATAGTTCCACACAACTTCTTCCTGTTTTCTCGATTGATCTGTGTTCAGTTTTTCAAGGCCTATCCACTGTGCTAACTTAGAACTAAATCTGAGGGGGGTGCGATGGGGAGGTTCCCTTGTTAGTAAATTCAGTCGGGTATGTGGAACAATCAACAGGAACCTAAAAAACAAAACCAGGAAAGACACACAAATTAAATGTAACAAAACTGTTGCAGTTTCCACACTGCTCTATGGAAGTGAGAAGTGGGTGATTACCGAGAAACAAGAAAGACGGATTCAGGCACAAGAAGTGAAATTGCTTAGAGGTGATAAAGGTTGCACAAGAGAAGACAGGCTAAGAAATCAAGATATTAGAGAAGAACTGCAAATCTTTAGTCTCAATGATAAAATTCGAGATTACAGAAGAAAATGGAACGAATATCTACAAAGAATGGAGAGTGAGAGACTTCCCTTAAAGGCAAGAAACTATAAGTACCATGGGAGAAGACACAGAGGAAGACTCCGACAGAGATAGGTACCGTAACAGGCAATTCCTGCCTAATACCTGAAGAGAAGATGAAGATGATATTAGTGAACAGTCTCTCTGGCAACCACTGCTCATAGTTCTACAGACGGCAATATTTTTTTGTCTACAGCCGTTTGCTGTTCGTGGTTGGCCGGCCGAAGTGGCCGAGTGGTTTTATGCGTTACAGTCTGGAACCGCGCGACCACTACGGTCGCAGATTCGAATCCTGCCTCGGGCATGGATGTGTGTGATGTCCTTAGGTTAGTTAGGTTTAAGTAGTTCTAAGTTCTAGGGGACTGATGACCTCAGAAGTTAAGTACCATAGTGCTCAGAGCCATTTGAACCATTTGTTCGTAGTTGAAAGCTATCAAAAGCGCTGCCAGGTGTCAGTGCTTTCCTAAGCTGACCCAACGGTAGCAGTGTCGTGGTAGTAAATAATAAATGTATCAAAACTTCGTGTATCATGCGGCATTTTTCTCGCATCTCGCTGCTTATGACGTCATATCTCTTGAACTGTGTGTCATACAGTCATATACAAAGTGTTAGAAAACTCCCGTTACAAACTTCTAGGAGTTGTACAGGGGAGTAAGTGGATGGTATTTTAAGTTGGAACGCATGTCCGGAAACGAACCGTTTCCGTGCTACATCCATTTGAAAACAAGTTGGTAAGGCGACCAAATTCGCAAGTAAGTGATTAGGCGTGATCCAGAACACATCATTTGTTTTACAATTCCACTCAGTAATAGCCAAATAAATTGCTCGTGTGCTCGTTGACGGGATCTCTTCAGGGTGGTGCAGTACGGTCTCTTCTAAATCGGGTGTGCGGCGCACCACAGTCACCCCTGCTGACTGTGAAGGTACCATTTCTCAAAGCCGTTGCCTAATTGTGGCGAAAAGGATTTGCTATGAAGACGGACGTTGTGCAAAACGCTCTTGATAAAGGCGACGAGCGGTTCTTCCATTACTGTGATCTTCGCCACTCAGAAGGATCATGTCGGTGTATTCTGGAAATGTTACTCCGCCTTGTTTCTCTTACACTCACAGACACGTGAATAAAGCTCGAACCAGGTGAGAGACGTTGGACAGACGTCCAATGATATCAGTTGATCCGACGTAACCAACCTATCCAGCAACATGTTTTCAAATGGCTGTAGAACGAAAAAAAAGTAAGTTTCCGGTCATGATTTCCTATTCGAAATATTATTTACGAGTTTTAGAAGCTTGTAACAGGAATTTCTGAACACCATGTATTTGTGCAGGGATATTCAGCGACATATGTGGATACTGTTGGCGAAATATGTTGCGAATAGTGTTAGCAAAGAAGTAACAAATTTAAACGTCTTGCATTATGCGGCAGTTTTTCACGCATTTCATTGTTTATAACATCGTATCTCCTGAACTATGACATGTAGGAGGTTCTTACCGCGAAAGCGATTGTTGTCTAACAGTAAGGGATATGTCTCCCTATGAACCATGGACCTTGCCGTTGGTGGGGAGGCTTGCGTGCCTCGGCGATACAGACAGCCGTACCGTAGGTGCAACCAAAACGGAGGGGTATTGTTGAGAGGCCAGACAAACGTGTGGTTCCTGAAGAGAGGCAGCAGCCTTTTCATAGTTGCAGGGGCAACAGTCTGGATGATTGACTGATCTGGCCTTGTAACACTAACCAAAACGGCCTTGCTGTGCTGGTACTGCGAACGGCTGAAAGCAAGGGGAAACTACGGCCGTAATTTTTCACGAGGGCATGCAGCTTTACTGTATGGATAAATGATGATGGCGTCCTCTTGGGTAAAATATTCCGGAGGTAAAACGGTCCTCCATTCGGATCTCCGGGCGGGGACTACTCAAGAGGATGTCGTTATCAGGAGAAAGAAAACTGGCATTCTACGGATCGGAGCGTGGAATGTCAGATCCCTTAATCGGGCAGGTAGGTTAGAAAATTTAAAAAGGGAAATGGATAGGTTAAAGTTAGATATAGTGGGAATTAGTGAAGTTCGGTGGCAGGAGGAACAAGACTTTTGGTCAGGTGAATACAGGGTTATAAATACAAAGTCAAATAGGGGTAATGCAGGAGTAGGTTTAATAATGAATAAAAAAATAGGAGTGTGGGTAAGCTACTACAAACAGCATAGTGAACGTATTATAGTGGCCAAGATAGACACGAAGCCCATGCCTACTACAGTAGTACAAGTTTATATGCCAACTAGCTCTGTAGTTGACGAAGAAATTGAACAAATGTATGATGAGATAAAAGAAATTATGCAGATAGTGAAGGGGGACGAAAATTTAATAGTCATGGGTAACTGGAATTCGACAGTAGGAAAAGGGAGAGAAGGAAACATAGTACGTGAATATGGATTGGGGCTAAGAAATGAAAGAGGAAGCCGTCTGTTAGAATTTTGCACAGAGTATAACTTAATCATAGCTAACACTTGGTTCAAGAATCATAAAAGAAGGTTGTATACATGGAAGAATCCTGGAGATACTAAAAGGTATCAGATAGATTATATAATGGTAAGACAGAGATTTAGGAACCAGGTTTTAAATTGTAGGACATTTCTAGGGGCAGATGTGGACTCTGACCACAATCTATTGGTTATGAACTGTAGATTAAAACTGAAGAAATTGCAAAAAGGTGGGAATTTAAGGAGATGGGACCTGGATAAACTGACTAAACCAGAGGTTGTACAGAGTTTCAGGGACAGCATAAGGGAACAATTGACAGGAATGAGTGAAAGAAATACAGTAGAAGACGAATGGGTAGCTCTGAGGGATGAAGTAGTGAAGGCAGCAGAGGATAAAGTAGGTAAAAAGACGAGGGCTATTAGAAATCCTTGGGTAACAGAAGAAATATTGAATTTAATTGATGAAAGAAGAAAATATAAAAATGCAGTAAATGAAGCAGGCCAAAAGGAATACAAACGTCTCAAAAATGAGATCGATAGGAAGTGCAAAATGGCTAAGCAGGCATGGCTGGAGGACAAATGTAAGGATGTAGAGGCTTATCTCACTAGGGGTAAGATAGATACAGCCTACAGGAAAATTAAAGAGACCTTTGGAGAAAAGAGAGCCACTTGTATGAATATCAAGAGCTCAGATGGAAACCCAGTTCTAAGCAAAGAGGGGAAAGCAGAAAGGTGGAAGGAGTATGTAGAGGGTCTATACAAGGGCGATGTACTTGAGGACAATATTATGGAAATGGAAGAGAATGTAGATGAAGATGAAATGGGAGATACGATACTGCGTGAAGAGTTTGACAGAGCACTGAAAGACCTGAGTCGAAACAAGGCCCCGGGAGTAGACAACATTCCATTAGAACTACTGACGGCCTTGGGAGAGCCAGTCCTGACAAAACTCTACCATCTGCTGAGCAAAATGTATGAGACAGAGGAAATACCTACGGACTTCAAGAAGAATATAATAATTCCAATCCCAAAGAAAGCAGGTGTTGACAGATGTGAAAATTACCGAACTATCAGTTTAATAAGTCACAGCTGCAAAATACTAACGCGAATTCTTTACAGACGAATGGAAAAACTGGTAGAAGCCGATCTCGGGGAAGATCAGTTTGGATTCCGTAGAAATGTTGGAACACGTGAGGCAATACTGACCTTACGACTTATCTTAGGAGAAAGATTAAGGAAAGGCAAACCTACGTTTCTAGCATTTGTAGACTTAGAGAAAGCTTTTGACAATGTTGACTGGAATACTCTCTTTCAAATTCTAAAGGTGGCAGGGGTAAAATACAGGGAGCGAAAGGCTATATACAATTTGTACAGAAACCAGATGGCAGTTATAAGAGTCAAGGGGCATGAAAGGGATCAGTGGTTGGGAAGGGAGTGAGACAGGGTTGTAGCCTGTCCCTGTTGATATTCAATCTGTACATTGAGCAAGCAGTAAAGGAAACAAAAGAAAAATTTATTTATTTATTTATTTATTTATTTATTGATTTATTTGACCTGGCAAGATTAGGGCCATCAGGCCCTCTCTTACATCTAACCAGGCGTTCTACTTATTTTACATTCATACGTTTTAGTAGGCATGTTAAACTACATCTAGTACAAAAAGTGAAATAAACAATTAGAAATACATACATATAGAGTTTATATTCGTAGATCATAAGTACTGTTATAATTAGACTTATTGAAGAGAGAAATTTTAGATAGGAGTGCTGGCAGCAGGGAGTATGAGGGAGACTCATGGTGAAGGGAGGAGAAGAATAGACATGATGAAACATAATTAAGGAAATATAAAGGAAAAGAAGATTGCCTGGCTAATAGAGATAGATGAAGAGGAAGGCATCTCAGGAGCAAGATAGGAGACGCTAGCTTTGCTGTTTGACAGATGAGAGGATTGGCCTGGTACATTAATTTTGTGGAGAACTTTATGAGGATGATAGTAGGAAATGCTTCAACTTCTTCTTAAAAGCAGCAGGAGATTGAATTTTGCGCAAGGTAAGGGGCAGTTTGTTCCAGAGGCGGACAGCGGCAACTGAGAAGGAGTTTGCAAAAGTTTTTGTTTTGTGAGTGGGCACAGTTAGGATACCAAATAAGAGTGACCTCGTGTTTCGATTATGATGGCATGACAGGTTTTTAATCTCTGAAGCAAGGTACTGGGTTGTTGCGCGACGAGGAGTCTGTGAAGTAGACATAGAGTGTGGTAGTCACGCAATTTGTCCGGCCGCAGCCACCCTAGCTTTTTAGCATTTCCCGCTTTATAAATTAATTGTGCGTTGGATAAAAACCCAAATTTTGACTCAATATTGACCACTATAATCCTATTGCTTCAGCTAACATTGTCGGTAATGCTGTCAACGCCAGGGCCCCGCCAACATTTTCGGTAAGTAATATTATTGCACACCCAAATTTTATCAAAATAAAAGAAATTTTCTGCCTAGCCCCCTTAATTTCCTCAGTTCAGGTATTAAAATCGCCAGTCAATTATATCCGTTCTCTCTATCAGAATCTTTCGTTTACTTATAGATCTTTTCCAAGTAAATCCCATTTCAAGCAGTGTTTTATGTAAAACATCTTTCTGCCAAAGAAAATCGATTTTTTGTTTCACAGCAGTAAGTAATGCCGTAACGTCGGCATTATTTTTTGGCTTTTGTGAAAGTCCTCCATCGTTTATCGAATGACCGATTTTATGAAACTTCCTGTAACGATGAGTTTGCTCCAAAAATTATGTTTTCCTTCGTGGCGGTTTCAGTAAACCACGTAGTTTATTTTCGCGCTTCTTCCTTATGCGTCCTATTGTGGCGAGGCTGACGTTTGCATAAATTGCATCCCTCTGACTGGGACTGGTAATATTAGCCAACTTCTTTTTGTGCCGCCTGTTTAACACATGACGTAACATTAGAGACGATCGAACGCTCGTTACTCCATAAATACCTCATCTTCTCCACATTCTGCACATTTTCTTGCAATGCATGTCGCTTCCGGATACCGAGGTATATCAGTATGCATACAAAATTAACTGACTAACAATGACAACTAAGATCCCACGAACAGAACGACGTGTATCACTGCACGCCGATCTACAGCGCTAGGCAGGTAACGGGCAACTGATTTTGGGTGCCCCTGTAGGCCAGTGGCAGGGTTCTTCTGGGAAAGGCCACTTCGCCCACCAAAAGCGCTGCTCGCTCTTGAGTTTACAGACAGACTATATCACTACTCGAGTAGCAATACCCACTTCCTATCACGGTTTAGCCGTTCTCAGCTCTAATGATGGAACAGTTGAGATAAGAGCTGAAACTGTCGTAATTGGCGATCTTCTCACGAGAGACTATTTCGTGCTCGTCGGACTTGCTCGTAACCAGCTTACCGCCGGTGCAGTAGGCAGTCCCTCGCGGGGGTGCTGGGTTCCGCGTCGGGTGGGCTTGGTGCCGTGTTGACGGAACCGCAGTGTTTACGCGGCGTGGCACCGCGCGAGCCACGTGTCCGGCCGGGGCGCTGGAGGGGGCCTCGGCCCGTCCCAGGGGACGCAAGCCCCGCCCACCGCCCAATGGGGTCTGCCGGCTGGGGCGGGCGGCCGGCGCCGCCGCGGCAGTCGGCCTGTGCGCTGGGTGCGGAGCACACGCAGCGCAGAGATGCTCTTCAAGGGCAACAGCTCCCGCCTGGAGCTGCTCATCGAGAAGATACAGGCCAACAAGGAGACCGACAGCCACGCCGCCGCCGCAGAAGCCGAATTCAAAGGTGCGTGCGTGCTCTCCACTCGCCAGCTCTGCTCGCACTCCACGCGGCCGGCAGTGCGCCTCTGTTCAGTGATGTACGAGTGTCATCGTGATGCCTGACGTTTCCACGAGCGTACGTCGCTTTTTCCTGTGATCTCGAGAAAATCTTCTAAAGATCCCTTTTTCTTTTGATAATTTGCATCCTCTCTCTGCATTTCTCCTAGCCATGGCGACAGTGTGCCAAACATTAGGCCTATACGTTTGTGCAGTTAGTAGAACGTGTGTTTCCGATCTCCACCGCCGAAGGACTGCTGAGGCCTCAACAAGGACGAGTTAAAGCGCATGTGAACACTACAGATTATAATACAACACGACACTTCCGTTCACCAAGACATTTTTATATATGCCATCAAAAAGCTGCTATTATCTTTATGTTGCAATGGTTTAGATAATTAATGTCATTGGGCATGACTTTTAAAGTTTAAAATGGTTCATTAGTGCAAGTTAATTTTGGGTATGCACTTGGGCCTGATGTATGGCAAATCACACAAATGATAATTTGTCGAAGCTACTTGCAGCATAATGAAGATTTTAGTAGCTTTGTGGTGGTAAAAAGAAAAATGTTTAAAAAGCTATGGAGCTCCACCTAAAGACAAAAAAATGACGAGTCTATCGTAACTCAGTGATCAGATTCGAGAAATCTTGATTCCGTAAAAGTTCTGTACAATTACCTTACAACCTTCCTCCGTCATATTGACACTAAAGTGTACTTCTGAAATTTCTGCGACATTATATTCTTCGTTTAAGGAACAACACTGGTGTGTAGCTATCTAAAAATCGGTTGTAAGCGAGGCGTTTCTAATGGGGTGGACAAGCGTTTGGTCATTGGTACTGAACCTGTTGGAACTCCAATGGTTCTGTTATCAGGCTCGCTTTAGGGGCATAGTAAATTCTTTGGAAGTATGGAAACTTGTCTTTAGTACTTTTAATCAGCCAGTGTCACGAGAAATGTTTCTCCGGCTACGGGGAGTTCAATGTGGATTTTTAGTTCAGTGACGTTTGTCTGTAGACAACCATTTCAAGTGTAATTTTACCAGTCTGGGAGGTTTAATCGTTGGAGAATGCCCCATTGTTTATTCATTCCATACAATTTTAATGCATTGTTGGACGTCCTGACATACCCACAACTTTTTCTGAGGAAATAAGCTAACGAGTACACGGTGCATGTTTCTCTATGCTGTTATGTTATTCTGTTACCTATGCTGCCCGAAAAATGGATCTTGACATCATCGTCGCCCACCTTAGTAATTGTATTACTATACTTTTGTAAATAAATCGGCTCTGCGCACGCTAGAGAAAGCTTTCTCGAGTCGATGACAGTACGTGATGGCTCGATAAAATCTCCTACCGTACAGATCCTGTCATCATGAAATTTTCTCTCAGCTGTACCTACAATGCTCTGGCTATCGACTTTCTTAAGCTCGTGCAATTAGTAGAACGTGAGCTTAGTTGTACTCTTCTAGTGATACGACAGTTGACAAGGTGATACTAAGAAACGAGCCATACACGAACTACAGAGGCTAAAGCCCAGTGGGAATGCACAAATTTGTCACTGCTATTGCACCACGGCCGCGTGTTACACTGTTCCATGCAGACGTCGTGTTGCGCATTGTGTGTGTGTGTGTGTGTGTGTGTGTGTGTGTGTGTGTGTGTGTGTGTAGGTCTGCGATATTACAAATGTAATTCTACCGGACACTGGTTATGCATGGGCAACTCTGTCTCACCAATAGGTATCTACAATAATAATTTCGGTTTTCCGTACCGACTGCGTTCGCGATTCTTTGAAATTGTGCGGTGATACAAATGCGACTGCAATTTATTAGTCATCGGTCAGTATCCAGCGTCGTGGATTTTGTGTGTCACGACAAAATTCCAACACTAGATTTTGTATGCGGTTTCTTACAACCGTTCTCCATTCGAGCGAGGTTGTTGTGACAGTTAAATTTTATAAATTTGTGCAATTAGTTAAATATTTTATTGCACTTCTTCCGTGTTCGACAGTAAACGCCACTAAAATGCGAAACAAGCGAATTATCGTTTAATTGTTGGTTTTTCCCTGCTGCTGTCTTGTAGAAAATTTTGTTTAAGAATTTCTTCGCCATAGCAAGACGACAAATTGCTGCATCTGCTTTTTGTATGAAAGTGTGGAAACATTTTTCTCAACTACCAACAACGTCATGTGAAGCGCTCCCTCCATAGTGGGAAATAGCTATAACTTCTGTATTCTGTACAATAGTGTTAAATCCTAACGATGTTGTTGTTGGTCTGGATTATTACTAACGGAGGCTTACCAGTATATCGACAGTTGAAGAACTGCAGGGGGTTATCCAAAATCTGCATCATTCGTAGCGACGCTGTTGGATTTCAACGTACTGCTTGCCTATAATACCCAGACATTCCTATCGATCAGTGTTAGTGTATATCAGCAGACAACAAATATATGTTCCACGGATCTGGAAAGGCGCCAACAGCATGCTGAACTCAGCGAGGATTTCCAAATACCTGAAAACCAGGCTCCCTCGTGTCAAAAGATCGATAATGTATGAAAGTACGGAATTTTGTTAGACTAACGAGGGAAGCAGGATCTGCATTAATACTCCCAATCTCGTCCCCGCCCACATGTAATTACGATTATTTTTACCGAAGCGAAACAATTTAAATCAGGGGCTGTAAACTTTTTCTGCCTACCACCCACTTTAGTATCTCTGTTAGTTGTTAAATGTATTTAACTGCACGCCAGTTCCACAGTAATGGTGACTTACAAAGTAAGAAAGTAACTTTGTTATAAAATTTATAAAGTAGAGTTGCAGCAAATTAAAGTATATGATAATTACTTTCCAAATATTTTGTTAAAATTTTATGAAAACCTAATGCAAAATATCTTTAACCTCCAACGCCTACCATGAAATTTTGGAATGCCCACTAGTGGAAGATAGGGACCATCTTGATTGACTACCACTGATTTCGAACTGAATTGAGAAGTATGGGCCACGCAATGAAACGTTTGTTTCGCCGGCAGAAGTTACCAGAGCAGCTTATTGAGAGCACAATTTTGATTGTTACTGTCAAGACCAAGTCTTTCTTGATGTAGTGTGGGAGGCTGACTTCTGTAATTATTAGGCGTAGAGGGACTGACGTGTTACGTCCATTGCTCTGCGGTCTTAGCTGGCACTCAGGTAGAAAACCACGAAAAAAAATTAAACAAATGCATATTCACGGCTGGTCGAGGCATAGCCTGATGCGTAATTAATACATCATAGCCACCCTCGAGAGCAAGGACGTACGGACTATAAGTTGATATTGGAGTATGTTTCTGTAGAACATGAGAATTATTTCTTGTCAACAACTTGAGCTAAGTGTTACATAAAACTGATTACAAGTGTACGACGGTAGTAATCAAGTAGCTGTTAGGATGAACACGCAGTATTTTTACAATGGTTGGTTGAACTAACTGCTTCAAGGGCTTTGCACAACATGGTGTGGAACTCATAGATAAGAAAAGTGGTTCAGACGATTCATGGATATAGTTGAGAGACTATTTTTGTCAAACACTAGTACAGTACCTCGCCTACTACATTTAGAGGAAAGCAGTGTGCTGTGGTTTTTCACTGCATTCGGATGTGGTGAGCAAGGAACACACGTCGGAGAAGTAGGTCTTGCTCCACGATCTGTCTGTTGAGGCCGTAGAAAACATGTAAGTATTGGCGTGATAATGTCTTAAGTCGGGTGATGCTGAGGGTATTAGATTAGGAAATGAGACACTTAAAGTAGTAAGGAATTTTGCTATTTGGGGAGCAAAATAACTGATGATGGTCGAAGTAGAGAGGATATAAAATGTAGACTGGCAATGGGAAGGAAAGCGTTTCTGAAGAAGGGAAATTTGTTAACATCGAGTATAGATTTAAGTGTCAGGAAGTCGTTCCTGGCAGCGTAGAGGGTAAAAATCGTAGAGGGAGACCAAGAGATGAATACACCAAGCAGATTCAGAAGGATGTAGGTTGCAGTAGGTACTGGGAGATGAAGCTTGCACAGGATAGAGTAGCGTGGAGAGCTGCATCAAACCAGTCTCAGGACTGAAGACCACAACAACAACAATGTCTTTACTGAGAAAGTTACCGTTGGCTGTATCCGTCAGCAGTGTAATGCCGTAAACGTGCGACTAGTAGGGTGACACAAGTGTCGTGTTGTTTGCGTTGATGTGATGACAGAGGAAAGAAAGGGGAGGCCGATGGCAACATCAGATGCTCTGTGTACGAAAAACAGATTTAGCGTCCCTGTATCACGTACGGACCACCACGCTTGTGCCTTGTGCCCTTACTTGACGCGAAAAGTTTTAGAAATATATGTATTCACAACTCTTCTGTGTGGTTCAGTCATGTCCACCGTAGGGATTCCAATCAACTACCGATTGTATTTAACGTACGGTATTTATTGACCTTAAGGGGGTGAACTCTGACCTGGTATGCGCGCAAGTATCATCAGAATATCAGACTAGTAACATTTCAGCTTTTGACACTGCACTGAGACTACCCAATTTTCGGGATCGTAATCTCGTTGCGCTGACACGTAATAGACTATATCAGATTGTCAAAGGCACTAACCATCGGCACCTCATGCACCATTCACTTTCTGTTTTCAAATATGAAACTCCTATCGTAGGATGTAAAAAATAATAAGTCGCTTCCAAACAACCACATGTTCAGGAAAAAACTAATGTAAAAAACATGTAAGCTCCCTACCAGATTTTTCCTATTACAGTTCGTTAATATTCACTTCCCACATTGAAGAGAGACGGGCTGACATCTGTATATCGTAATGTTACTAAAAATAACCGTGTGCCCTGACAATACGATAGCGGTTATATTCTTTATATAAAATTAAATGGTTAATAAAAGGAAATATTGAATTTCGTTACTGTTGGCTGTTATTTTCCAAATAATCAGTCAATGCATATCCATTCGACGTCACACAATCCGATCTACATAAAATAGTCATTTATATCTGAGTTTTGATATTATTAGTCCTACCAAAGTTAAATAACTCCAGATCCGTAGGCTGCTATTCTCTCTCACGGTCGCTAAACTTTATTCGATATTTAAAGCATGCTCAATGTTTAACCTGTAAATGCAAGCAGTTGCTAAGTTTACAACCGTCGACGAGTTTGTGTTAACTCTACAGAAAATCGTAATAAATTGTAGTGGAGTAAACTTAGATTTACTATAGGTAACAGTAGCATGGACCATCACTGGAGATTAAATTACTGAAGAAAATAGTAGGGTGTAATTCCACACCTCCCACATACATCGATCACACTCCATGAAATAATTTGGCGGAGTTCCTGCCGTAGCGCAACCACCCACCCTTGCTCCAAGCTCACATTGTCGGTCGTCAACGACAATGTCCAAACTCGCATTAGTCGTGAGGCAGCGCAAAGACATCCACCGGCGGAAGAAACAGTACACCGCCCCTGCTGGGTGCGTCGTATGCGGTACGCTTACGCTAATCCAGAATTTCCATACCGTTTGCAGTGTGTTCACAAGTATTTGACTGGCTAAAAGTGTTTTTCATTTGCCCAGTGCTTTAGTCTGGGTGGAGAATGTTAATCAGAAACAAAAGTAACATCATGTAAGCCCAAGGAAGCATAATAGAACAGCTAACAGTATCAAAAAACTTCTCTGAGAAACATCCAAACCAGACTTAGTGTGAGTTACGTTTCCTACGGTTAAATGTATGTTTGGCTTTACGAAAGTCAAAGGCAGCTGAGAGACAGTTCCGGTGTTGTGCGGAGGTAAGAGTTAAGAATAATCAAGACACTTTCAAGGGCTTCGTCGACCTAGAAACTCCATTCGACGATGTACAACGGCTCGTAACTTTGAAGTTATCTGGAAAATAGGAATATGCTGTAGGGAAATACGATAAATGCAAAGTATGTAAAAAGACCAGGATGGAAATATTGGAATGGGGGACAAAGAACGGAGTGATCGGATTAAACAAAGTGTTGTAGAATCCGGATGTAGTGTTTCACTCCCTACTGTTCTATTTGCTCGTCGAAGGGGCAATGATGGAAATAAAAGAAAGGTTCAGGATTGGGATTGAAATTCAGGGTGAAACGTCATCAGCTATAAGGTTCACTGATGAAATTGTCATCCTCAGTGAAAGTGAGGAAGAATTACAAAAGCTGTTGAACGGAATGAATAGTCTAATGAGTACTGGGTAAGTTGAAGAAAGATGAAAGTAGTGAGTAACTGAATGCCATTAGCGATAATTATAACAGAAGTGGTGCCCACAAAGTTAAGTGAAGGTATTCTGCTACCTTGGGAACAAAATAACGCGTGACGTATGAAGAAAAGAAGAAATAAGAAGCAGACTGGCACAGCAACGAGTGCACTCCTCTTCAAAAGACGTCTTCTCGCGCCAACTATAGGCCATAATTTGAGGAAGACATTTCTGAGAATGTTCAGAAGTGAATCTTTGACTGGGGAAAACCGGAAAAGAAAGACAATCGAAGTGTTTGAAATGTGGTATTACAGAAGGATGTTGAAAATGAAATGTAATGAAAAGGTAAGAAATGAGGTTCTATGTTCATATGCAACATATGTTTTATCAAATGCATATTTGCGGACATATGCATTTAATGCTGCGTACATGGGGGGTTGTGCACGACGTCACCATTTGGACAGCGATACAGTTTTCATCTACATCTACATCCATACTCCGCAAGCCACCTGTCGGTGTGTGGCGGAGGGTACCTTCAGTACCTCTATCGGTTCTCCCTTCTATTCCAGTCTCGTATTGTTGGTGGAAAGAAGGATTGTCGGTATGCCTCTGTGTGGGCTCTAATCTCTCTGATTTTATCCTCATGGTCTCTTCGCGAGATATACGTAGGAGGGAACAATATACTGCTTGACTCTTCGGTGAAGGTATGTTCTCGAAACTTTGACAAAAGCCCGTACCGAGCTACTGAGCGTCTCTCCTGCAGAGTCTTCCACTGGAGTTTATCTATCATCTCCGTAACGCTTTCGCGATTACTAAATGATCCTGTAACGAAGCGCGCTGCTCTCCGTTGGATCTTCTCTATGTCTTGTATCAACCCTATCTGGTACGGATCCCATACTGCTGAGCAGTATTCAAGCAGTGGGCGAACAAGCGTACTGTAACCTACTTCCTTTGTTTTCGGATTGCATTTCCTTAGGATTCTTCCAATGAATCTGTCTGGCATCTGCTTTACCGACAATCAACATTATATGATCATTCCATTTTAAATCACTCCTAATGCGTACTCCCAGATAATTTATGGTATTAACTGCTTCCAGTTGCTGACCTGCTATTTTGTAGCTAAATGATAAAGGATCTATCTTTCTGTGTATTCGCAGCACATTACACTTGTCTACATTGAGATTCAGTTGCCATTCCCTGCACCATGCGTCAATTCGCTGCAGATCCTCCTGCATTTCAGTACAATTTTCCATTGTTACAACCTCTCGATACACCACAGCATCATCTGCAAAAAGCCTCAGTGAACTTCCGATGTCATCCACCAGGTCATTTATGTATATTGTGAATAGCAACGGTCCTATGACACTCCCCTGCGGCACACCTGAAATTACTCTTACTTCGGAAGACTTCTCTCCATTGAGAATAACATGCTGCGTCCTGTTATCTAGGAACTCCTCAATCCAATCACACAATTGGTCTGATAGTCCATATGCTCTTACTTTGTTCAATAAACGACTGTGGGGAACTGTATCGAACGCCTTGCGGAAGTCAAGAAACACGGCATCTACCTGTGAACCCGTGTCTATGGCCCTCTGAGTCTCGTGGACGAATAGCGCGAGCTGGGTTTCACATGACCGTCTTTTTCGAAACCCATGCTGATTCCTACAGAGTAGATTTCTAGTCTCCAGAAAAGTCATTATACTCGAACACAATACGTGTTCCAAAATTCTACAACTGATCGACGTTAGAGATATAGGTCTATAGTTCTGCACATCTGTTCGACGTCCCTTCTTTTTCCGCACTAGTTATCGCAGTTCGAACAGGAAACGCGTAATGCGGGTCAGAAACACTACAATTGCCTTTTAACGCGGCTGGCTACATCTCGCAAATGCGTGAAAACCGCAGACTCATTACAGTCTTTAATTGCTCAACAACAGCTGTGATGCTCCTTTACACTGACAAAGCTCTTCGAATCGGGTGCAGGCTCTTACGTCGAAGCTAGCAATTACGTGCTGAAGGCGGCTCTTTCTGCCTGCCCGTTGACGAATTGAAGGGCCCTCTGGAGTTCTAAACGCTTAGTCAAACCCCTGAGAATAAACATCGCGGCCCAAGAAAGCACTCCATTAAGCAGTACTTCATAATGGCATTAAGGGAGTTTTTAATGTAGCGCCCTAAGCAGCGCTGGAAATGAAAAAGCGGTCGTTACATTATTTTCTCTGAAGGCATCCGCTTTTTCTTGCTACTCTTTGGTTCTCGAGATAGTACGGGGGAGGTGTGTTGTTTACAAATTACTGTTTTGCGCGAACTTAATTTACATCCGTGGATTGCTGCAGAAAATTTATTTTATTCATCTCGAGAATGCTGTGATTTAGAGCTGGAAATGGTTGACAGAGCTTTACATAATGATCAACCCTGATCGTTCTTCTTTCCTATCCTAATTTTCCCCAAGGTGAAAGCTCCCTTTTGTGTTCTTTATTTCATAATTATTTGATTTCTGTGCACGGATGCTGTTCCTGTCAACAATTTACCCACTTTTGGTCCTACTGTACAAATATATACCGTTCACAATTATTCTGATGGCACTGGACTACAAGTCATCAGAATTAGTATGTTAAGAGAGTAACACGTCGAACAGTCATTGATACGCCGTTCTGTTGGATGTAGTCAGCTCGTTCTTGAGCTCACGTGTCAATATTTGGCTGACTGGATGTACGAGACAACTAATTACGGGCCATGAAATCGACTATACGGCCCAGGAGAACACAATACCTATCAAAGTGGAAGTAGGGCATATCTCTTCTTCCGCGACCGCACGGTCAGAGAAGCGAAACGTTTTCGGTGTCTGTGGCTTACCATGACGGTAATTAGGCAATTGTGGCGCTATGTTCAAAATTGTGTGTAGCATCCAGACTCATCCCGAAATTGATAGCCGTCTCTAAAGACCTCTCTATCGACGGGACTTTAAACTCATTAATCTTCCTTCTAAATTGATGGGGGTGGGATTTGTGTCTCATAGTGGCTGGCTCCTCGAACTCTTTGTTCTCAGTCGACCGTTACATTTTTCTGGAGTGATTTGCAACAGGCCCCTGTTGGTGCCTTTACGCGCATGCGTATGTGTTCGAACACGTTGAAAATGTGTGTCTTTAATGCGAAGATGCTCAAGACAAAGTTGTTTAGCCCCTAGAGCAATAAACCGAGTAGTCAATAATCACTGGGAAGCTAAACAAGCTTATCTGAATTCCTTGTAAGCAACCTGGGAATCGTATACATGTTCTGTGTGTGTTTTCGTGTTTGACCTTTTTTTCTGGATCAGTGTGTAGACCAAATCTGCATGTGCTGAATAGCCTAAAATCTCACTCTTAGTCTGACATAAAAGACAAATTATCTTTTATTCGTCGCGTGGATTCTATTCACCATCATTTCACCTCCTTTCATGGTACGGAAAATTGTAATCCACATTTCTGTCCCGACTAACGATACTACACGAAGCTAGAGGAAAAGTAAGCTGAATAATGATCTTGGAAGACATTTGAGCATCGTGTAGCTGAGTATTCCGCCTTACTTAGGTGGGGTAAAATACTAAACGCTCGCTACTTAAAGGATAGTGAACCGAGGAGAAGTCGAATATACGCGTCGCTTTGCATAATCCCGCTATGTATTAGCTACTGTTGCGATGTTTACGATCAAATTGTTGGCTATTTACGCTATTCACAGTTTAATTTTGTGAAGGACGAAGCAGTTACATAGACACATATTTGTGTTAAAGACTACCTACCACACTCTTATCACAGGGACTCGTGCCAAATGGGGTGCTCTTGGTACGCTGCCAGACAGTTGCTAACGAACACAGACGTTGTTACACAGAAGTAATCACAGGGAATGACGGACGACGTGAAACTCAGTACATACGTAATAGAAGTGGCGTGGTACGAGGATGGTTAGAAAAGTTCTCGGAACGGAATAGGAAAAAAGTACTTACATCACTGAAACTTTTTAGTTTTCAATGTAGTCTCCTTGTGCATTGATGCACTTGGTCCAACACGAAAATGAGTTTCCTCCAGGCCATCAAAATAGTTATTAACTGCGGCTATCAATTCTTCGCTTGAAGTGAATCTTCGTCGATCAGTAAAAATTTTTAGTTTTGGGAAGAGATGGAAGTCTGACGGAGCCATATCAGGTGAGTAAGGCGGGTGTGGCAACAATTCACACCTTATATCGTGTAATTTGGCCATGGTGACGGCAGATGTGTGCGAACGCGCATTGTTTTGCGTCAAGAGTCGCGGCACCCATCTTGCAGATAATTTTTTCATTTCTAATTCTTCAGTTAATGTGTGATATACCGTTTCAGATGACATCTGGCAAGCGTGTGCAATTTCACACACTTTCAATCGGCGATCCTTCATGACCATTTTGCGCACTTTTGCAATGATTTCAGGAGTTGTGTCACATCTTGGCCAGCCATTGCGCGGATCACCATCTAAGCTCTCCCGACCAAATTTAAATTCATTTGTCCATTTGGCAACTGTTGAAGATGAAGGAGCAGAGTCCCGTATTCTGGAAATCGGCATGAATGTCCTTTGCTTTCATACCTTTTTTTACGAAGTACTTAATCACTGCTCGAATCTCTATTTTTTTCCATCTTCGGAAATCACTGCGCGGGAACAACAACAGAGCCACCTCACCGTCACAGCTTCTTGCAAGAGCACTGACGTGGCACGTGTTTACCGGCAACAGTCGAATGAATGTCACGTGGACAACTGGTTGCGCTAGCGTTGACCTCTAGTGGTGATTCGGAGAACTTTTCAAACCACCGTCGTATATTTAGAACGAAAAAGGTACGGATTTCACCACATGCAAAGGCAGGATACAGATATAAATAATGCTCATGTCTGATGCAAGTCAGTCTCCCATCATCAAGCTCGATATCGGACTCTCAGTAAGAAAATGTCCGCAGCTCGTGGTCTAGTGGTTAGCGTTGCTGCCTCTGGATCACGGGGTCCCGGGTCAGATTCCCGGCCGGGTTGGGAGTTTTCTCTGCTGGGGACTGTGTGTTTGTGTTGTCTGCATCATCATCATTCGTGATAGTGGCTAGATTGGACCGTGTAACAAATTGGACTGAGTAAAAATTGGAACTTTATACGGGCCAGACCGCGCAGTTGAGCGCCCCACTGTTAGGAGACGGGGTGTTCGTCGAGAAACACATCCGCCAAGATCATGCCAGGTTTAGGTCCGGGGAGTATGCAGGCCATTCCATGCGTTCAATATCTTCACTTTCCAGCGATCAACGGTCCAGTATGGGTCGGCGTCGTCCGTAAAAAGAAATTCGGGACCTACCGCATCCCTAAACAGACGGGCATGATCCATAATAATCTCCGTGCAATACAGCTATGCTGTAACAGTATCTCGCGCAAAGATACGCATGCCCACACCATAATGTATAGGCCACACCGATGACGTTCATGTACATTCTATGGTGTGTGCCGTGTTCCCCTGTCTTCGTGCAGTATCTAGTGACCGGACTCACTTGCCACAGAGAAGCAGGAGCATTTTCAGTGGCCTTTTTAATCGCGAGATAACACTGTTTGAAACATCCATTATTGTGGGCACATTAGACACCCTCTGACCGGCTTCGAGGCGTCCACGATCGTAAGCGCTCAGATGACGTGTTGCCGTACCACGCATGCAAAGTAGATAGTGTCGGAAGTTCCATGCGGCTTTTCGCGGATGATGCTGTAGTATACAGAGAAGTTGCAGCATTAGAAAATTGTAGCGAAATGCAGGAAGATCTGCAGCGGATAGGCACTTGGTGCAGGGAGTGGCAACTGACCCTTAATATAGACAAATGTAATGTATTGCGAATACATAGAAAGAAGGATCCTTTATTGTATGATTATATGATAGCGGAACAAACACTGGTAGCAGTTACTTCTGTAAAATATCTGGGAGTATGCGTGCGGAACGATTTGAAGTGGAATGATCATATAAAATTAATTGTTGGTAAGGCGGGTACCAGGTTGAGATTCATTGGGAGAGTCCTTAGAAAATGTAGTCCATCAACAAAGGAGGTGGCTTACAAAACACTCGTTCGACCTATACTTGAGTATTGCTCATCAGTGTGGGATCCGTACCAGATCGGGTTGACGGAGGAGATAGAGAAGATCCAAAGAAGAGCGGCGCGTTTCGTCACAGGGTTATTTGGTAACCGTGATAGCGTTACGGAGATGTTTAACAAACTCAAGTGGCAGACTCTGCAAGAGAGGCGCTCTGCATCGTGGTGTAGCTTGCTCGCCAGGTTTCGAGAGGGTGCGTTTCTGGATGAGGTATCGAATATATTGCTTCCCCCTACTTATACCTCCCGAGGAGATCACGAATGTAAAATTAGAGAGATTAGAGCGCGCACAGAGGCTTTCAGACAGTCGTTCTTCCCGCGAACCATACGCGACTGGAACAGGAAAGGGAGATAATGACAGTGGCACGTAAAGTGCCCTCCGCCACACACCGTTGGGTGGCTTGCGGAGTATAAATGTAGATGTAGAATGTCGCACTAATCGGTTCCACAATTACGTTCGTTAAATACCGTACTGCATGAACATTCGAATGCACACAGAACATTCGTGTGCAGGCTTCGCTGAAATTAACATGTCCCGCCCTCTACATTTCCTTTTACTGTTATTGCTAGGGTGTTGGGTAGCAACTGTAGATTGTTACGTAGCAATTGGCAGTTATTTCTTAGTGTCAATATGTCCGCCTTGGTAGCTGTGCGGTCAACGCGGCAGATTGCTAACTGAAAGACCCGGGATCGTTTCCCGGCCGAATCGGAGATTTTCTTCGCTCAGTGTCTAACTGTTGTCCTTACGTCCGTATCGTAGAAACAGACAAGAAAATCTGCTCCAATAAATTGTCATGTCATCTTTCCATTGCTGAGAAGGTTGAATTAGCACGAACTGAAAGCCACTAAATTAAAATTAAAAAAAAAGATGTATCAGTAGATCATTTTGTCAAGCAGTATACTTCCCGATCACTTCTCTCAGCCCTTCATACTCCAGAACACCTGACATTACCATCAGCAGAAGTGTGCACATAGTGTTGCGCGTTCGAACAACACCTGGCAGCATTTCCTTCAGTTCTGCGTTAGTCTGTTGTGCCCTCCTCCGCTTTGACGGCTGCTTCGCAACCACCTTGAGATGCCCTTGCTCACCTTGCAGCGGTGCCATACTGTAGAGCTGTGTCACCAAAAGCCTCGTGAACCTATTGTTAATTTGACATGCATCCTTCTTTCCCCCACTTGCAACGTGAAACATAAAGCGTTGCGGTCAGATAAAAACCGGAGCAAAAGTGCTTTTAAGTAAGAAAGATTGCTTAATAAATGTCAACCACCGTCAGAATATATTTTAAGATACCTTAAAAGGCGAAAAAGTCATCATTTATCACAGATTTAATGGACAAGTGTCCTCTAACAATGTTGCCATCCAATCAAAATTACCCTCGTAGCACATCATCTACATTTATACACTGTAAGCACTGTAAAATGCACGGCAGAGCGTAATTCCCATTATAGCGCTTATTAGGGCTTCTTCCTGTTGTATTCGCGCTGGAACACTGGACGGAAGATTGCTTAAATGCCTCTGTGCGCGCTGTTGTCGGTCAAATCCTGTCTTCGCGGCCGTTACAGGAGCATTACGTACGTAATTGTAGTATATTCCTTGACTCCTGTTTAATGCTGGCTCTTTAGAACTATGCAACAGGACTTTAATTTGTGTTTGACGTCTTACCTTAAACCAGACAGGGGTGTCCAATTTTTTAGCTTATCTAGGCTACATTGGAATAAAAAGAGAATTTTCGGACCGCAGGTAATATATTTACCACTAACAATAACCAATGAGAAAAAAGCGGTCGCAAGTAGGGCCTATACGTAGTTAATGCCGGGCACACTCATTGGGCCAAGTCGGCGTCTACAATGTGTGGATCGATAAAACAATGTTGGAGCCTACGTTGATCTGAATGTTGATGCGACCCCGTTGCTTGTCGGTACTCTGACCAAACATCAATGGACGTTCGTCCAATATCGATAAGCTAAACACACATTGGCGCCAACGTTGCTAGCTTTCTGTCTTTGCTGTTTTGAAACGGAATTTGTTTTCCATTTCGTTCGTCGTCGTATTTACTTCTAAGCTGAATTTTTCGCAATGTCTCAGGAAAAACAGAGCAATATTATTTACGCTCAAAACCGCAAATGCACCTGTACATGATGAGTGGCCCAAAAGTAGTCGTCCTCTTCGATTGTAATCCAGGTAAGCTAAAATACTGGATACCCTTGCCCTACGTGATTATTCTACAGATGTCTGTATGGTTTTACTGATTCCATTTGTGATCAATTGATGTTGTAGTCATAAGATACTACCTTTTTCGTTTTGTGAAGTGCGCACTTTTACATTTCTGAACTTTTAACTCAGGTAGCTAATATTTGAACCCCTTTGAAATTTTATCACGATCTGATTGATATTTCAGACAGTACTACATTATAGACAGCTGCATCGGCAGGGAAAAATCTGAAGTTACTATTAATATAGAGCCCACTAATAGTGCGGCTTTTAAAATGATTTTTACACGAGTTTAAGACAATGTCGTACATAGTATTTGGATTGACGGTTCTCTTTATAATATAATAAATGGAAGTGCACCATCATGGCTACATTAACGAGTTTAGGTAGGTAACAGACACTATGAGAAATAGGAGACAGATTTGGGCGTGGTCTTTCTAGGGCACATCAAGAAATTCCCGTAAAGTTCTTTAGGAAAATTACAAAATTATTTCAGTTCGGAAGGTCGATTGGGGATTATAACCACTGTGCTTCCGGATACAATAAATATTTACAGGTTTAGTCTGACCATTGTAGTAAGTTTTCTGAGATGTGTACAAACCGTACCAAAAGTCTCTTGAATATTTTCGTTATTCAGAGCAATGGCAAAGTGGACTACGATATTTTTCATGCCAAAGATTAGAGATCTCCTTAGGCTTTTTACGAGGGTATGACTCCGATTTCTTTTATGTGAAAACTGCTAATTCTTTTTAAATAAACGTTAACATCCTGCGTATTTATTCTTCGAGTCTACATACTTATTTCGCAACATAGTCATCTTGACGACGAACCCATTTTTCCCAACGACAGACCAATTTCTTGATACCGCCATTGTAGAATGTTCGTCTTGGTTGACGGAGCCACCTCCTCACTTCTACCTGCACCGCTTCATTACTACCAAAGTGAAGACCTTGAAGGTGTTTTTTAAGTTTTGGAAACAGATGGAAACCGGATGGTGCCATGTTGGGACTGTGCTGGGGATGATCGATGACAATGGATCCAAGGCGTCGGCGTGTTGCAGATGTCGCAGCCCTCGTGAGTTCCGGCATTGTTGTCATGCTGAAGCAAATGCTGCTTCATGTGTCGACGAACTCCTCGAACTCGAATCTCGGCTACAACACGTGTTTCTCACGCATCGGAATTTTGTTAAAAACCACCATGTTACACGCTGCAATTAGGAGCCCCCTAGCAACCTACCTCTACAAATATGCAGACGTTAATGTTACTAATGTTTGTTTAATTTAAAAAGTTTGAGTTTTACGCAAAAAATTTGGAGCCATTATTTTTTAGCACGCCCTAGTATTTTGGAATACACATTCCATCAAGGAATATTTCTGGGAACCCAACCGCACTGTATCGATGGAGTGTGTCCATGCTAGGGCATACATGTGATTGATTTATGAGAAACGATGACTGTATGTATTCCGAAATCGATCAGTTATGTAGTACGAATAATAAACGTCAATAAAGTGCAGCTTGAGGAAATGTGTAATCTTGCAGACAGTAAAAAAGGTTTCTCCCACGTACCTCAGAGGTGGCGTCGTCAACGATGAAATTGTTTCGAAGGCCTAATCACTAGGTTACGTTTGACAGCGATCTCCCGCCGAAAATCAACCGCAAATACGAAAGTGCAGCCCACATTTCAGCGTCCGAGCCCAGTCACGAAGATTAGTTCTGACGTGCTGCTAGACTCGGACAAATGGATCACAAGCAATTATCGGACGCCCAAGCCGCGTGGGAGACACGATCTGTGTCGTTGCCTTGACACACATCATCGTCCTGAATTGGGAAAGACAACTGTAGATTTATATACACTGCCCGGCATTCCGCACGTACTTTCCCCGCCCGTGCAACCTCGAGCTTAACGGACGTCATAAACTGAGACAACCGCGAAAAATCATAGTGGATAGGTCACACGACATTCCTTCGAGAACGGATATTAGCTCTGTTTGCTGCAGGGAAGAAACATCTCGACTTATCTCGAACTATGGTCTCCATTATATCCACAGTAAATGTTGTGTAATCGGAAGTCTCCAGATAACTTTACAGGAAATGCTCTTTCATGTTACCTCATACATCTGAGGATATACCGGATGTAATCAGGCGCATGTCCTGTTTCGGCAGATATTTCCAATTTATTTTTTGCAGTCTGCAGTTGGATTAATCCCAAACAAATATTGCCCATCATGTCTTTCATGCGAAGCCCGTCGGCGGCGGAAAGCTTTTGTTTACCTTTACGAAGAAAATGATTTTTAAAGCGGGATTTTTCCTGCTCATTCTATAGAGCGGTCCCAAATTAGTTTAGTGCCCTATTGGTTTTATCGACAGGAACATTAAAACACGATGAACAATAACCAGTACTACAGCAGCGACTGACAAAAAGCACTGCTGTACAGCAACAGCCGGCGAGGTTGGCCGAGCGGTTCTAGGCGCTTCAGTCAGTTTCTAAGGCACTGAAAGCTTTAATAATGAGTAATAAAGATATTTTTTCTTCTAGTGTTGTACAGACATCTCTATTCTTCACTAATTGTGATGGATTAATTACATAGAATTTCATTAGCGCATAATATATATGTAGATGATGTGTAGCCCCTTGGAGAGGAATCTAAAAGATGACTGCGGAGCCGGTCGGTGTGGCCGAGCGGTTCTAGGCGCTTCAGTCTGGAACCGCGCGACCGCTACGGTCGCAGGTTCGAATCCTGCCTCGGGCATGGGCGTGTGTGATGTCCTTAGGTTGGTTAGGTTTAAGTAGTTCTAAGTTCTAGGGGACTGATGACCTCAGAAGTCCCATAGTGCACAGAGCTTTTTTTTTTTTTTTTAGACAACAGTCAGCTGGGGCCAGGACGCTGCTGGTGCACTGGTTATTGTTCATCGTGTTTTAATATCCCTGTCGATACACATCGATAAAACAATTATTGCAAGAGATTATGCGCTTAGGCTACAAGTCGCTCGGCCGTGTGTAAGCCCTGCGCCACACAGCAGGAACAAGATGCGTCCTTCGCCAGTGTCGGAAGCGAATGACAAGCGGTGCATCGAGCATCGTCTCACGCACGCACGTGTGGGCGTATCTGCCGTTTCGGCAGTCGCTTCTGGGACGCTGGGCATACGATGCCTCTCGCGGACATTTGTTGAAGCTTCTAAGGCGCCAGGCGGAAGCTAGGCGGCACCTTCGGGGCCACTATGCACGCACAGTGGCGAAGCAACGTTCTCTCGTCAAATATGACCCGATTTCGGCCGAAAATTGAAATTACCTGTGTCTGGAGAAGAGCCGAAGGTGACTTGTAGCGTGGACGGCTCTATCGTATGGGCACCCAAAATTTTACTTTAAAAATCCCTGTGCAACGGGGAACAAACCTATGCTTTCTGTCGCATGAAAGACGTGACGATCAGTATTTGTTTGGGCAGACTCCAGCATCAGATTGGAAAAACAGAATTGTAAATATCTGCCGAAACACCCGAGGAAAGGCTTCTGACGACTCTTACGAGGTACATCCTCTATAAATACAGATGTTTACCTGACAACATGCATTCCGTGAAGATAAGTCAAAGGTTCGCTACAAGCTGGACTTCAGTGTGGAGACACACAGTTATTCATAGGTATTAAATGTACACAAGTCCACCGTTCACGATGACACTGTGAAGGACAAACGTTAAGGGAAATGACCCCCTGGCGGCCCTACGACACGGCCAGCGGGGCACGAGGTCTGAAGCACCAGCAGAACTGTTGGAGAGAACGGAAGTTGAGTTGTAACTTATTGCAAAGATCACTGAAAGAGCAGTCCTTCAAGAGGTGTGCATGTATGGGTAAATAGAGTGCATTGTTTGAGGCTTGTCTGCATTAATCACTTTAATGCACCGATCTGAATCGTATGAACATAACTGAAATGAACTAGAACGGCAGTTGCCTGTCAGATGAATTTACCAAAACATGTCTCAATGACCAACACTTTGAGCTAATGGAAATAGTGTCTTTAGCAGCAGTGGAGGTACAGAGGTATTTCGCCGCATATTGCTTATATGTGAAAGAAAAGTAATTCGTGTACATAAAGGTATACAGTCAATACTGTCTTAGTCCTTGTGTATCCGAGATGATGGGGGGACGGGGTGGGGAATATACGTAGGGTTTTCTTTTTTAAAAGTTTACAAAGTTCTATGGCTTGCCCGTCAAGTAACGCTTGCAGACCGGCAATGTCGTTTTAAGATAATGTTTCCCTGTAGACAACACACGTATGTACCAGACGACGAACTAAATTACTCTTACAAGGGGAGGTCACAAACTTCGGGTCACAGATTTACTTCAAACTTTGTATACGTTCAGTAGTCCGTAACGACAACATAACTAGACTTACTGCTTAGCCAATTTCGAGAAAATCGAGGGAAAAGTTTAACGTGTAGAATACGTCGGTACTTTGCGATTTTGAGCACGAGGGGGCGGCGGTGGAGTGGTTAGCGTTAAAGTCCCGCACTCGGTCTCTAAATCGAGTCTCACTCATCATTTTTCAGTTTTTAATTTTTTTCAACATTGGTCGTATTATTTCATATACATATGTTATTTGAAAGGTAATATAATGAAAACACATGTATTTGCATGATTTTTATTGAATTTCCATGTTATTTGGCTGTTTACTAATTTTAATTACGCGAACAAATATTATATTGATAATCATCAACAAGTAAAGGACCAACCGGGAGAAGTTCTCCTGAACGTGCATACTTGTCTGATTTCCGAAATCCTTTGTACCTGCAATCAGGTAAGGTATCCAGAACTGCTTTGCACCTGCATGCTTCGACCTGCAGACACAGGGGCAGTTAGCTCGCGTAGCGGGTGAGACGTTGTTAATGTAGCAAGAACAAACGGTTTATGTGCGATTTTTTTTAAATCGCAGGGTATAGTTTAAAAGTTCATTAATATACACGTGTTTTTTCATTATATTATCATTCAAATGTCATAGACGTGAAACAACACGACCAGCGTTGAAAAAATATACATTAAAAAACTAAATACATGAGCGGAACTCGAGCTAACAATCCGTCGATTAGCGAGTTTGAACGCTAACCACTTGACCGCCATCACCACGTGCTCAGTGTCGCAACTCATCGATATGTATTCGACGCATAAAACTCGTTTTGCGATTTGCAAGAGTTGAAGACCACTTACTTCCACGTTATATCGCCCTTATGGACTGCTAAAAGTGCACAAAATTTTAAGTAATTTCGTGGTCTGAACGAGGTGACCTTTGCTTGTTTGCACTACGCTATTAAAATGAAACGTATTTCCTGTTCGCTCTACTCCATACAACATAGATGGTAGGGTGTCAGCTACGATTGCTGTAAATACAGCTATGGGCGAACTTCCGTCGTGTTAGAAGGGACTCAGGAAAATTGTTTCAAATGTGTGTACGTGTTCATATGCAAGTAAAGAGCTTTTTTGGAAAGACGTTAACAACCGGACAGCTTAATACAATAATAATCTGGCATGAGATCTCAACTTCACGACGTTTACAGACAACAATATGTGATTCCGGCCAGCCTGCCTTTAAGTTTAAGCACATCTGTCAGGCGTTCTTGCTAAAAGTTTCAAACAATACTTGGAGGGAGTACCACCACCCATTTTCCGAAGATCGGTATCTTGAACCGTTCACGAAATGACAGGACTGTTGAATCTTCTACGACTCACCTAGTAATCATGTACAGGGTGGTTACAATTAAGCTTTCGGTACTCGAGTACTCGATATGCCCCCCCCCCCCCCCCCAAGAAAAACGAGTGATCGTAGGACAATGAAACTTTATGCAAACATTTTTAAAGGCTTTCGAAAGAGATACAACGAATTAACCATTGAAAGAAACACATTGTAATTTACACATGAGAGGGTACCACTTGTTACTTGCGTTCCAGGTTACGAATGTTGCTCACTGTGACGACAATTTGTTTCCACTCCGCACTAGAAATTGCTATTTGATAATTGTTCACAGCTCCTTTCGAACGGTGTTGTCTTGATGCTTGTCGTGTACTGCTTGAAGATCCCACATTGCGTCTGACGTTCTCAGCGGCGCAGTTGGCCGTCGGCCTCTCCCAGGAGCAGTTCCCAAATCGCCAGTTACTTCGAACTTCCGCATTACGTTCTTCAACCCTGGTGCGAAAATAGACTCTCTCTGTATTTCTTTAATGCGTCTATTCTGGCGCAGAGCAGCAACACTATTGCTGTTGCTTAATCAAAACAGCTTTACAAATAAAGCTCTGCTCTAACTGTCCAGACCCAAGTTGACAAAAAATGGTCCAAAAGGTTCTGAGCACTATGGGACTTAACTACTGTGGTCATCAGTCCCCTAGAACTTAGAACTACTTAAACCTAACTAACCTAAGGATATCACACACATCCATGCCCGAGGCAGGATTCGAACCTGCGACCGTAGCGGTCGCGCGGCTGCAGACTGTAGCGCCTAGAACCGCTCGGCCACTCCTGCCGGCCCCAAGTTGACAGTCTGCAACTGTAATGTACACTGATGTCGTTTCAAGCCTATGTCGCCATACCAGTACCGGCACCTAACGGCAAGTCATGAGAGTATAACTGCTAACAATGGAAATACTGCTGCGCACCGTCTGAACATCATTCCTATACAGCTAGGCAGCTATACGGCATACAGTTTTGTGTCGAAGTTGGATCAGGTAACGGAAATTTAATTACAACCACCCTGTATATAAATCCATCGGATCGTGGTCTCTCAAACAAAACTTACACAATCGTAATGCGGAGTGATTGTGCTGTGTGTGTATGTTGGTTGTGAACTGGTGCCGCCGTCGCAACCGCAGAGCCGCATGCTCTTGCAGCACAAGACAGGGTAAGAAACGTGGCCACGTGCTGGCTGCCATGTGGATGCGCTTGTCCTGACCACCTGCTCCGAGCAACACGTGTGGCGAGCAAGCAGCCGGGTTATACAAGCATCTGGAGCCGTGATGTGATGACACTCGGTCTAGTGTGATCCGACGGGCTGACTCATTAGAGGCACGGGAAGAAAACGACAGAAATAGGCGCTGCCGTATGCTGTCGGCATATTCATCAATTCCCGCCGAGATTAGTGGACTATTACAGCCTGTTACACCAGCGGTGCGTATCCTTGGGCGGACCCGAACTCGGGAATCAGAAAACGTGAAGCAAGTGTTCTGTAATCCACCTCCCCTAGTTGCATTACTTGCCCTTTAGATAGGAAAGCGCATGATAAAGCTCAACGGAAATTCGCATGTACGGCAAGCACAGCAGTGCTGCACATTTGGTTTTATGTCTGAATACTCAAGTAGGGCCTAGGTGTAAGTTTTTTCTACTTTTGGGCTTCGTGATATGGTATCTGGTTCCTCAATTGTTATCAGCAGTTACCGCGCGTCTTATGGAAACCATATGAATTATATCACTCGCATTTACGACTGCACATTTGGAGACGTATCTTGCTTTTAAACGTTATCACTGTTTCCTTCCAAGCACTATACACCTCCGTGTTTACCAGTCCGCTGTCAGCGATGCTTACCTTTTCTTTAGTTACGCGCCTTCACCAAAAAAAAAAGAGCTTCAACCATGTTCTCTTTCATCTACCCTACTTCTTTTGTCTTGGGTAATTCCCCTTCAACCATGCAAATCACTTAGATGCATTGTCTAGATCGGAGGTGTTCAAACCGCGGTTCGCGGTTGCAGCATCTATCATACGACCTGGGGAAAAAACCATAAAGTTCCGTTTTTGTAAAGTTAAGATACACTGAATATTTTCAATTTGATACTCCTGCCACACGATGATATGTTTTAACTATATCTATACCTCCAACCGACCGCCCCCCCCCCTTTTTTTTCTCAGGGGTTTTGTTAGTGTTAAGTATATTTTGTGCGAGCCAAAACTACTCATCTTTTCCAATGTGACCCGCGTAAGCTAAAGGACTGGATGCCCCTACACTACATTTATTGCTTCACCCTATTTGATAAACTCCATTCGAGTCTAATTTCCAATGTACGGCCCGCCGTTGTGGCCGAGCGGTTCTAGGCGCTTCAGTCCGGTACCGCGCTGCTGCTACGGTCGCAGGTTCGAATCCTGCCTCGGGCATGGATGTGTGTGATGTCCTTAGGTTAGTTAGGTTTAAGTAGTTCTAAGTTCTAGGGGACTGATGACCTCCGATGTTAAGTCGCATAGTGTTCAGAGCCATTTGAGTCCAATGTACGCTCCTGCCAATGGGACTACAGATCAAAACCAGCTATCATGCTGACCAGTTCCTTGTCCTTTACGTTTCTTTAGGACTTCACGTCAGCTGTAGGTCTAGCAACCCTCTTCACTGTCGTTCCAAACGGTTTATTGTACTCCGACGATGAATGTGGAGTAAAAGATATTGCGGAGCTACGCCCTTCTTGTAACTATAGGTGCGGCTGTTCTACGGAGAGTTCAGAAAGGCCATTTTGAGCATCTGCTCTAAAGGCTATGTATGTTTTGTAAAGGCATGCTGTCACTGGTAGTGCGCTTATGAAATGATAATTCGCACACGCTTTTTAGAACCAGTGTACGCTATAGCTATATTGGGCTGGTCAAAATTAGGAAAACCAAAAACCCTAGACCCAGTATGGAGTTCTCGACGCGAGTATTCCAACGCAGAAGTCTCTCCACCACACCAACTGTGCAGCACGGGCACTCGGTGTTGAACGAAGACACTTGCCGACATGTGACTCCGCTGTTGCCAAATTGCCTTTGATAAACTTCTCCCAACTTCAACACGCGTCACGTGTTTTAAAATCTACATTGCCTTTATTTGACGTCCATTTTCTGCCGCAAATTTTGTGAGAGAAATTTTGTTACTGTTGGTGTGCAAGGAATCGCGCTGTGGCGTCCGACGGCACGATTGTGGTTCACGTGCGCTTTGGGAAACCACAGATGCGTACGACGGTTTTCATTTTCGTCGTAATTCATTGTCTGAATCGGTTGGCCCTTACAACATTGACAATTTTGTGACTTAACTCCTGAAGTTTACAGATAGACAACAGACTCACACCCGGCTACACGGTGTCGGCTCTATATCTGTACCAGAAACTGCCAAGAAAATCAGACACACAAGTATTCATCCAGACCAAAATTTATGATGGGGAAACGGTGAAATGGACCGACTGTTCCGAATGAAGGGTATTTGGTACAAATTTTGTTACATTTAACTTCTTGTATTACATGTCCATAGCCTTAATTGTTTTTAAGCTTCCTGTTAACTTTTAGATGTGACTGTTTGATTGTACTACTGCAATTTCGGCTTATTGATACTTTCAAGCTTAAGGTTCGATGTTATGTTATGGAATGGAGATTGAAAATAACGTACTCGTAGGGCTGTCACTCTTTGTGGTATAGAAAAATAGTCGCTGTCAGTACCATAATAGAGTGTTATTTACACACAAGTTGAAGTTATTCGATACATATAACAAATCTACTCAGACAACGAGCACTGCCTATATGTCCATCAAGAGAGAGACTGTCCTGCAAGGACGTTACTTTCAACCCATTTCTATACGATAATATAATACTCTACGCTTGAAAATGGTACAAAGGCGGAATAGCAATAGCCCAATAAAACAGTGAAGACTAAAGACAAACATGACGTAATTAACATACCATCATTAGCTTAAATATACTCCAAATAAAAATAGCTGCAATTGAAGCTCATTATTTTATACGTCAGCAGCAGAGAAACCCAGTTATAGCTGTGCTTCCACACCCGTACCACGCAGCATCTAATGCTTATGACATCATGTCTCCTGAACTACATGCTGTAGAATGATATAATTTTGCAGTTACATTCAGTGCTATATGTGCATATCTCTGCAAAACGTGTCGCGAATACAGGTAGTAGTGAAGAAGTAATAAATTATAACGTCATACCTCTGGCGGTTGAAATCGGTCGTAACTCTCTCTCTCTCTCTCTCTCTCTCTCTCTCTCTCTCGCGCGCGCGCGCCCACACTTACACACACACACACACACACACACACACACACACACACACACACACACACACATTTTTGCAACATGTAGGGATTTTCTCAAAACACATTTTTTGTCATCCATCTTGTCAGGTAGGGTATATAAGATAATTATTTACCTTTTCGTAAATACTGACATGAAATTTAATACTACACATTAAATTAACTTTCCTACCATGAAATGGTGTGTTTCAGGGAATGCCCAAGAGAAAATCACATGTTTGCCACTACGTGCGGGGTTCGGGTACTGGCGGCAAGGGTGGTTCTGGTCAGGTTCAGCAGATAAAGTTACCGGGTTCGTGTGAGTCGGTACCCTTTTCGACAAGATAAAATTTGCGCCATGGGGAAGCAAAACTGATGTTCCCAAATCTGTCTGATTTGAGACACCCAGGCTTCGTTCAAATGGCTCTAAACACTATGGGACTTAACATCGGAGGTCATCAGTCCCCTAGAACTTAGAACTACTTAAACCTAACTAACCTAAGGACATCACACACATCCATGCCCGAAGCAGGATTCGAACCTGCGTCCGTAGCAGCAGCGCGACTCCGGACTGAAGCGCCTGGAACCGCTCGGCCCCATCGACCGGCCACACACGCTTTGTAATACGTTTTATGAAGATTAGTGTCTAACATCCCTTCGATGATGAGGTTATTAGGGAAGAAACACAATTTCGGATTGGGGAACAATGTGGAAGGAAATTGACAGTCCTTTTCAAAGAAATTTTCTCTTTATTTGCCTTAAGATATTTAGGGAGGTCGTGGAAGCCTAAAAATGCGGATAGCTTGCTCTAAGTACAGGATGACATCATGAATCTTAAGAAATTAGGCATTGGGTTAGTTTATCCATTACGGACATGTGTAGACAACGGAGACTGAATGTGTTGACGTTTCTATGACGCCAAGCACACTTCTGGTAGTTTTTTGCCTTGACATTCGCAACCAGAATGTCACATTCCAATTTAACGTAGACCTCGGGATAAGCTGCAGAACAGTCTGTCAGCATAACCATGTTTTCTGTCCCACCAGTGGCCCCAGGCTCCGCTAAATTCCTTTCCCCGCAAATATCACTGGGGTAAAATGTTCCAACCTCGAACACACTATCTACACAAATTGTAAACTAGCGGCCTGATGCGGTTCCGCATGGGTAATACAAATCATCCAAGGCCGGACGCTTCTTGTATATCATAAATTAATGTCCCCCGTCTGTCCGTATGTGAAGGCTAATCTTAGGAACTACTGTAGGGACTTTGAGACGATTTTCACTACTAGATTGATTGACAAGAGAGACTTACATGCATCAGTACACATCATAAACAAATCGTCAGGCTGAAGACCGCGCTATTCGTGCAAAGCCGGTGCAAGTCGGTAGTATCTATTAAATGAATTATAGTTACAGATAGCTGCAGCGAGTCACTTGAAATGATAGATTGTTTTTCGAACGAGTGTCGAGTCGTTTCACGTTAATGTACGAAGTGCATTCAAGTTATAAGGCCTCCGATTTTTATTCTAATTAACTACTCACCCGAAATCGATGAAACTGGCGTTACTTCTCGACGTAATCGCCCTGCAGACGTAAGAGTACACATTTTTCACAACGCTCACGCCATGATTCCATGGCAGCGGCGAAGGCTTCATTAGGAGTCTGTTTTGACCACTGGAAAATCGCTGAGGCAATAGCAGCACGGCTGGTGAATGTGCGGCCACAGAGAGTGTCTTTCATTGTTGGAAAAAGCCAAAAGTCACTAGGAGCCAGGTCAGGTGAGTAGGGAGCATGAGGAATCACTTGAAAGTTGTTATCACGAAGAAACTGTTGCGTAACGTTAGCTCGATATGCGGGTGCGTTGTCTTGGTGAAACAGCACACGCGTGGCCCTTCCCGGACGTTTTTGTTGCAGTGCAGGAAGGAATTTGTTCTTCAAAACATTTTCGTAGGATGCACCTGTTACCGTAGTCCCTTTGGAACGCAATGGGTAAGGATTACGCCCTCGCTGTCCCAGAACATGGACACCATCATTTTTTCAGCACTGGCGGTTACCCGAAATTTTTTTGGTGGCGGTGAATCTGTGTGCTTCCATTGAGCTGACTGGCGCTTCGTTTCTGGATTGAAAAATGGCATCCACATCTCATCCATTGTCACAACCGACGAAAAGAAAGTCCCATTCATGCTGTCGTTGCGCGTCAACATTGCTTGGCAACATGCCACACGGGCAGCCATGTGGTCGTCCGTCAGCATTCGTGGCACCCACCTGGATGACACTTTTCGCATTTTCAGGTCGTCATGCAGGATTTTGTACACAGAACCCACAGAAATACCAACTCTGGAGGCGATCTGTTCAACAGTCATTCGGCGATCCCCCAAAACAATTCTCTCCACTTTCTCAATCCTGTCATCAGACCGGCTTGTGCGAGCCCGAGGTCGTTTCGGTTTGTTGTCACACTATGTTCTGCCTTCGTTAAAGTGTCGCACCCACGAATGCACTTTCGACACATCCATAACTCCATCACCACATGTCTCCTTCAACTGTCGATGAATTTCAATTGGTTTCACACCACGAAAATTCAGAAAACGAATGATTGCACGCTGTTCAAGTAAGGAAAACGTCGCCATTTTAAGTATTTAAAACAGTTCTCATTATCGCCGCTGGCGGTAAAATTCCATCTGCCGTACGGTGCTGCCATCTCTGGGACGTATTGACAATCAACGCGGCCTCATTTCAAAACAATGTGCATGTTTCTATGTCTTTCCAGTCCGGAGAAAAAAAATTGGAGGCCTTAGAACTTGAAAGCACCTCGTATCGTGCAGAAGGGTTTATAGTTGCTGTTAAAATATTATTCTGGGTGCTAGAGGTTGCTTGACTGTGAAAACAGATAAACGTTCAATATGGCGCATTGTGTAGTAATTACAGCTGCAAAATAAGCGACAATCCAACTTCTTTATCGCTGAATTCCAATTGCATGTTTAGGTACTACGTGTCTCTTAATATTTGTTTTGACAGTAATCTGACCAGTAAGGAGGAAATTATGCAGCCGTAAAAATATTTTACTGTCGCACACGTAGTGGATTAAGGATGCTCGTAGAAAATAAAAACAATTCTTTTTGATTGCCAGGCCAAACTTTGGACAGGAGATTTGAAACTGATTAGATACTATGATGTGGTTAATTCATACAATAAACAGAAACAGAATAATACAAATTCAACAAAGTCACGTAACTGGACAGCATGTAGGCTCATTGTCACAAGACAGTATATTTTTTGTGTAATTCCAGCATCGCGTTGTCATAAATGACCAGCAACTGTATTTTATTATTTATTTAGTTTCCTATTATAGTTGCATATATATGAGTAGTTTCGAACGACTCTCAGATAAATGAACATGTGTATTGAAATTTTCTATATCTTCTGTACTGAAACGAAAAATTTAGTTACTGCTGGAGATCGTTATGACAGGGGGTCGAAAGTGGAAATATGGATTTCATTCAGTTGGCTAGTTATCTGTGAAAGCAATGTTTCACAACTAACAAATTCATTCAATCTGGCAATCCCTATGAAAACACCAAATTGTTGAATGTGTTTAAAACATTTGTTCTACTTTAGTGTGACTACCAGAATATCCTCGTCATGCAAAAGCTGTCGTGTCAGCGCTGCTGATGTGTTTTGAAGCCGTGTCTCTAGTTTAACTGTTGAAACGGCTCGAAATAGCCAGTTTCTGACGTAACCGATTTTCATTTTTTTGTCACTGTTAGGCGTTTTACCAGCAATAAACGTATAATTCGAACAAAGATTGAAAACTTCTAATGAAATTGCAGGTGTAAGACGAGCTATATGAGGTCGAGACTATGGTAGAAAACGCTTTGTCTTCGCTCTTGGCGAAGATGAAGGACACGGGTGCGACAACGATGAGTGAAAGGTGACAAGTTGATGGTTATCCTCCATTGTCGTTTTTGGCTGGAATCTGATTTTCACTCTGAAGCAATCACAAAATTAAGGATTAAGTTATCAACCCTAGTTTCTAGCATGTCAATAAAATTCAATAAAATCAATTAAATTTACCTTATCAAATGGTTCAAATGGCTCTGAGCACTATGGGACTTAACTTCTGAGGTCATCAGTCCCCTAGAACTTAGAACTACTTAAACCTAACTAACCTAAGGACATCACACACATCCACGCCCGAGGCAGGATTCGAACCTGCGACCGTAGCGGTCACTCGGTTCCTGACTTCGCGCCTAGAACCGCTCGGCCACAACGGCCGGCGCTTGAACAGTGCTGGAGACACTTTTAGGTGTTTTAATAAATTGTGTGTGTGTGTGTGTGTGTGTGTGTGTGTGTGTATGTGGATACACAGTACACAGTACCGCAAAATGTGATCATATCCTTCCACAGTTGGCGTCTTTTTAATGTGATAAAGAGGACCACGCCACAACCATGAAAAACTCTCCTATACCATAGTACCACTTAATGTGTACTTCACTAGTTGCCCTACAAATGATCGCAGATAACGTTCTACAGGCATTAGCCCAACCCAAACCCTACGGTCAGACTGCCACAAGGTGTAGCTTGATTCGTCAGTTGAAACCACTCACTTCCTGTGGTCCACTGTCCAGTGGCGTCACTCTTCACACCACATGAAGCATCACTTAGGACTGACTACCGACATGTTTGGCTGATGAAGAGCTACTCGACCATTGTACTCCGTCCCATTTAACTCTACGCCGTCATCGCGCTTGCTGATCTATCTGCTGGTAGCACTTTGGAACTAAAGAATGATCCTTTCCACTTACTCCTGCGATTTCTTAAAAACCACTATCCTCCTCAACGACGCCTATCTGTTAGTACACGAGGCTTAGCTGTACTTGTTCGTTCATGTTTCCGCTTAGCAGTCACGTCACCAACAGTCGATTTGGGCAGCTTTAGAAAAGTTGAAATGTGCCGGACGAATTTGTTACTCTGCCGACATCCAGTGACTAGTCCACGTTCGAAGTCACTGAACTTTGCTGTCACTGCTTCTCTACTGATAATACTCCCCGCGTCCCTTTATACTGGCGGGTCCACCGCTCGTGGCGTCTAGTGGTCAATTCCGCTTTACCAGACCGTGTATGTCGCATGCAGTGTTGGCTAAAATGAATCTGCGTTCCTGTTGATGGTGTGACCGGTGGCAGCTGGAGCTGTCATCCCTACCACATGGCCGGCCGAAGAGGCCGTGCGGTTCTAGGCGCTGCAGTCTGGAACCGCGAGACCGCTACGGTCGCAGGTTCGAATCCTGCCTCGGGCATGGATGTGTGTGATGTCCTTAGGTTAGTTAGGTTTAACTAGTTCTAAGTTCTAGGGTACTAATGACCTCAGAAGTTGAGTCCCATAGTGCTCAGAGCCATTTTGAACCTACCGCATGATGATACAGTAACGGCTGTCGTCCCATTGTCCATCGGTAGATGGATGTAGGGAGACACCACAGACTCGTCTTGTCCGAGGTTGCGTTTCGCGTCCAGTGACCTCGACGTTGACAAGGCGTTAAAATCAAATGTTATTCTTTATCTTGGTTTTTCGATGAAACAGGGCCCTGGTCAGGGTGCCATCAGCTGTAGCCTGTGCAGAACCGGCGACCGTAGCGAAGGGACGGCGGCAGCACTTGGTGAGGGCACGAGCGAGCGCCCCCGCGTGACGCGAGGCGGCGCGGCGCGTCTCGCGCAGCCGCCAGCGCAAGACGGCGCGCCCCATAAATCTCCGGCCCTGACGGCACCAAGTGTCCTGGGAGAGCAGGACAAGGGTGTCCGCCCCCTAATAACGACACGCTCGCCAGCCTTCGCACGCTCTCTCCTCCGCCTTTTTGTTTCAACTCGCGTGCCCTCCCGGTTGGTCCACGGCCTAATTCCACGAAACCCTTCTCGGATAGAAATGGAATCTGCCTCAGCCTTGTGCAGGGGTGTCCGCATTTGGGGATGGGGGGGTGGGGCGGGGATGACACTTACCACTGGTATTGGGTATTGGAGCACTCGAGTGGAGCAGCACTTCTGCGGAGTCTGAGGCCCTTGCTGGTATAGGAGGCTTTAGCAAATAGCTTACAGGCACATCAAGTGTAGCACAGCGTCCTGTATTCTACGACACATGTTACTGGAAATTAGTTTGAATATATGTTGAAAGGTTCAAAAAACTGCGACCAGAGACTTTTTTATGTTTATTGCGTGCCTATGAAGTATCGTCTCAATTGTGCGAATGGATTCATGTTTCCACATCGGAAAACCCACACTTTGTGTGACGGAGAGTCGTCGAGTAAAACAGAAGCGGTACCTCGTATTACCCAAGGATGTGTTACGGGCCCTCTGCTGTTTCTAATCTGTATAAGTGATTTAAGACACAATCTGAGCAGCCCTCTTTGATTGCTCGCAGATGATGGTATCATTTACCACTCAGTAAAGTCATCAGAATACCAGAATCCTCAGAATATCAGAACCAGTTGCAAAATGATTTAGACAAAATGCCTGTGTGGCGCGAGAAGCAGCAACTGACTCTAAATAATGAAAAATGTGATGTCATCTGCATCAGTACTGAAAGCAATTCATTAAATTTCAGATACACGATAAATCACACAAATCTAAAGGCTGTTCAACTAAACACTTAGGGATTACAATTACGAATAACATAAATTCGAACGACCCCATTGATAATGTTGTGGGGAACGCGAACAGAAGACTGCGATTTACTGGCAGAACACTTACAAAAGGCAACAGGTCTGTATAAGTTATATTGAGCCGTATTTGTTCTGTGCGACATATCCGTCAGAACACACACCATTCGTGATGACGCGGCTGATGCATACATTTACATAGAATAGAGAATCAGGAAAAAAGGGAAGGGGTGCGTGGGAACACCGGACTTCCAGCCGCACAGGTAATTCTGGTATTGCAATGGCGAAAGTTGAAAATGCCGGACCGGGACTTGAAACCGGATTTACCGGTTTTGGTGACCGGTTGCCTTTACCGTTTCGGCCATCCGGACACGGTTCCTGACCGATTCAAATTTCCAACTTATCGCACGCTGCAATACAGCGTCCTTCGTCCATTAAGTTACTCCGCTCGCAAATTATTGATTCTCATAGTAGGTCGGGCGAAATTAGTGCATCAGCATTGAAACAACACTCAAGGAGCCTTCGCGCCCTTTCGGAAATGTACGTAGTTGAGTCGCTGTCATCCCTTTCTTTCGGTAAGAGCACTGCGGCTCCTGGATGTTACTTTCAGTGTCGATGCACTAAAATCTTCCCAACTCCCACTGGAATCAATAATTTGCGAGGGGGGGGGGGTTAATGGACGAGGGACGCTGCATTGCAGTGTGCGACAGGTCGAAAATGTGAGTCGGTTAGGAACCGTGTCTGGATGGCCGAAGCCGTAAATCCGGGTCCGAGACTCGATCCGGTACAAATTTTCCACTTTCGCCATTGCATTGTCACAATCCTCTGTGCGGCTGGAAGCCACTCAGTCCCACCCATCCCTCCCCTTTCTTTCCCTATTCTCTATGCCACATAAATGCAACAAGTTTACTAAAGAGACTGGCCACGCTACACCATACTGCATTACACTACTCTTCTGGAATACTGCTGCGCTATGTACGATCCGTGTCAGGTAGGGCTGACGGAAGACATCGAAAAGGTTCAAAGAGGAGCAACTCGTTTTGTATTATCAAGAAATAGAGGAGTCAGTGGAACGAATATGATACGCGAATTGGCGCGGCGGTCATTAAAAACAAGACACTTTTCGTTGCGGCACGATCTGCTCATGAAATTTCAATCCCCAACTTTTCCGTACGAATGCAAAAATATATTGCTGTCGCCCACATAGGAAGAAATGATCTTCATGATAAAGCAAGCGACATCAGAGTTCACACGCAAAGATTTAAATGTTAGTTTTTCCTGCTCACTGTGCATAGTAGAACGGTAGAGAAATAACTAGAAGGTGGTTCGATGCCAGGCACTTAATTGTGAATTGCAAAGTATTCATGTAGATGTAGATATAGATTTTCCTTTTATCAGTTCAGTCTAGTTTGTCCATGTTCAGATGAGGTCTGTTTTAAGTTGAATATGTCAGTTTGTCAGAGAGTGGCTAAGCCTACAAATGTGATAGCTAAAAACCTGATTGTGGTGACTGACTGATCTGTACCTTAGCCCGACTTCTCGGTTGGGTTGGAAGGTGGTAGGTTGGCTGTGGGCTTGCGGTGCCAACGGGTATGAAAGCAAAACAACTATCGGAAGAGCCTTAGATCCGCAGAAATTTCAACACATTTTATCTCCGCACATCAGTCACAAACTCCTCACCATCAGCCCTTTCCCTCTGCAGTCTAGACTACAGAATTATCGTTGAAGTTGTTGTGGTTTGTAGTCTCTTAGTCAAGTTGTGCCGTTAATTGTTTTTTTTTTTCCTCCAATTCGTCCTCGATAGATATCCGATCTACGCATTTATCTTCAGCATTTTGCTGCAACATCACGTTTGAAAAGCTTGTTATAACTATTTCCCGTCCACGCTACACTCCAGACAAATAGCTTCATACTGCCTAATACTAGAATTTATGTTGGATGTTAAAGAGTTGTTCTTTTTCAGTGATGCTTCACTTGCTACTGTCAGCCTGCATTTTATATCCTGTGTGCTTCTGCCAAAATAGTAAAAAATAATCTACTACTTCTACTGTCTTACACCTAATCCAATTCCCTTAGCGTTTAATTGGACTACTTTCCATTGCTCGCGTTATCTTTTAGTCCATATTTTTCTTATAACATCTTTTCAAGCCACTGTCCATACCGTGAGACTGCTTTTCCAAATATTTTGACGTCTTTGACAAAATTACAGTGTCATTGACAAACCTTAGTTTTTGTTTCTTCTCCCTAAGCCTGAATTTCTCACGAATGTCTCTTACACTTCTAGTAATCATCGTAAATTGCGCAAGAGTATCACTTTTTCGAAATTCCATAATTGTCTCACTATGCGAAGCAAAAGTTTGAAGTTTGGATCAATGGTGCGCTGCATTCCAAAGGTGTGCTCAAAGGTGCGCTCGCGCTGCACTCCAAAGGGTACGATCACATTCCCCTGGAGATGTAGTCCCACAATGTCCTTAGAGAGGGGTTGAAACATTCGGCGCTGTCAGCAGTGTACAACGTTGTCAGGAACGTCTTCATGTTGCTCACTGCACTGCGAACTGTCGTTTTCGACCGCGAGATGTGAGGGAATCAACGGCCAGAGACAAGCGGTGGTTTCATTGACGCCCTTTAAGCCGCCCTCTGAGGCCTTTTCGTAGCGGTTCCGAGCGGCGTTGTCTGAAATGTTTCGCCGACCACTCATAAGAAAAGCGCGTCATTTCAACGCTGGGCGCCGCCGTTCTGTCCTCCATCGCAAATGCGTCAAAAGGTAAAATGTGGTTAAGAGGGGGTGTGACGGCCTTCCCATCGTGTGACACGTCCACAGTGGCGTTGGGCAGAATTGTGGTTAAATTTGGTGCCAATGTGACATCATTAAGCTACCTTTACACCTCAGATGAACTTCTGAGATCCAACCTTTTTTCGGATGTGACTCAATGTGACGTCGCAGGGCGCCAAGCTTTCACACCGTTACAGAGGACGGTTGTAGGCATCTTGGGCGAAATTCCAAACTTATACGTCGCATTGGGAAACTATTTCGAAAAAGTGATCCTTTAATTATGTCGCGCAGTGTGTGTCACTGTGTTAGGCAATTTTAGTATTACGTGAACACTGAATGCTCACAATGAGAAATGCAGGGCGGTGTAAAATGTATATAGTGATTACTAACTGCTGTGACTGGTTCACGCATAGTGATACATAGCTAAGAATTATGGAAAATGTAAAAACATAGTTTGCGTTTTACGTTTCTTTGTATGTGTTCTGTACGTCTCTCCTTGGTCTTCAGCCTTGCAAAAACGTACGCTCGGGAGAGTCTGTTTCATGCTCATGTCTAGGTAAATGTCTGTCTGACACACTTCACTCAGTAAAGAAAAATGGACTGACCAATTTTTGTGTATCATCGCTCTTACGCCGACTTCAGATTTACTCCGCTCGCTCAGCGATCGAAATTTTGATGTTCATTTTACGAGGGTAATCCAAAAAGTAAGGTGGTGTGACTTGGCAAGACAGCCAAGCCACTATGAGGAAGCCGAAAGGCACTCGTTTAAGCTCACGCACGCTGGCGTGAGGTCTGGCGCATTTAAGGAAGTTAGACTTTAGCAAAAAAGGTCGTAGCTGTTGGAATACTTAACTTTAATCCATAATTGGTGAACATCGGTCTGACGGTACAGGCATCACAAGATAAATAGCAAATGATAATGGCGCCTTGCTAGGTCGTAGCAAATGACGTAGCTGAAGGCTATGCTAACTATCGTCTCGGCAAATGAGAGCGTAATTCGACAGTGAACCATCGCTAGCAAAGTCGGCTTTACAACTGGGACGAGTGCTAGGAAGTGTCTCTAGACCTGCCGTGTGGCGGCGCTCGGTCTGCAATCACTGATAGTGGCGACACGCGGGTCCGTCGTATACTAACGGACCGCGGCCGATTTAAAGGCTACCACCTAGCAAGTGTGGTGTCTGGCGGTGACACCACATAAGGTCTCCTATTTTTTTATAAGTACATAGACCTGTTTATTTCTACAATGGTTTACATCAGTTTACAGCTTGAACATTTAGCTATTTTTCGCCATAATCACCGTTTCTGTCGATGCATTTTTGTAGACGCTGTGCCAGTTTTTGTATGCCCATGTCATACCAGCTCGCCGCCATGCTGTTCAGAAAGCTATGAACTTCTTTCACCTTGTTGTCGTCGGAGCTGAATCGCTGGGACCACAATCAACGCCGACAGGTACTGTGAGACTCTGAAAAAACTCAAACTGTCAATTCAGAACCGGGGAAGAGGAATGTTGAGCAAGGGCGTACACATTCTCCATGACAACGCTCGCCCGCACATCACTCGGCAAACCGTTGCTCTCCTGCAACAGTTTCAGTGGAACATAATTACCCACCCACCCTATAGTCCTGACTTGGCGCCCAGTGACTATCACCTGTTCCCGAAGTTAAAAGAACATTCGGCCGGGAAGCGATTCAGCTCCGACGACGAGGTGAAAGAAGAGGTTCACAACTTTCTGAACAGCATGGCGGCGAGCTGGTATGACATGGGCATACAAAAACTGCCACAGCGTCTACAAAAATGAATCGACAGAAATGGTGATTATGTCGAAAAATAGCTAAATGTTCAAGCTGTAAACTGATGTAAACCATTGTAGAAATAAACAAGTATATGTACTTATAAAAAATAGGAGACCTTACTTTTGGGATTACCCTCGTACATTTCCTGTAAACATTACCGATATATTAATATGTTTAGCAGAACGGCGATTGAGGTCTTGGAGACTAAGATGCTTAGATGGACAGCTGACCTCTCTCGACTGGTCCACGTGTCGTACGACACTATCAGAAAAAAGTTTTAAGCGTCGTTCCGGTACAGAAGAAAATGCGAGAAAGCCGTCCTCGTTAATTTGGAATGTGCAGGGCGCTGATGACATCATTGCAGAGACAGCATACACTGTGGAAGCAATGGGAAAGAGATCCGAGGGACGACCAAGACAGAGATAGGCCGACACTTTGCACAACGACCTGAAGGCTGTAAATCTTCATCCAGATATGGACCACGTTCGGAAAGAATGACGACAATTAATCAACTCAATTGACCCTGCCACGAGGCGGGACAAAAGTTAAAGAAGGAGATATTGTTACGCATTAATTACTTGCAGCCATTTGTAATCGCTGTATTCATTTTGAATTACCTTGTGCTATGGCTTTAGTAATCGCTGCATAACGTATGTTTTGTTTGTTTGTAACACTTTTCACCGGAAATTACGCCGTTTTCTTAGCCGTTTTGCGCCGACCTAAATCAAGGGCAGATGCAAACCTTTGTAAGACAGTGCTGATCCCGCTGTTGTTGTCTGATGCGTCAGACTATTCACTTTTACACTGCACATCGAAGCGTATCTATTGCGGTTTCTTACCTTAATTACTAGTTGCTCACACTTTGTATGACCTTATTTATTGATATGATACCTTGTCATTTTGGTGCAATCAAATAATGGAAATAAGCTCTTAACACTTTTCGAACGACACTATATGGCGGGTTGCCTGTTACCCTCGATAATGCTACAACTGTCGCGCAAAGGTCTGTCGTTTGAACAACGGTTAGCACTTCGGGATAGCTTGTTGCCTTATGATTTCAAAACTCTTCCTGTTGCCTCGAGTAGAGCCTCCAGAATGTAACACATGGAGAGTCATAATAACAGCGACATAGTTTAACTGTCCGTTGGTTAGTTTGTGTTAAAATGACGCCAAATGGTTTGGCTGGAGATACACTCTTCATTTTAATAGATGACCGGACGAATGTAGCACGGATGCGGATTAAAATTTTTTGAGGAGTCAGGAATTATCTCCGAATTGTAAGGGAGCGCATTTTAACGACTAAGCTGCAACATATCATTTCCTAGCTCAGCCGATGTGCTCTTCCTGTGGTTATTATCTAAGACAGACTCGGTTTCTTGAAGGAGGCGGCTTTATTCAGCCTGAAGTTGATGGGCTGGTTTTCCCTAATCATCCTAAAGGGGAAGAGGTCGCGAGCGACTAGACTCATCTCAAAGGCGAGTAATTCCCGTGACGGAGGTGGTTCCAACGTACGTTACAGCAAGAGTTCTTAAAATCACGCCAGGAGACAGCATCATACGGACGCACTATAAGCAGGATCATTAAATGTCCATCGAAAAGTCCTACAGTCTTCTCCTGATTCTGACTGGCTGAAAGGCCTGTATTAACTAGCTTAGCGCCTGCTGCATTGCCGAGACCTTACGGTCTGCACAGATTTTTTTCTTTTATCGATTTTTTTGTTGTTCAAAAATTGCAATATATTCTAAACTTTTGACGTTAATTGAGGACATAAAAGTATGGTCTTTTCCGAATACACTTCTGGCCAAAAAGCGATTCCGGTAGCTGAATGGTTCAAATGGCTCTGAGCACTATGGGACTTAACTGCTGTGGTCATCAGTCCCCTAGAACTTAGAGCTACTTAAACCTAACTAACCTAAGGACATCACACACATCCATGCCCGAGGCAGGATTCGAACCTGCGACCGTAGCGGTCCGGTAGCTGAGTCGGAGGTTTTTGTTAATTCTTTCTTTTGAATTAATATTTTCATAAAAACATTCATCCCCCTAACACATTTCTTTGTAAGTTAAATATCAATTTTCATAGATTTATCTTTAAATATATTTTAATATAACTAAATATTTTCATAGAAACTTTCGTCCCCTAGTTTAACCCGTAGGGCTTGAATTTCCAAAATCACTGAAACTCATATCTTTATTTCTAACAGAGAGGTCAAATCTTCTGACTGGTTTGATGCGGCTCACTGTAAGTTTCTGTCCTGTGAGAACCTCTGCATCTCAGAGTAGCACTTGCAGCTTACGTCCTCAATTATTTACTGGATATATTCCGATCTCTATTCCCTATTTTCTGCTACAGTTTTTACCCTCTTCAGCTGTTTGGGCTGGGCGATGAAGGTTCAGTCAGGACGTTTTCTTTTATATAGAGAAAATTTGGTGGAGCGGGGAGGGTGGGGGGGGGGGGGAGGGAGGGGGGAAGAGCTCCTGAAATCGGAGTCGGCCTGCACCCCTCGTGGGGCTGAAACCTGACATGTGGTGGGCCCTCATTTTAGAAGTCTGGAATAAGTGATTCTCCGTGATCAACGAGATTATATTTCTGGTTCGGAAAGCCTACAAAGCATTAGAAAGTGGTTTTCCATGTGCGGGCGTGGTACTCTGCTTAGGCGCATTCCTGGAACGCGTTCTTGTGTTATCCTTAGGCGAAGCTGTTGCTCATAGTCCAATTGCAGAACATTGCACTGTCGTCCTGCCGTTCTCTCCGCTTGTGTCTACTGAGTGTTGACATTGGTTATGTCATCGTTGCGTAATCGACGGGCGAGATACACGTATCCCAGTCGGTTGCAACAAAATTTTATTCCAACACTTACGTACTATTCTTCTGTGCAACAATTTGTTGAACGCGATTTACCGCCAAGAACTGCTGATAAATTTCTTTAGTGAACAACCAAATTCGATCAACGGACTTATTATTCCACAAAGAAATATTATCAGCTGCTCTTGACGGTAACCATGACGTTCTTTAACTTTTTACAATCTCTGAGACACCAATCACTTAAAATATATTTCTGAAAGAAATTGGGTTGCTGTAGGGCTTCGATTATTGACGTTGGAGTAGTGATTAGTTTATCCCTGTTACGATAACTATTTGATAGTGCAACAGAGCAGAGAACTAATCCAGGTTCACCAATAAATGTTTCCGATTAAATCCGTGGTGCAGTCAGTCTCGTAATTTGTGTCATACATAAACAAGAGTGCGTTGGTTACGGCCGCGAGTGTGACTACGCGCGACGCCACGGAAGCTCCGAGGTCCGGAACAGAGCAACGTTTCGGAGTGGCTCCTTCCTTCTGTAATATTAATGCTTTCATCCATTTTCATTCCTCGTAGTAATGCTACGATAATTTTATTTACGTGTAGGTACGTATGCTTGAGCTTGTTCTTGATTGCCTTAATACAGGGTGTTACAAAAAGGTACGGCCAAACTTCCAGGAAACATTCCTCACACACAAAAAAAGAAAAGATGTTATGTGGACATGTGTCCGGAAACGCTTACTTTCCATGTTAGAGCTCATTTTATTACTTCTCTTCAAATCACATTAATCATGGAATGGAAACACACTGCAACAGAACGTACCAGCGTGACTTCAAACACTTTGTTACAGGAAATGTTCAAAATGTCCTCCATAGCGAGGATACATGCATCCACCCTCCGTCGCATGGAATCCCTAACGCGCTGATGCAGCCCTGGAGAATGGCGTATTCTATCACAGCCGTCCACAAAACGAGCACGAAGAGTCTCTACATTTGGTACCGGGGTTGCGTAGACAAGAGCTTTCAAATGCCCCCATAAATGAAAGTCAAGAGGGTTGAGGTCAGGAGAGCGTGGAGGCCATGGAATTGGTCCGCCTCTACCAATCCATCGGCCACCGAATCTGTTGTTGAGAAGCGTACGAACACAGACTGAAATGTGCAGGAGCTCCATCGTGCATGAACCACATGTTGTGTCGCACTTGTAAAGGCACATGTTCTAGCAGCACAGGTAGAGTATCCCGCATGAAATCATTATAACGTGCTCCATTGAGCATAGGTGGAAGAACATGGGGCCCAATCAAGACATCGCCAACAATGCCTGCCGAAACGTTCACAGAAAATCTGTGTTGATGACGTGATTGCACAATTGCGTGCGGATTCTTGTCAGCCCACACATGTTGATTGTGAAAATTTACAATTTGATTACTTTGGAATGAAGCCTCATCCGTAAAGAGAACATTTGCACTGAAATGAGGATTGACACATTGTTGGATGAACCATTCGCAGAAGTGTACCCGTGGAGGCCAATCAGCTGCTGATAGTGCCTGCACACGCTGTACATGGTATGGAAACAACTGGTTCTCCCGGGGCACTGTCCATACAGTGACGTGGTCAACGTTACCTTGTACAGCAGTAACTTGTCTGACGCTGACATTAGGGTTATCGTCAACTGCAAGAAGAATTGCCTCGTCCATTGCAGGTGTCCTCGTCGTTCTAGGTCTTCCCCAGTCGCGAGTCATAGGCTGGAATGTTCCGTGCTCCCTAAGACGCCGATCAATTGCTTCGAACGTCTTCCTGTCGGGACACCTTCGTTCTGGAAATCTGTCTCGATACAAACGTACCGCGCCACGGCTATTGCCCTGTGCTAATTCATACATCAAATGGGCATCTGCCATCTCCGCATTTGTAAACATTGCACTGACTGCAAAACCACGTTCGTGATGAACAATAACCTGTTGATGCTACGTAACTGATGTGCTTGATGCTAGTACTGTAGAGCAATGAGTCGCATGTCAACACAAGCACCGAAGTCAACATTACCTTCCTTCAATTGGGCCAACTGGCGGTGAATCGAGGAAGTACAGTACATACTGACGAAACTAAAATGAGCTCTAACATGGAAATTAAGCGTTTCCGGACACATGTCCACATAACATCTTTCCTTTATTTGTGTGTGAGGAATGTTTCCTGAAAGTGCGGCCGTACCTTTTTGTAACACCATGTATATCCAATTATTTAAAGGACCCTGTGACAGTCTTGTCAGTATGTAAAATTCTCCTACGTTGCAGATGCAGATGATTTTCGTCGTAAGATAGGCCATTTACAAGATGATTTTCCTCCTAAGGTAGGCCATTTACAACACTAGCCGAAACGTCGGAGAATTTTGTATATTAACAATGCGGTCACATACCTCAAAAATTTCCTCGAACTGCCGCGAAAGCCTAAGCCTTTATTTAAAAAGTAAACTATCGTGCGCTTTAAGTTCACTCGGTCCATCTGCTTTTTAGCCTGAGGCAGTGCTGAGTGGGCCAGTGTCGGCAATGGTGGGCGTCTACTCTCCCTGCAGGTCTTGCCAGAGAGGCTGCCTTTGTGCGCCTTCTCAAAATTTGACTTCGTCACGCCTTGTCGGAAAGCCATGTATGTATTTAGATAGTACATCACTTCAGTAAGAGTACAGGGTTATTACAAATGATTGAAGCGATTTCACAGCTCTACAGTAACTTTATTATTTGAGATTTTCAAAATGCTTTGCACACACATACAAAAATTCAAAGTTTTTTTAGGCATTCACAAATGTTCGATATGTGCCCCTTTAGTGATTCGGCAGACATCAAGCCGATAATCAAGTTCCTCCCACACTCGGCGCAGCATGTCCCCATCAATGAGTTCGAAAGCATCGTTGATGCGAGCTCGCAGTTCTGGCACGTTTCTTGGTAGAGGAGGTTTAAACACTGAATCTTTCACATAACCCCACAGAAAGAAATCGCATGGGGTTAAGTCGGGAGAGCGTGGAGGCCATGACATGAATTGCTGATCATGATCTCCACCACGACCGATCCATCGGTTTTCCAATCTCCTGTTTAAGAAATGCCGAACATCATGATGGAAGTGCGGTGGAGCACCATCCTGTTGGAAGATGAAGTCGGCGCTGTCGGTCTTCAGTTGTGGCATGAGCCAATTTTCCGCGGGCTACGCGTGAAACTTGCCCGCACGCGTTCAACCGTTTCTTCGCTCACTGCAGGCCGACCCGTTGATTTCCCCTTACAGAGGCATCTAGAAGCTTTAAACTGCGCATACCATCGGCGAATGGAGTTAGCAGTTGGTGGATCTTTGTTGAACTTCCTCCTGAAGTGTCGTTGCACTGTTATGACTGACTGATGTGAGTGCATTTCAAGCACGAAATACGCTTTCTCGGCTCCTGTCGCCATTTTGTCTCACTGCGCTCTCGAGCGCTCTGACGGCAGAAACCTGAGGTGCGACTTCAGCCGAACAAAACTTTTTCTACGTTTTTTATACGTATCTGTAGTGTGTCGTGACCATATGTCATTGAATGGAGCTACAGTGAATTTATGAAATCGCTTCAATCATTTGTAATAACCCTCTATTTGTAAGGAAAGAGCTCCTTGGTCAGTTCATAAAATTTACATTTTAATAGCAAGGGACTGATAACAATGTCGAAGATCGCTCTAAAATCATCATCATGATAATCGTCGTCACCATGATAATGTATTTCCTTCCCGTCGCGCAAGCAATACGTTAATTCGTGTTGATTTGCCTTAGCACGGTTTTTTTGGAGCGTGCTGGTATGCAGTTGGCGCGCAGTAAGCATGATATCACTGCTTCCGCAGAAAATCGGCGCGTGCTGCGACTCGCTTAATGGGATTAAAAGGCGCACTGCGGCGGCTTCATAGCGCAATTGGTCATAATGGAGAGCGGGGCGCGGACCCGCTGACGTCACCGAGGCGTCGTGTGAGCCGCCGCCCAATCAACGTCTTACTGTGTCCTCAGCCGGTTGTAGTTACATTGATATTTAGACCGGTCTAAGGCGCTGCAGTGATGGACTGTGCGGCTGGTCCGGCGGAGGTTCGAGTCCTCCCTCGGGCATGGGTGTGTGTGTGTTTGTCCTTAGGATAATTTAGGTTAAGTATTGTGTAAGCTTAGGGACTGATGACATTAGCAGCTAAGTCCCATAAGATTTCACACACATTTGAACATTTTTTTTTTTAAATATTTAGACACCTACGGACGAGTTAGGAACGGAAACTGGTGGCAGCAGAGCAAAATCAGAGACGCTGAACTCCATTTAAAATTCATCAGTCTCAAAGGAAAACAGAGGAGTATTGCTCCTACCACTGCAAAGATCAGTGAAATACAACATATTAGACATTAGTGTCGCTAGCGTTGAGAAACAGCTGATATCATTAAAATTAAACAAAGGGCCTGATGGGATGTCTGTCAGTTTCCGTACCAAATTTACTGCTCAGTAGTCCCTCTTTTAAGAAGATCCCTCGAGCAGTAAACTGTGCTCAGCGACTGGAAGGACGGACAGGTCATTCCCGTCTACAACAAGGGCATCAGAAGTGAGACACTAAACTTCCTTCTAATATCTTTAACATCCTCCATTTCTTGTAGAATCTTAGAACATAGAGCTAAAATTGAGTGAGGTATCTCAAACAGAATAACCTCCTCCATGCCACCCAGCACGAATTCCGAAAACATCGATCATATAGAACTCACCTCATGCTTTTCTCACAGGACTTCCTGAAAGGCATGGATTAAGGCAGTCACGTAGACGCACTGTTCCTTAGCTTCAGAAAGGCGTCTGACGCAGTACCACACACTTACTATCGAAAATACATTCGTATGTTATCAAGCTAGTTTGAATGTTTCTTGGTGGGAAGCAGGTAGCATGTCATCTTGGAGTAGTCTTTGGCAGATGTAGAAGTAACTAAAGGACTGCCACAGGAAAGGGTGTTGGGACTCTTGATGTTCATGTTGTATGTTAATGACCTTCCTGACAAAAGTAGCCATCGACTATTCGCAGATGACGCAGTTATCTGCGATGAAGAGCAGCCTGAAAAAATCGGCCGATTTAAAGTGACCCAAAGATTGGGAACGTGCTGCAAATGTTGAGAAATGTAAAATTTTGCACTTCAAAAAACGAAAAAACGGATCGTATGACTACAGCACCAGCGAGTCGCAACAGGTATCCGTCAACTCATACAAATATTTGGATGTAATACTTTGTAGGAACATGAAATGTTACTATCACATAGGCTCAGTCGGAGGTAAAGCAGGTGGCAGATTGCGGTTCATTGGTGGAATATTAGAGAAATGCAGACAATCTAAAAAAGAGATTGCATACGAAATAATCTTGCGACCCATTATAGAATATTGCTGAAGTGTCTGGGACCCGTACGAAATAGGACCAACGAGGAATACTGAACTTAAGATACAAGAGCAGCACGGATGATCGCAGATTTGTTTCACCCGCGGGAGAGTCGCAGAGATGTTGAAAGAACTGAATCGGCAGATTCTTGAAGATAAACACAAAATATCCCTTGAAACCATGTTATAAAACTTCTAGAACCAATTTTAAGTGATGAATCTTAAGAATATACTGAAACCACCTGCGTATCGCTCCCGTAAGGATCTCGAAGACAAGATTACAGTAGCTGCAACTACCACAGAGGCGTTTGAACTATCGTTCTTCCCGCGCTGCATACGATAATTGAGCGGGTAAAAGCCCTAAAGACTGATGAAGTGGGAACCTCCCTCTGGCAAACATTTCAGTGGCCTACAGAGTATAGAACTGTGAACGCGTCAGATTCGGTTAAACACCTCAAGTACCATAAAACTGCACCGATGCTACGTTTTTTAATGAGGTACAGTGTTTGTTAGTCTAGTCGTTTCCATACTTCTAGTCAAGACAGCCTTCCTTAACATGATACTGAAAGCTTGAATATTGCCGGCCGCGGTGGTCTTGCGGTTCTAGGCGCTGCAGTCCGGAATCGCGGTACTGCTACGGTCGCAGGTTCGAATCCTGCCTCGGGCATGGATGTTTGTGATGTCCTTAGGTTAGCTAGGTTTAAGTAGTTCTAAGTTCTAGGGGACTGATGACCTCTGAAGTTAAGTCCCATAGTGCTCAGAGCCAAAGCTTGAATATTGCGTAACAGTTATCTTCTCTTAGTCTTAGCTTCCACACACCTCGCGCGGTACTCACTTATACACTGAGGTGAAAGTAATGGAATGCCTCCCGATATCGCGTCGGATCTCTTTTTCCCTGGCTTAGTGCGGCATCGCGACGTGTCATGGACTCAACAGGTCGCTGGATGTCCCATGCCGAAATGTTGAGCCATGCTGTCTTTATGGGTGTCCATAATTACGAAAGTGTTGCCGGTGTGTGATTTCGTAAACGAAGTGAACTCTCGATTATGTCACACAAATGTTTCGATGTGATTCATGTAGATCGGCCTGGGTGGGCAAACCATTCGCTCGAAATCTCCGGAATGTTCTTCAAACTAATCGCGAACAATTGTGGCCCAGTGACTTGGCGCATTGTCATCCATACAAATTCCATTGTTCGTTGGGAACATGAAGTCCATGAACGACTGCAAATGGTCTCCAAGTACTCGAACACAACCATTTGCAGTCAGTGATCAGTTCAGTTGGACCAAAGGATCCAGTCCACTCCATGTAAACACGTCGTCGAAAAGGGGGGTCTTCGCCACGCTCGAAACCTACCATTAGCTCTTACTAACTCAAATCGGGCTTCACCTGACAGGCCACAGTTTTCTAGTCGTCTAGGATCCTGCCGACGTGGTCACGAGCCCAAGAGAAGCGCTGCAACTGATGCTGTGCTGTTTGCAAAGGCACTAGCATCAGTCGTCTCCTGCCGTAGCCCATTAACGCCACATTTCGACGCACTGTCCTAACGGATACGTTCGTTGTACGTCCCACAATGGTTTCTGCGGTTATTTCACGCAGTGTTGCTTATCTGTTAGCACTGACAACTGAAAATGGTTCAAATGGCTCTGAGCACTATGGGACTTAACATCTGAGGTCATCAGTCCCCTAGACTTAAAACTACTTAAACCTTACTAACCTAAGGACATCACACACATCCATGCCCGAGGCAGGATTCCAACCTGCGACCGAGCAGCAGCGCGGTTCTGTACTGAAGCGCCTAGAACCGCTCGGCCACAACGGTCGGCTTACTGACAACCCTATGCAACCGCCGCTGCTCTCGTTTGTTAGGTGAAATCCATCGGTCACTGCCATGTCCGTGGTGGGAGGTAATGCCTGAAACTTGGTGTTCTCGGCACGCTCTTGACACTGTGGATCACGATCTCCGAAATGAAGCGTCCCAGGCGTCTAGCTCCAACTACCATACTGCGTTCAGGGCCCGTTAATTCCCGTCGTGTGGTCACAATCACGTCGGAAACCACTTCACGTGAATAGCTTAAATACAAATGACTGCTCCGCCAATACACTGTCCATTTATACTTTGTGTGCGGGATACTACCGCCATCTCCATATGTGCACATCGCTAAGTCATGACTTTGTCGCCTCATTCTATTGACTCAGACTTTATTAATATCACCAAAGTATTACTTTTATGTGAATTGTCAGAGTATGGACAAGAATTTTAAAAACCCTGGGTTACATGGAAAAATGTATAACACAACGAGCACGAGCCAATGGCTAGAAAAATCTAAAAATTTATAAGGATAAAGTTTATTAGTAGCAAAGAAGTGCTAACACTTTATAGACTGAATTTGTTGACTATTCAATTCGAAACATTATAATCTCTGACGCCAGTCTTCAGCGTTGTCCCATGCATACCCAGAAAAATATACGTATACCTTGAGAAATCATGAAGATTTACTGTTTCTGTTTACTAGATTTTGTAGAAATTTTATGAAGCTCTCTTTGCTAAGACGGTACCACTGCGCTGTCTTGCCTGGATCGACACGAAACAGCTAATATAAAGTGTTTCCTCCTGGCAAAATCTTTTGAATACATTTTGTACAACTTGTACGGTCCGAAAATGTAATTCTGTTAAATAAATAAAGTAAGTAATTGTGGTCTTTCGATATCATAAGGTACCGGCAGAAAACTACCTGTAGAGCCACTACTTCTACAATAGGACATCGATCACACCCGCTAAAGACCATGTTGCGCCCCAAGCAGCAATCAATCGACAGACGTTCCGCCCATTGTTGTAGATTCCTGTAAGATATGCAATTTGTTCTGTACACTGAAAGGATCTGAAGTGTTGCAAACTTTTTCTGACGGCCCAAATTGAGAATGGTAACCCATTTTCTGGAACTTCATCCAACGGCGCTACAAAATACCGATGAACTCTATGAACATGTATCTCCAAGGAGATTTGAAGAATGGGTGGATTGGGGTCGGAGAAGAACTTCATTAACAACTGCAACGCGTGCAGATGTTCGTACATACCAGACACCTGCAAGCCAGTGCGTCATTACGCAGGTGTCAGGCATGTTGAAATGCAGGAGGCGTAGAATGTAACTGCAAATACCGGAAGCATTTTTTATTCGTACCATTAACTCGAAAATGGTGCCTACCTACACGAGTTATTTTCTTCGTTTTGCCTGCCGCAGTAGCTTTGTTTCCTCTCATTTTACGAGTAAGTGCGCTTATACATTTTGCGTAATATCGTACACCTATCGCCATCTCTCATAGTATCCTGAATTTGGTACTGACAGAATAATTTTTCTCGATGTTAGGCAGAAAATTTCTCACTTTTTGCTAAACTACTGCTTCTCTTTCATGCTGGGCTGGTTTTTGAGCAAGTTGTAGATAACCTGATAAAGTTGTAGATAACTTGCTTGCAGATTGTAACTCTGTGGTAGGAAAATACTCAACCGAATGAGCTAGCTGTCCAAGCAGCGCTAGAGACCCGTCTTTACAGTGCTTGCCAGAATTAGGGCTGTGGGACGGTTTTGTCAGTCGTGCTGTGGTACCTCAGTCCCAACAACATGCCATTTTGTTTATTACAAATGATGAACGGTGGACAAGCCTGAGATAAAAGATTTATCACTACCCACCTGAGGGCCATTGGAAGCCGCAAACCCGACATGGAGATGAACATAAGACTTTGATACATACCTTGTAAGACTACAAGAGGAGGATATTGTAAAATGTGTTCAGTTGGTATCTTAGATCAACAGATCGCTATTGGATAATAGGTCGGTAAAAATCTTGTTACTAGCCTTTTTGTCCTCACTATGTTTTGCCGACGGAGTATTTTAACTGTTCATTCCTACTGCAAAGTGCCACTTAAACAGGTTTCACATCCAAACGATACGAGGAGACTCAGTAGCCTAAACATACCTGGTGGATATAATTAAACTGACTTTGTTCTGAGTGCTGCTGTGCGGGCTACATACATCGCAGGATGCTGAGACATCGTAGGTATGTTCATCAATCGGTGCCCTTTCGGGGTACGCCGAAAAAAAAGAGGTTCCACTTCGGAGGTGTGAACACAGTTGCGTTCTTGCAAAGCTGGAATAACGGTGTTGCACAGGGAGGTCCTTATAACGTGCACATGTCGCTGTACGCCTAACAGGCCAGCGTAGTGTCATCTACTCGAAGAAAAAGGGCAGAGAATGAAGGAGCTTGTGAAACCTCGCTACACATTTACGTAAGCTGAGCGCAGTGGATGTTCCTGCACAACACATGGCGGACTAGAACCCCATCTGCGATAGTTCCGTGCATCAACACCAGCCCGCAGAATAAAATGTGGCTCGTCAGTCCAAATCCCGAGCCACATGTCATTTACTTCTCACGTCCATGCGTTTTAAAAAACGAAGACCGAGCGAGGTGGCGCAGTGGTTAGACACTGGACTCGCATTCGGGAGGACGACGGTTCAATCCCGCGTCCGGCCATCCTGATTTAGGTTTTCCGTGATTTCCCTAAATCACTCCAGGCCAATGCCGGGATGGTTCCTCTGAAAGGGCACGGCCGACTTCCTTCCCCATCCTTCCCTAATCCGATGAGACCGATGACTACGCTGTCTGGTCTCCTTCCCCAAACCAACCAACCAACCAAAAAACGAAGGAGAAATTCACGGCATTGTAGCCTATTTTGGGGCTTCATTTGGTGCACTTTCGGAATCTTGTAGGGATACCAGTGTAAAATGCACCGCAAAATCTTTTGAACTATTAACCAGGGAAGAATGAATTCCCGTCATAGCTCGAGCACTGGCTGCACAATTAGAGGCATGCGCCGCACGGTATACCAACTTCATCAACAACTGCCAAGGGAATAGGCCTCCTCCTTCACCCTGGTACGCAACCTATTTCGCTTGTTTCTTCAAATTTCTTGATCATTTTCACTAGCCCATTTATTGACATGGGACCTCTTCGCAGCTGTTTCTGTCTGCCATATTCTCGCAATACAGCGCTGCTTCTGCTGCCGTTCTGGTGAAAAGAACTTTACCAGCAGGGCACGGTCTTTCTTCTCAGTAGCCATTATGTTCCGGAAGGAAGACGCTAAACTTCTTAACCCTTTACATCTAGTCACTTCCTAGAATGAATCAACATGCGTCGCCAAGCGACAGACAACGTACTGACGTGGAAACAAGCATTATATATTTTGACTGACCTGATGGCTGAAAGTGGAACTATTGTTGTTTTCAGTATACTCCGTGAGCGCATCAGTTACTGAACATACCTACGAGGTTTCAGGGTCCTGCGGTGTATACAGCCCGCACTGCAGCACTCGGGACACCATCAACTTAATTATAACCACCCAGTATTTATTTTTCATTTTTGAAGATCCTTTTGAAAGAATATTTCTTTAGCCAAGCACTGATGCCAAAGAAGACAATTAAAAGGTAGGCTGAGGTATGTGGCCGAAATTAAAAAGTTGGCCAGATGCAAGTAGGACTGAGAGTTCCATGCAAACTTGAACTTGATTATGTTTATATATAGTACATCCACCCCAGGAATCCAGAATCTCGTCATTTTTGCCTATTATCAGCCTTGATACTGGCAAGATATCGTTCCCTGGGATTCCAGTATTTTCGAGAATGCTTTAAATTCAATCATATAAATGTGATATAAAGTCATGCAGGACGCAGGCGCCTATTATTGTAATAACCAGTAACTCTGTGAATGTTGTATGACACAGAGCTTGAAACGGCAAATCTACATACAGTAATCGCTTCTGGGTATCTGATGATGCATAAATTGCGAAAGAGGTCACATTACTTGCCGTATGATTGACTTTTAGCGTTGTGACCCAGTCATCCTGAATGCAAAACTACTGATTGTTTCAATTGAAAGTTTGACGTAAGATAAAAAGTTTCGAAAGAAATATTTTTTGTGTGATATATTTACGAATTAACAGTTTTCAGGCTTTTTGCTTTACATGTACTGTGAAACCTTGCCTCTTGCCAAATTTCATGGTTCTAAGCGAAAGGGAAGTACCCTATAGGTGTTGAAGAGTGAGTTTGTGAGTATCAAGATATGTGACATAAATGGCCGTATCTTTTGGTTACATTGACTTAGAAGCTTCAATTTTTTTACATCGCCAAGGGATCGTAGCCTTAGTATGCGAGATAAATTTTAGTTTGATATGTCTAACCATTCCTGAGAAAAAGGGTTTATATTTGTCAGACAGACGGACGGACAACAAAGTGATCCTATAAGGGTTTTGTTTCTACTGGCTGAGACACGGAACCTTAAAAAAGTTGGTAGTGCATGTGCTCGCGAAGGGCAAATGTCTCTCGTTCGAGTACGGGTGCGCCATACAGCTGTAACCTGCTGGAAAGTGTCAAATCAGCGCGTACCACGCTGCAGAGTGAAAATTCAATCTGTAGAAAACCTTTCGCTCCCTGTATTTTATCCCTGCTACCTCCAGAAGTCGTAATTGAGAAGGCTACGAACTTGTAGCGAATCTCCAATGTTACTGGATCTGTTTATCGACTAAGCAGTAAAGGCAACCAAGAAGACATTTGGAAAGGGAATCGAAGTTTAGAGAGAAAAAATAAAAACTTTTAGGTTTGCCGATGACCTTGTAATACTGCCAAAGACAGGAAATGACTTGTAAATGCAGTTCATAGGAACGCATAATGTCTTGAAAAGAGGTAAGATGAACACGAAAACAAGGGCAATTAAATAAGGCGATGCTGAGGGAATTGTACTAGAAAATGAGAAACTAAAACTAGAATATGAGTTTTGCTATGTGGGCAGTAAAACAACTGAGGACCGAAGTAGAGAGGATATAAAATGCAGACTGTTAATAGTAAGAAAAGCATGAAGTAAGTGTAATTTGTTAGTCAAATATCAATTTAAGTGTTGGTAAGTCATTTTTGAAGGTATTTGTCCGGAGTGTAGCCTTTTACGGAAGTGAAATATGGCCAACAAGCAGTTCATACAAGAATAGAACAGAAGTTTTTGAAATGCTGTGCTACAGGGGAATACTGAAGATTAGATGGGTTGAAACTTTCTGGCAGATTAAAACTGTGTGCCGGACCGAGACTCGAAATCGGGACCTTTGCCTTTCGCGGGCAAGTGCTCTGCAGGTTCTACAGGTTCGCAGGAGAGCTTCTGTAAAGTTTGGAAGGTAGGAGACGAGGTACTGGCGGAAGTAAAGCTGTGAGGACGGGGCATGAGTTACGCTTGGGTAGCTCAGATGGTAGAGCACTTGCCCGCGAAAGGCAAAGGTCCCGAGTTGGAGTCTCGATCCGGCACACAGTTTTAATCTGCCAGAAAGTTTCATATCAGCGCACACTCCGCTGCAGAGTGAAAATCTCATTCTGGATTAGGTGGGTTGTTCGAATAACAAATCAGGAGATACTGAACTGAATTGGGGAAAAAAGAAATTCGTGGCGCAATTAGACTAAATTAAGGTCTCGGTTGATAGGACGCATCATGAGGCATCAAGGACTTGTCAGTCTGTTAATGGAAGTATGTGTGGTAGGTAAAATATTAGAGGGAAACAAGGCAGGTCCAAGTGAATGTTGGTTGCAGTAGCTATGCAGAGATGGAGAGGCTAGACCAGCATGGAGATTGTTCAAATGGCTCTGAGCACTATGCGACTAAACTTCTGAGGTCATCAGTCGCCTAGAACTCAGAACTAATTAAACCTAACTAACCTAAGGACATCACACAATCCATGCCTGAGGCAGGATTCGAACCTGCGACAGTAGCGGTCGCTCGCTTCCAGACTGTAGCGCCTAGAAACGCACGGCCACTCCAGCCGGCTCAGCATGGAGAGCTGAGACAAATTAGTCTTCAGACTGAATACCATAACACCACCACTTCCACAACCTTCAGTATTGATTCCAGTCAACATTGTCGAAAGTTTTCTCTAAGAACAATACGGTGTAGTGGTAGGTAAGTCGTGCAGTCAGTATTGCTTCGCGTCTTTCCAAAATTCCCTGAAACTCAAAGTGATCTTCGCCGAGGTCGTTGTCTAGCTGGTGGTAGAGCGCCTGCAACGCAGCCGGCGGCTGTGGGTGTGCTGCTGCGCGGTGCCCTATGAGTCAGGAGCGGGGGAGCAATTAACCTGGATGCGTGCAGTGCAGCCGTAGGGTCGTTGCACCTGCGTTCGCGCTCGCGCTACCGTAGCGGTACGGGCGAGGCCGGCCCGGCTGCGGCTCTAGGCGACGAGTGCGTGCGCTGCCTGCTACTGCTAGCGCGGGAGGCGCTTTTTGCTGGCCGGCGGACACTGGCTCCAGCTCCAGCTCCAGCTCCAGCTGCAGCCGCGGCTGCCACACACGCTCTGCAGCTGCGCCGACCACCTCGCCGCCGTCCACCACGTACACCTTCTGCTGTATCTTCTCAGAAATGCACACGAATAGGAAGAAAACCCGTCATTGTACAGGGTTATTCAAAACGATCTAGACACTTCCACGTGATTGTAAAAAAATGTTTGTATTAAGGTCAGGTGCTATGGTTACATGTTCGCAAACGGCAACTTAAGTAGCTTTTCGTGCCGTGTTTACCAAAGTTCAATGTGTCAACAGTTAGTCTCACGGCACACGTCCAGGCCATACGTCCGGATGAAGTGGCTTGGTTCAAATGGCTCTGAGCACTATGGGACTTAACTTCTGAGATCATCAATCCCCTAGAACTACTTAAACCTAACTAACCTAAGGACATTACATACATCCGTGCCCGAGGCAAGATTCGAACCTGCGACCGTAGAGGTGGCGCGGTTCCAGACTAGCGCCTAGAACCGCTCGGCCACCCCGGCCGGCCCGGATGGAGTCCCAATTCGTTTTTGCGAAGAGTACTGTACGGCATTGGTTCCTTATTTAGCTTGCATTTATCGCGCATATCTTGCCCAGCGCAAAATCGCAAGCAATTGAATAAAATGTAGGTGACTCTTGTATATATGAAGGGTAAATGAATGGACCCGCAAAATTACAGGCCAGTATCCTTAACAAAAGTTTGTTGCAGAATTCTTGAACTATTCTCAGTTCGAATATAATATTTCTTGAGACCGACAGCTTTATTTCCACGTAACAGCATGGTTTTAGAAAGCATCGCTAGCGCGAAACTCAGTTTATTATTTTCTCACGTGATATACGGCGAACTATGGATGAAAGGCAATAGGCAGATTCCATATTTTTAGATTTCCGAAAAGCGCTTGACACGGTGCCCCACTGCAGATTGTTAACGAAGGTGCGAGAATATAGAATAGGTTCCGAGATGTTACTGGCCTGAAGACTTCTGAAGTAATTGTTGTGTTGGCAGAAGAGCCAACATCGTGTTACGAGAGGAGGCCGAAATGCACGCGTTTTAGCTCACGCAGGCTGGCGTGAGGAGGGAAGGACTATACTGACGTGAGGTCTGGAACATGACAAGCAATTAGAATTCAGAAAGCGGACGTAATTAGTTTGATACTTAACTTTATCCATTAATGATGAACTTCGCTCTTGACGGTATTATCTGTTCAGAATAGTAACTGAATATGGTGCCTTCCTAGGTCGTAGCAAATGACGTACCTGAATGCTATGCTAAACCGTCGTCTCGGCAAATGAGAGCGTATGTAGACAGTGAACCATGGCTAGCAAAGTCGGCTGTACAACTGGGCGAGTGCTAGGGAGTCTCTCTAGACTAGACCTGACATGTGGCGGCGCTCGGTCTGCAATCATTGATAGTGGGGACACGCGGGTCCGACGTATACTAACGGACCGCGGCCGATTTAAACGCTACCACCTACCAAGCGGGGTGTCTGGCGGTGACACCACAGTAATAGAACCCAGTATGTTGTCCTGGGCGGCGAATGTTTTTCAGAGACAAGTGTATGGGCAGGAGTGCTCCACGGAAGTGTGATAGGAGCACTGTTATTCTCTATATACATAAATGATTTGGCGGACAGGGTGGGCAGAAATCTGCGGTTGTTTGCTGATGTACGTTAAGGTGTCGAACTTTAAGTGACTGCAGGAGGATACAAGATGGTTCAAATGGCTCTGAGCACTATGGGACTTAACTTCGGAGGTCATCAGTCCCGTTGAACTTAGAACTAATTAAACCTAACTAACCTAAGGACATCACACACATCCATGCCCGAGACAGGATTCGAACCTGAGGCTGTAGCGCCTGGAACGTCTCGGCCACCCCGGCCGGCCAAGATGACTTAGACGGAATTTCTAGTTGGTGTGATGAATGGCAGCTAGCCCTAAATGAAGAAAAATGAAAGTTAATACGGATGAGTAGGAAAGACAAATTCGTATGTTAGTAGCATCCTGCTTGAAACAGTTATGTCTTTTGAATATCTAGGCTTAACTTTGCAGAGTAATATGAAATGAAACGAGCATGTGAGGATTGTGGTAGAGAAGGCGAATCGTAGACTTCGTTTCGTGGGGAGAATTTTCGGAAAGTGTGTGTCACATGTAAAGGAGACAACATGTAGGGCATTAGTGCGACTCACTGAATACTGAAACTTCCTGGCAGATTAAAACTCTGTGCCGGACCGAGACTCAAACTCGGGACCTTTGCCTTTCCCAGGCAAGTGCTCTACCATCTGCGCTACCCAATCACGACTCACGCCCCGTCCTCACAGCTTTACTTCTGCCAGTATCTCGTCTCCTACCTTCCAAACTTTACAGCAGCTCTCCTGCGAACCTTGCAGAACTAGCCACAGCGTGGGGGATGTTTCCAGAATGAGATTTTCACTGTGCAGCGGAGTCTGCGCTGGTATCATATCAACTGTGTGTCACCTTCTGTCGATCTAGATTTATTTATGTAAAAATCATAAAAGTTCATGGATGTTTTCCTATTTTAGGTCCAATTTGCTCTAAGCACTATGCGACTTAACATCTGAAGTCATCAGTCCCCTAGACTTAGAACTGCGTAAACCTAACCAACCTAAGGAAATCACACACTTGCATACCCGAGGCAGGATTCGAACCTGCGACCGTAGCAGCAGCGCGGTTCCAGACTGAACCGCCTAGAACCGCTCGGCCACAGCGGCCGGCCCTATTTTAGGCCTAAAAACTATAACATAAGCATTTTGTTCATTTTGTTTTGATTGCTCACCTGGAACTACTTTTATTTACAGAAATAAATGTAGACCTACAGAAGATAACAAATAGATGTCGAAATATTTTTGAGTATATAGATGAAGAAATGCTTCATGTTTTGCAAAAGACAGAGTTAAAAAAAAAACAAATTTGATTCGGAAGCCAAACTGCTGAGGTCATCGGTCCCTAGGCTTACACACTATTTAATCTAACGTGAACTAAATTACACGAAGGACAACACACTCCCATGCCCGAGGGAGGACTCGAACCTCAGACGGGGAGAGCCGCGCGACCGTTGCAGTGCGCCTCAGACCGCGAGGCTACAGTGCCTTGTTGACAGCTTGGGCGATAGTTTCATGAGGTCTGCGCCACACTCGAACCCTACCATCAGCTCTTACCATCTGAAATCGGGACTCATCCGACCAGGCACCGTGGTCCAGTTGTCTAGGGTCCAACCGATACGCTAACGAGCCCACGACGGTGCTACAGGCGATGTCGTGCTGTTAACAAAGGAATTCGCGTCGGTCGTCTGCTGCCACAGCCCATTAACGCAAAAATTTCGCCGCACTGTCCTAACGGATACGTTCGTCGTACGTCGCACATTTATTACGGCGGTTATTTTACGCAGTGTTGCTTGTCTATTAGTACTGACACTGCGGTGTCTGCGGTGAGAGGTAATGCCTGAAATTTGGTATTCTCGGCTCATCTGACTCTGCGGATGTCGTAATATTGAATTCTCTGACGATTTTCGCGCGACTTATACGGTCGCAGGTACGAATCCTGCCTTGGTCATGGATGTGTGTGATGTCCTTAGGTTAGTTAGGTTTAAGTAGTTCTACGTTCTATGAACTAATGACCTCAGATGTTAAGTCCCATAGTGCTTAGAGCCATTTGAACCATCTAACGATCTTCAAAACGTTATGTCCCATGCGTCTAGCTCGAACTACCATTCCACGTTAAAAGTCTTCCCGTCGTGCGGCCATAATCATGTTGGAAACCTTTTCACGTGAATCACATTTGTACAAATTACAGCTCTGCCAGTGTACACGATACTACCTCCATCTGTATATGTGCATATCGCTATACCACGACCTTCGTTGCCTCAGTGTACAGAGGCGCATAGGAATTCAAAAACACGCAACAATTTAACACAAAAGTAGGAGGATTGAAATTAGACTTTGTGGGGCTTAATATTAAATAAAAGAAACGTCGCCAACATTTCCCCACTAAAACCTCGACAACATACGTCGGCCCGAATCCGTGATCTGAGACAGCGGTCCGATGTCACGAGCCGACCGTTCCGTGGATACGTGTAAACAATTCGGTTTTCCGAGCTTCTTTACAATTGTAACAGCTTTCAGAGTCGTCAACGCCTCCGATGGTGTCTCCAGCACTGGAAGACGAAACAATGGACGGAGAAATAGTCTTGTACGACGGTGTAAGGCCGATAATACGAAAACCTCCAAAAAACACGAACTTTCAAAGTTACCACTTGAAGTGGGCTCTCGGTGAGGAGTCCGCTGCTGCGGTTGCGCTCGAGTTGTCCGAAATAGCGCGGATATGACTGTCCGCAGCTGAGGACGCGCCGCATATAGCGTCCGGCGCGGCCTCTGATCCGCACACCGGCGGAATGCTGGCCCGCCGCCAGTGGATGACGCGTGCTAAACACGGGCGCTCCGTTTGTCACTTGCGGGACTCAAAGGACAGTTGACGGGCAAGCAACGTTCGGCGCAGCTGCGGCCGAGCGTCAGAGAAGCACCTGCTCTGGGCCTTGACCTGCTCATTGTGCAGGCACCTGAAGGCCAGAAACAAAACAAGAACAATCAGAAGGGCCGTGTCACACTTAGCGGCGTCTTACCTTACACAGTGGACAGAGCCACGGGAAGAGCTCGGAGCCTTCCAGCCTGGTACTTTCTCTACTTCTACATGTTCTGGATGATTCAAAAATCATGGACCGTACAACAAAGTCGTATTCAGAGGTATAACAGGAACGACAAATCGCTAAGCAAAAAGTCTAGTAAACATCGGCTCTAAAATGCATATCTTAAGAGCTATGAGCACTTCCTCACCTTCAGTGCTGTGAAACACATCTCATATACTGAACAAGCGCTCATAGCTATTAAGGTGTGCATTTTAGAGCCCATGTTTAAGAGACTTTTTTGCTTCGAGTGATCGTCCCTGTCATATTCCTAAATACCTTGAGGCGTAGCGCCGTATAACGATCCTGCCTTGTAGGCGGTTAAGTGGGAGATGTGTCTCAGAGCTGGATAGTGATAGAGGGCGACGCGAGACTGGACGCGCACGTAGTTTATGTATCAGCCGATAGAGGACAATATTGGATAGGGGGACTGTGATTTTAGTTTCGATTGTGCCCACTATAGTGCACTAAAGTAATAGAATGTTTTTCATAAACTGTTTTAGTATTTTCATAACGTTTTATTGTGTCTTTTTGTGTATGTAAAATGTAATAAATGTGTTTTAGCAGTATGAATGAATGATGCGTGAGTGTGGTTTAAGGTTAATATGAAGATAATTGTTTAACGAGTTATGTAGTGGGATTTAGTGTGGGAACATTTCGTAGTAGTATGGATATGGACAAAGGGGATTTTTGTAGAATAGATTTGTAAAGTAAGTTTATGGTAAAGGGAAAGTTAATTCAGGTATAAATAACAATAGTAAGTAACTTCATGCATAAACAAAACTTCAGCATATTAGATGATTACGTCGGTTAAAAGTGCAGTCTTTAGGTTTACTATTTTGCGATTGATTATTGATAAAACCGCGGATTGACGTGGGGGAATGCTGTTTTGCTATTGGCTGTTGAGTAAACTGACCAATGGTAAAGCAATATTCTTCGCACGCCTTTCTCTGCTGGTAGAGAAGACAGAGTATTCTAGGGAGTCGGAGCCTAGCCATGAAACAGTTCGGACGTGTGTAGTAGTAGTTCCGATGGAAATGATAAGTTGCCGGATCTGGCAGTGTTACATACATCAAAAGTGTGGTAAAGTGACGGCATAATTATTCCGATGGGTGTGTAGAAATTTCGGAATTTTTAAGTGAATTTTGTGATGAGAAAACACTTATATTCCGGGTTGCGTACTGAGCAGGTCGGTGGCTAAAAACTGTGACTGCATGTGGTACCGACAGACTTAATATTTGGCGAGCATTCTCAATCAAAAACAATCCGTATTTTTGTAGCTATTACGTTTTCGGGAAATTCAACACCATAAACTTGCTAACGTGAGTGAAAGGGATTGTGAGTGAGTAAAGACTAGCATGGTCTTGGCAGTGATACTTGTTCACCTAAGTTTCAGAATATATTAATTGAGGACAAAATTTCCAACCTTTCATTTGTGTGAAAACTTTCTCCCGAAACGTAGATTAGTGACTTACATTGCAACCTGGTTCACGTCGAAGTACAGTAGGTTTCACTTGGCTTTCCTACTGATCTGCTGAGACAGTGTTCACAGGTAGATGCAGGTCCGTCGTAAAGGGACGGAAAGAACCGCGCCGCCGCAACCTCATCGTCCTACTGAATCACCAATGTAGACTTTGTCCTAAGGGGCATCACTTTAGGATCACCCTGCTAAATCCGCGGCGTGTGGCAGAGGGTACCTTTAATACCACTGCCATTTCTCTTTTCCCTGTTCCATTCGCGAATGGAATTCCGTATTAGCTCTAATTTCTCTACTTTCCCTATTGTTATTTCGCGGGATGTATGTGTGAGGGAGTTCATAGACTGATTATGTTTTCTTTTTAAAATCTAAATCTTAACGCGTTTCGGTCAGAGCCGTGATCAAAATCACGTTTAAAATCTCGTTACACTGTATCTTGTCAGTTCGGTCACGTAAACGTGTACCATAGACTATGTGGTTCTGATGATGACTGTGGCCGATTTGCGTAAAGGTCTAAAATTTAGAAAAATGAAAAATATAAACAATTAAGACGTAAGTTATATTGAGTAGTGATAATACTCTAATCGCAGACTCGTACAATGATTTTATATCATTTATAGAGGACACTTTCTTTTTATACTGCATGGTTTTATTAATTACGTATTTGTGTAATTACAATTCATAAAAGATAGAACGCGGTATGTTTGGGAATACAAATTGGAGCAGGTGGGATATGAAACCAGACCTTTCTGCTTGCGAACCGTAGACTCACTTGCACCCTTATTACTTCATGATTATAATGGAATATGAAAATTAAAAGATTTCTTCTTAACAAATACGTAAAATGTTTATCCATGAAAGTTGGTTTGTCCTTCATTCACTATTCATTATCCCATATCGTCTTTCTCAAAAGCAGTTTCCAATGTACTACCCAATTTTGTTTTAAGCTTGCCATTTGGTTTTCTTTTTGTTGTGAAACTAACATCTTCCTGTGCGCTTGGAAGTCGAGTGTCACGGACGCATCAGTTGATTAAGTAGTTTCCGCCTTTCTCGGGGAGCGTCGTGACTAGTTCCGTAAAATAATGTCTCTGACCGCAGTAGCGTCTCTGTAGTATCGCTTGGTACCACAATTCCTTTGAGTAATCCTACCCTTTTCCAGTTGTCTGTGTCCACTACAAATGAATCAATGGAGAAATGTAGCTATTAACCTACTTTTCAAAGATTTACCGATGTTTGTCGTTGTTATGCGATACAATTTTTCGTTTCTAGGTAACTGGGTTGTTGGTGACTGCACATAAAGTTGAGACAACATTATGACTAACATCTCTCTCCAGCGTTTACCAAGTGCTTGACCAGTACTGAGTTTCAGTGTGTTATGGGACATACTATGGAGAGCTTTATACGGAGTATACGCTTTTACATATTATACGATACACATTTCACTGTACAGCAAATACTAAAATACAACTTTTAGTGCACTGTATTGTATGCGAAACGTATTTGCTCAACTACATCTCAGTTAAACACCATTAACAGGAATCTTTAATTGGTGGAAAAACTTATAGCAATCATAAATTTTACGAATTTTTGAGGAAAAATATTTCATTTCTGTGACTATCAGAAAATAATTTCGTAGAAATGTTAATGTTAAAATCAGTTCAGTCTTTAAATGGGAAATTAACTGTCAAAATTTGATTATTTCATAAAACGTGGAAATGTTTTGAGTAGATTTCTGGCGAACAGATACACTGAAATTTACGTTCGCTCTCGTGAGACCATGTTTAGATAAAATCTCAAATCAGATTCCTTGTAACTAGTTCTGTAATTTCGAGACCTAGAACTTTGTCATAAAAAACTACTATTTCGAGCGTTTGGTCAAAACGAGATTCCAACCTCAAAATATATTTCCACATTTTGTAAAGCACTCCAAAATATTTCTCAAGTAGAATTTAGATACTAAATTTGAAAAGCAATTTTAGAAGTCACATTTGTTATAATCAGTTATTAATTATCTTCAAAATTGTAACTATAATTTCTTATGAAACAGACGATTGTAACTGTAACTCAATTAATGTGACATTCTTGAACTCTATATTGAATAGTTAAGAAACTATACAAGCAGTGAGCCTAAGAGCCGATGTGTGTCAGTAGATTCGCAGTTGTTTTCAGTTAGTTCGAGTACATTATCTGTAAAGTCAGTTTCTTTGTGCTGCGCATTGTGCGGATGTTGTGGAACAATATAAACATAACACCAAATGCAAACTAAGTGTTAGGAGTAAATTATCTAATATCATCGGCTTTTTGTATTGACTCCTTGGACTTCTGCGATGAAGCAATTAATATTATGCGCCCAAATTAATACTGAATTGGTGGAGAAAAATCGTCGAAACTAACAAGATAAGTACACACTCCAAGCATTTCATTGCACTTAGACTCGTATCTACGAGTATGCTGATAGAATAATTTTAGCTAAATCCTGCAAAGAAGTGTGTGTTAGAAAAGTTTTTGGGAATATTTCACTTATGCCACTCTTGTCGTTAAATGACTTTTTTGTGATGTTGTTTCGCCTACGTAAAATTTTTTGATATGCTTTAGCTTAATATGCACTTTTCTGACATTGATGTGCGCTTTCGTACTTGCGGGACGGACTACTGTCAATAGTTTCGCTACGATATTGTTTCGATCTTTATTTAGGAGTGTAGCAGGTTTTTTCATGTACAAAACGGACGCCTGTCTACTGACGTCTTGGAGTCCAAGTCATCCTACGTTTCTTGCTATAGCCAGTGTGTTGTGTGCTTCCCTCACAAACTTTTGCCGAGTTGCACATGTTTTTTCTTTGTGTTTTTGGCATTGTACTTGTTCCTGCACTAGTATTTTATTCTGTTGTCAGATCTGCCACAGACCGCTGTCTGTCCTGATTTACAGATCAGGCTAGCCACTGACCACCTCGTTGTGAGATTAGACGTTGACGCCAAGAGCTTGTCACCCACTCGTGGTTCCATCGTGCTTCAAGCATTCCTCGTAGATGCTCACAAGTGTTAGAGAACGGCCGACCAGCTTCCCCCTTTTTCGAGTCGTCGGTCCATAGCAAATTGCCCTTCGTCGACGTCGAGTCAGTGGATTTCCCCATTTGCGGCCCGTATAGTCGTTGGAACGATTCCCCATTCGTTTCAGCTCTGCTTACAATCTTTGCATGCCGCGTCAACGTCACCAGGCAACATTCAGCGTTGGGCACTGGTCATAATGTTGTGATCCACAAGAGTATAATTATATATATGAAGGTAGTATCTGTTCCCAAAAAAAACAGTTACCGTTGATGACCATGCAGCTTCGCTAGAATGAAATGATAATTAAATGGACACCCTAGCTGCAAACAGGCGTTGATATACTTCATTGGGGACATGTTGAAAATGCGTGCCCCGACCGGGACTCGAACCCGGGATCTGCTGCTTCATGGCAGACGCTCTATCCATCTGAGCCACGGAGGGCACAGAGGATAGTGCGCCTGCAGGGACTTACCCGTTGCATGCTCCCCGTGAGACCCAAATTCCCAACACGTCCACACCACTACATTCGTGATGGGCAAACATCTATTAGGCGCACTACGAATGTAGTGTGTGGACATGTTGGGAATGTGGGTCTCACGGCGGGCATGCAAGGCGCACTATCCTCTGTGCCCTCGGTGGCTTAGATGGATAGAGCGTCTGCCATTTAAGCAGGAGATCCCGGGTTCGAGTCCCGGTCGGGGCACACATTTTCAACATGTCCCCAATGAAGTATATCAACGCCTGTTTGCAGCAAGGGTGTCAATTTAATTATCATTTCAGTATAATTATAGAAAATGCGTAACTATCCCGGCGACATTCCTCGGCAAATGCTAGTATTCGCAGCGTCCCCTGACCTCGCATGTCAGTTTGCTGGTAAGGGTGAGAGAAAAAGATGGCAAGTGAGGAGGCGTATCGATCTTGTGTGTAGGCGGGCGTCCACCAGCGGACAGGCGGATGGCGTACAGACAGCTACTGGCTTGCATTGACCCTGCATTTCCTACGAAGGCTCGAGGGCGTAGACTCGTGCGGGGTCGCAGCTTCGCATAGCGTTGCAGCTGCGAAAAGGTAGAGGTAGAGAGGGGAAGGGGAGAGGGTATTTGTCGGTGGCTGCCACTATATGGTACTAGTATTCCTCTATTGTTGAGACTCTCTTCAGTAGTTAAGTAAACAAATTTGTCTTTAGTGAAAAGTTTTTTGTCTACGAAATATCTAAATAATTTTTGTTTTCTGACATTCATCCAGGCTACTTTTTTTCTACGGCTGTGAAATGCTAGTATAAAGCCTTTTTCATCATCTTAGAGGGGATAATTGTTTTTGGTGAGGGCACACGCTTACACTGTAGTACGGACATATCCCCAATAGTGTCACTCTAAACTCCTAAAAACAGTAAAACTTATTTTTTTATGTTTCAAGGTATTTATATAAACATTAAAATCTTTAACTGAAAGAAACTATTTTCTTTTCGTTATTCTGAAAGTTGTGGAACTGCTTTCTTCAATTTCTTCAGTTTGTCTTTGTTCACTCCCACATCGCTTATTATTGGGGCTTTTTTTCCTGTTGGCACCATTCATTCTGATGAGGGTGCCGGGCCATTCAAAGTATTAGGGGTGATGAAAAGGTTTCCGTGAACATGGAGACAAACATCTCACCAGACGCACTATACTGAAGATAGCCCTTGGTAAAACACTGGCGAAACGTCCGCATTACGACATTTGCGATAGGGACGTGCATTGTCATGAAGCAGCAGTACCCCTTACACAGTTTTCCCGGACTTCTCGTTCTCCTTTGGATGTCTCATTCCGAATTCTCAGACGATGTCTACCGGTTTTGTCCTTCGGCAGCCAAGAAAAGAATAGCAGCACGTTGGTCCTGTTTGGACGCATTTGATAATAAATTTGTCGTAGTTCACGTTTCCGCATTTACCGCGCACAAATTGGTCCGTTGCCTACATGTCGATGCTTACGCACCCGCATCGGAGTCGAACTACGTTGCAAATACGCGGCAGCAACGCCCCGAAACGGGATCTTTTTGACCGCCTATTATACATTACCGGAACGTCCCCCATTCCTGGATTTTTCGCATTTATATTGTCCTTTAATCTTTCAAAAACTTTTTAAATTACTGTGAAATTATTGTGGAATCGTTGAAATTATCTTTCCATTTTCGATGCAAATTCTATAAACCGTTGGCTTGATTAAAGATACACTTATCGTTTGCAGCCTGCTCTTTTCTGAAAACTTTGTGTGCTCACCTAGGTTGCCATACACATGACTAATTCTAGGTGTTTACGTTTAACTCTATGAGCAACACACAAGCATTAGTAACTAAAAACGAACTGGTGCGATTACAGACGTTTACCCATTTTTGTTCCATATCGTTCTTTCTAGGAAGTACGTTAAACATGATTCCAAACTTTTTTCGTGGTCTGCGATAGTAGTAGGACTCGCGACAGCACAAAAAACATTATTTTTCACTGGAAACAATTCAGAACAGTCGCAGAACCCGTCAATACGCAGCTAAATCGTCGCCAGTCACCGATAAGAACTCACACTCTCGTAAACAAAGTAATATTCACTTAAAAGCATAGGATTATGGCTGGGGTTTGAAACGCTTGTGCGGAGCGACACTTCTGTGGACAGACATCGCTGGAGAACCTAGGCCTCTTGCTGGGTTAGACGGATTTTGGTAGGCGGTCTTAGAAGTGTTTTATGATCATTTATTTTTCCTTTTCCAGTCTGATGCTATTTAACCATCTTCAGACAAGAGCTAGTTTAGGTTGGAATGTAGCAATTCGGCTTTGAGTTGAATCCAACAAATATGAAAGCAAGAAACCTGGTTGTGGTGAAAGACTGTTCTGTAGCTTAGCCCAAGTTCTAGGTTAGGTTGGAACGTGATGATGATGATGTTTGGTTTGTGGGGCGCACAACTGCGTGGTTATCAGCGCCCGTACAATTACCCAATCTTTGCTCAGTCCAATTTCGCCACTTTCCTGGATGATGATGAAATGATGAGGACAACACAAACACCCAGTCATCTCGAGGCAGGTGAAAATCCCTGACCCCGCCGGGAATCGAACCCGGGACACCGTTCTCGGGAAGCGAGAACGCTACCGCGAGACCACGAGCGGCGGACTAAGGTTGGAACGTGACAGTTTGCTTGTGAGAGTGAAGGCAAACAACTACATCAACTTTCAGCGCATTCCATCTCCGCACAACTGTCACAAGCTTTGTGGCAGTGGCTGGCTACTGACCGGTGGCGCCGGCCGGGGTGGCCGAGCGGTTCTAGGCGCTACAGTCTGGAACCGCGCGACCGCTACGGTCGCAGGTTCGAATCCTGCCTCGGGCATAGATGTGTGTGATGTCCTTCGGTTAGTTAGGTTTAAGCAGTTCTAAGTTCTAGGGGACTGATGACCATAGATGTTGAGTCCCATAGTGCTCAGAGCCGTTTGAAACATTTTTTGACCGGTGGCAGGGTCGGCTGTGACGTCTGTGTCGGAACTTGATAATGTGCACACACCACGTGCATACCTTATATTCTATAGTGAACGTGGGGATACCAGTGTGTGCGTGTGTGAGCGCGCGCGTGCGTGTGTTTTGGGAACGTCCTTTAGTTTCTCTTCCTGCTGAAATCAATATTAATTGCTAGGAAGCTCACCTGTCACGATGATATAAATCGTTATTGACTATCGATTTCGATCGTCTGATGATCTTCAGGTGTCGTAAAATTATTTACAATAGCCCAGATAGCGACGTTCTTAATGCGACATCGAATAAAGTAAAAAACTACACTGCGCTACTGCAGTGCGCTGATACAGCGAATCATTCTTGTGGCAGGATCGAACATGTGCACGGGAGTGTGCGTGTGCGAGCGCTGGCGTCCGTCTGTACGGTGGCGCTGCGCTGTCCGGCTGGACGCGGCGGGGTTCAGGGACCTCTGTTCTCTGCGCGCTCCCGGCTGCCGCCGCTGCAAGAACTGCGGCCGCCCGCTTCCCACGGGAACCCGCGCCCTCCTGGGACAGCTCTCCGGCCAGGCCATCTCGCGATCAATACACGCGGAATATTAATAACGACGCCCCGCGGCAAAAAGGGACACGGCTACCAAAACATCGTTCATTACACTACGGGATGATCCCGTGTGCTCTGGGCGGGAGTGGAGGATACGCCTATTTCGCGACGCCAGCATCTACCGAACAACTTTGGGGGTTTTATTGTCTGGCAAGAATACGATTGGTTTCATTGACTAGGAGCAGAAAAGACGGAATCGAGCCTTCTCTTAGTACACGGTTATTACAAATGATTGAAGCGATTTCACAGCTCTACAATAACTTTATTATTTGAGATATTTTCAAAATACTTTGCACACACATACAAAAACTCAACAAGTTTTTTTAGGCATTCACAAATGTTCGATATGTGCCCTTTTAGTGATTCGACAGACATCAAGCCGATAATAAAGTTCCTCCCCCACTGGGCGCAGCATGTCCCCATCAATGAGTTCGAAAGCATCGTTGATGCGAGCTCGCAGTTCTGGCACGTTTCTTGGTAGAGCAGGTTTAAACACTGAATCTTTCACATAACCCCACAGAAAGAAATCGCATGGGGTTAAGTCGGGAGAGCGTGGAGGCCATGACATGAATTGCTGATCATGATCTCCACCACGACCGATCCATCGGTTTTCCAATCTCCTGTCTAATAAATGCCGAACATCATGATGGAAGTGCGGTGGGGCACCATCCTGTTGAAAGATGAAGTCGGTGCTGTCAGTCTCCAGTGGTAGCATGAGCCAATTTTCCGCGGGCTACGCGCGAAACTTGTCCGCACGCGTTCAACCGTTTCTTCGCTCACTGCAGGCCGACCCGTTGATTTCCCCTTACAGAGGCATCCAGAAGCTTTAAACTGCGCATACCATCGCCGAATGGAGTTAGCAGTTGGAGGATCTTTGTTGAACTTCGTCCTGAAGTGTCGTTGCACTGTTATGACTGACTGATGTGAGTGCATTTCAAGCACGACTTACGCTTTCTTGACTCCTGTCGCCATTTTGTCTCACTGCGCTCTCGAGCGCTGACGGCAGAAACCTGAAATGCGGCTTCAGCCGAACAAAACTTTGAGTTTTTCTACGTATCTGTAGTGTGTCGTGACCATATGTCAATGAATGGAGCTACAGTGAATTTATGAAATCGCTTCAATCATTTGTAATAGCCCTGTATAGATGAAGAATTAAAACTAGTTATTTATGGCAGTAAAATTCTTGTGCAAGCATATCCGCGTTTCGGTAACTACACTACTGGCCATTAAAATTGCTACACCACGAAGATGACGTGCTACAGATGCGAAATTTAAACGACAGGAAGAAGATGCTGTGCTATGCAAATGATTAGCTTTTCAAAGTATTCACACAAGATTGGCGCAGGTGGCCACACCTACAACGTGCTGACATGAGGAACGTTTCCAACCGATTTCTCGTACGCAAACAGCAGTTGACCGGCGTTGCCTGGTAAAACGTTGTTGTGATGCCTCGTGTAAGGAAGAGAAATTCGTATCATCACATTTCCGACTTTGATAAAGGTAGGATTGTAGCCTATCGCGATTGCGATTTATCGTATCGCGACATAGCTGCTCGCGTTGGTCGAGATCGAATGACTGTTACCAGAATATGGAATCGGTGGGATCAGGAGGGTAATACGGAATGCGTGCTGGACTTCAACGGCCTCGTATCACTAGCAGTCGAGATGAAAGGCACCTCATCCGCATGGCTTTAACGGATCGTGCAGCCACGTCTCGATCCCTGAGTCAACAGATGGGGAAGTTTGCAAGTCGACAACCATCCGCACGAACAGTTCGACGACGTTTGCAGCAGCATGGACTATCAGCTCGGAGACCATGGCTGCGAGCCGGCCGCGGTGGTCTAGCGGTTCTAGGCGCTCAGTCCGGAACCACGGGACTGCTACGGTCGCAGGTTCGAATCCTGCCTCGGGCATGGTTGTGTGTGATGTCCTTAGGTTAGTTAGGTTTAAGTAGTTCTAAGTTCTAGGGGACTGATGACCAGAGATGTTAAGTCCCATAGTGCTCAGAGCCATTTGAACCATTTGAACCATGGCTGCGGTTACCCTTGACGCTACATCACAGACAGGAGCGCCTGCGATGGTGTACTCAACGACGAACCTGGGTGCACGAATGGCAAAATGTCATTATTTCGGATGAATCCGGGTTATGTTTACAGCATCATGATGGTCGCATCCGTGTTTGGCGACATCGCGGTGAACGCACATTGGAAGCGTGTATTCGTCATCGCCATACTGGCGTACCACCCGGCATGATGGTATGGGGTGCCATTGGTTACACGTCTCGGTCACCTCTTGTTCGCATTGCCGGCACTTTGAACAGTGGACGTTATATTTCAGATGTGTTACGGCCCATGGCTCTACCCTTCATTCGATCCCAGCGAAACCCTTCATTTCAGCAGGACAATGCACGATCGCATGTTGCAGGTCCTGAACGGGCCTTTGTGGATGCAAAAAATGTTAGACTGCTGCCCTGGCCAGCACATTCTCCGGATCTCTCACCAACTGAAAACGTCTGGTCAATGGTGGACGAACAACTGGCTCGTCACAATACGCCAGTCACTACTCTTGCTGAACTGTGGTATCGTGTTGAAGCTGCAACGGCAGCTCCACCTGTACACGCTATCCATGCTCTGTTTGACTCAATGCCCAGGCGTATCAAGGCCGTTATTACGGCCAGAGGTTGTTGTTCTGGGTACTGATTTCTCAGGATCTATGCACCCAAACTGCGTGAAAATGTAGTCACATGTCAGTTCTAGTATAATATATTTGTCCAATGAATACCCGTTTATCATCTGCATTTCTTCTTGGTGTAGCAATTTTAATCGCCAGTAGGTTAGCATAATGACGACGATGATCATGGATATCCGTATCCCATCTAGCAGACTACTTCTGCGTGATTGAAACTGACCCCGAGCTTCGAATACGCGCCTGTAGCTGTCTGTTCGGGTAATGAAATGTCGACACGCTTGTCAAATACAAGATTTTAAAGAAAAAAGTTTCATCACGTTTCAACGACATTATGAAAACATAGGTTGCTACTCACTGTAAGCATGACAGGTTGAGTTGTAGGTAGGCACAACGAATCATCAGTCTCAAATCCGCGTACTGCAAGAAATAAAATTTGACATGACTTCAACCTAGCAAAGTATGTCACTTTCATTCCTCACGACCTCCAGCCAACTAATGGCTCGAAGCTCTGTAGTAGGTTCTCCCTCTTTAACTAAACAAGTCCAGGCTCGCTCACCCACAACAGTCAAACTGCACACCGGCGCCCGGGAACGCACATACGATTCTCTGTCTTCCGTACCGCGTTAAGTAATACGGTTACTCACGATCATCTACTCCCTAATTCACAATTAAAACGCCAACTTCGCTGCAGGGGTCTCACAATTTCTCCACCCCTCGAGGGCTCCCGGCCGACTTTCCGATTTCACGAATTCTAAACCGCTACACGAAATTATTTAACTTGTAGGTCTTTCAGACAATCAGAAGTATACATTTTCATTTCCCATTTCCCGCTCCTGTAAGGAGATCGTGTAGGGTGCTGCCATCTGACAGAACGTTTCCTTCAAACGCCGTCATTGGGAAATTACTCTCCCTAGATGTCAGCCATACAGTCTCCAGACACAGTCCATTTTAGTCCAAATCGGCTCATCAGCTCAAAGTTGGAGGAAGCATCCTTCGCCCAAAATACCGCAGGAACGGCGCACAGACAGGGCCAGGAAATGAGATACTACAAAGGTGACAAATCTGTCCAGAAAGTAGTCGAAATATGGAAACATAAGCAAGCGGCGTCGAACTCAAGACTAATCGTACGGCGCTTAGGTAAAGGTTCATAGACTGTCCCAGAGTGTGACTGACAGGCGTCCTGCCGTTGTATCGCCTCAGTGACCACACCCACATCAGATGTTAAGCGCCCTCCACGAGACCGTACGCGACAAATAATGTATTAGGAAATGGCATCGACGTGGAGCACTGCCAAAATACCTGAAAGTGATGCCGGTTTCGATTCCTGGCGTTTGCCAGCTGTCTTTCCCATTTGAGTACAGCTGCTGCATTCAACATAAACGTCCTATCTTGTATATTTAAACCTGGGGCACATACTTGTGATTTTTCTGTTACCATCGTCCATGCGACTACAGTTTTCTGATAGAAATGTAATCTATTTCCAGCTATTCCATCTCTGTGATTTATTATTTTCTTTATTAGAATTTTTTTCTCTGTGACTCACTGAAGGACATTTCCAGTCCTTTATCGAACATATGATCAGCAGTCTCCTGTAATACCATATTTTAAAGACTCTTTTTTAATCGTTTCATTTCTGTGTATCCTGATGTCAACATGGAGCATTCATACTCAGCTGTGTTCAAAATATAGATTTTTCTGCTCTCAAGGTTTATGAATTACCTTGTCGAAACAATCGACATTTTTTTATTGGTTCTAGGCTAAGCTGAAATCAGTTAGTCGTATGGGACACAATGATACAAAATGAAAATTTGTTGATCGTAACAACAAAATTTAAAACATAATATGAAAGACCATAAATGTATACTGTACATTAATCTGGCTGTACCAATACAACATGACACAGTTTTTATATAAATATAATTTATCAGTAATAAAACATAGGAAAAGTTGGTAAAACCTTAAAGTTCCCTTTAACAGAGATATGAAAAAGTAAATACATTTGACAACGAACTTGTTATAAGCTAAGAGATATTTTGTAAGCGAAAATGCCCCTTAATATTTAGACCATTCCAGATTCCACACTGTAACTGTTGCTGGATGATTGTATTTACAACATTCGATTAATAATATGTACAATGACGTCTTCAGTGAGATGCGAATCGGAGTTTTATAGTGCTTTAGTTTAAATTTTAAGAAATCGATGCCTGCCCCACCGCTCGTATGTATTTGAAGAAAATCCTAATTTACCACCAAGAGCTGTGTTCTTAAAATTTGTGTATTGAAAAACTAATTTCGATCCATAATCAGCTTCATAAAAATATTTACATGATCATACAAGACGATATGAAGTTATTGGCGTCAAATAAAAAAATTCATGAATTCTTCACTTTTATGAAACAGTAATGTTATTACTATTGCGAGATCTGCTACATTTGTGTCCATTCCTGAAATTCGTGCTTCTTTAAGCCGACAACGATATCCTCATGCGATAGACAATTGCAATAAAGTTAATGATTTTTTTTTCGAGGAGGATCATTTAGTTAGAACTTTTTGAAATACATTTCTGTCATTTGATTGTAAATTCTCTTACGTCCGAACAGGCCTCGGAATACCCAGGGGTGCCGACTGACCGCCGTGTCATCCTCAGGTGATAGGGCTCACTGGATGCGGATATGGATGGGCATGTGGTCAGCACACCACTATTCAGTTTTCGTGACCGGAGCCGCTGCTTCTCAGTCAGGTAGCTCCTCAATTGGCTTGACAAGGGTTGAGTGCACCCCGCTTGCCAACAGCTGTCGGTAGACCCAGACGGTCACCCCTCTACGTGCCAGCCAAGCCCAACAGCTTCGGTGATCTGAAGGGAGTCGGTGTTACCACTGTAGCAGGGGCGTTAGCTGACTGTAAATTACTATTCATTTATTTCACATAATCATAATTTAGGCCTTACAGCCATTATCAAGTGCATGGGGAACTGAAAACCAATAAAACGCACATATCGTACAGCGCAGGGCAAAGTCTGAGGAACAAAAAGTCATTACATAATTTAAGAAAATTACTTACATTTCACAAAATGTCCTACGTGCCTAAATGACGTGTCATACATCAACTGATGTTAAGATTTTTCAAAACAACTGGAGAGGTCACTGTGTGAGGTGCATGATCTTTTGATTGCCAAAGGCATTATCAGGAAAGAGAAATAGGAAATAATAACAATAATAATGATAATTTCCCGGTGATTACAGCTCAAACACTGGTGCCGCTTTGTAACGATACTTCCCGTTGTTTTGGGATATGTTAACGTCAGTTGATGTATGGGCGAGATGAATGCAGGCCACAGCAATGCATCAGCTGTCAAACGCGCATTACAGTCCGTTAATGCTTATTCAGTGTGCACAGTGTCAGCCTTATTGTGTGTCTGTGATATGTACTCCTATCCTGTAACACGAAGACTAGTTTATGAGACCAGATACGTTATTTCGACGATTGTGTGTCATGTGGGCATACCGGACATTATGCGACATGTAAGTAACGTTATTAAATAATGTAATGACTCTTCGCTCCTCATATTATGTCTTGCACTGTATAATTCGTACGTTTCATTAATTTTCAGTTCAACTTGTACCTGAGCACGGCTGTAAAGCCGAAATTATGGTTGTGTGAAACAAATGAATAGTAATTTTCAGAAATGGCGAAAATTCTACACTCCTGGAAATTGAAATAATAACACCGTGAATTCATTGTCCCAGGAAGGGGAAACTTTATTGACACATTCCTGGGGTCAGATACATCACATGATCACACTGACAGAACCACAGGCACATAGACACAGGCAACAGAGCATGCACAATGTCGGCACTAGTACAGTGTATATCCACCTTTCGCAGCAATGCAGGCTGCTATTCTCCCATGGAGACGATCGTAGAGATGCTGGATGTAGTCCTGTGGAACGGCTTGCCATGCCATTTCCACCTGGCGCCTCAGTTGGACCAGCGTTCGTGCTGGACGTGCAGACCGCGTGAGACGACGCTTCATCCAGTCCCAAACATGCTCAATGGGGGACAGATCCGGAGATCTTGCTGGCCAGGGTAGTTGACTTACACCTTCTAGAGCACGTTGGGTGGCACGGGATACATGCGGACGTGCATTGTCCTGTTGGAACAGCAAGTTCCCTTGCCGGTCTAGGAATGGTAGAACGATGGGTTCGATGACGGTTTGGATGTACCGTGCACTATTCAGTGTCCCCTCGACGATCACCAGTGGTGTACGGCCAGTGTAGGAGATCGCTCCCCACACCATGATGCCGGGTGTTGGCCCTGTGTGCCTCGGTCGTATGCAGTCCTGATTGTGGCGCTCACCTGCACGACGCCAAACACGCATACGACCATCATTGGCACCAAGGCAGAAGCGACTCTCATCGCTGAAGACGACACGTCTCCATTCGTCCCTCCATTCACGCCTGTCGCGACACCACTGGAGGCGGGCTGCACGATGTTGGGGCGTGAGCGGAAGACGGCCTAACGGTGTGCGGGACCGTAGCCCAGCTTCATGGAGACGGTTGCGAATGGTCCTCGCCGATACCCCAGGAGCAACAGTGTCCCCAATTTGCTGGGAAGTGGCGGTGCGGTCCCCTACGGCACTGCGTAGGACCCTACGGTCTTGGCGTGCATCCGTGCGTCGCTGCGATCCGGTCCCAGGTCGACGGGCACGTGCACCTTCCGCCGACCACTGGCGACAACATCGATGTACTGTGGAGACCTCACGCCCCACGTGTTGAGCAATTCGGCGGTACGTCCACCCGGCGTCCCGCATGCCCACTATACGCCCTCGCTCAAAGTCCGTCAACTGCACATACGGTTCACGTCCACGCTGTCGCGGCATGCTACCAGTGTTAAAGACTGCGATGGAGCTCCATATGCCACGGCAAACTGGCTGACACTGACGGAGGCGGTGCACAAATGCTGCGCAGCTAGCGCCATTCGACGGCCAACACCGCGGTTCCTGGTGTGTCCGCTGTGCCGTGCGTGTGATCATTGCTTGTACAGCCCTCTCGCAGTGTCCGGAGCAAGTATGGTGGGTCTGACACACCGGTGTCAATGTGTTCTTTTTTCCATTTCCAGGAGTGTATTTTAAAGAAGTAGTAAAATTGCATTTATTGACTGTACTTCCGGTTCTTGGTAGGATATTTCATACATTATGAGTGAATACATACACAACACCGGTGTAATATTCTACAATATTTGTTGTTTATTTCGGAGACCGGTTTTCAGCTGTTACACCATCATCAGGTACAGGCATAAGTATACGGTGCAGGGAAATTTTTAAAGTAGTGTCTCAACAGATTATCTCCATTCCCAGTTACGTTTATGAATAAAAGAATATGGATTATTTCAGTGTTTATTCTATGTGAAGATTATTGAACTTAGATAAAATATGAGAGAAATTGACTAATGAACTGTCCACAGATTACAACAGCTTTTCAGAGAATAAAATAAATTTAGCAATAAACTTTGATGACATGTTGCAAACGTGTGGCTGAACAAAATAATCTGGTCTTTAATCGGTTCTAAATTACAGACTGATAAAGTATACTGGTGAGATTAAGCAACACGAGAGAAATTATAGTAAATGAAATAAAGCAAAATGGAGCATGTGAGAAGAGGTGTAATTGCAACATGGCCTGGACGGGATTCTGAGTAGTGTGTGCAATTAGAAGTGGCGAGTAGGGGAACTGTGCCTGGTCATTCACAACGAAGCTTAGGCAGACGGACATGTGTTTATTAATTTCCATTACTTCAGGATAGTTCATCTTCCTTCCTCTATGGATGTGATGTAATAAGGTGCTTTGTTTCCTCTTGTAACTATAAGCAGGTGGTCTGCAAAAGTATAGTCTCCTTTTCTAAGTTCTGTGGTGTTCCTTCAAGCGGGTACGTATTGCCCTGCCAGACTGACCTTTGTAGAATTTACCACAATTGTAGGTATTATCCACTCTTTTTTTTTTCCAAAGCTGGAATACTGTCTTTACCACTGGGCAAAAAGTGGTCAAAGATGTTGTGCACATAAAATATTTTTAACCTTCCTAGATTTAAGCTTTCTGATTACATCGAATGAGATTTTTCCTAAACAAGAAATTGTGCACCATTTATTGTGTCCTGAGGTGGTAAGTCGAGAATAGGGTAACGAAGAGAGCACACCTGTTGTTTCCGCTTTTTCCGCACTATGTAGTCCACCAAATAAAGTTGGCCATCAATCGTACTAAGTTTCGTCAGGTGGGGCACCAGCTCGTTACGTGAGAAGCGAGAGCGATCCTTGATCCATGTTGGAGGTAGTGGCGGCGGCGAGACGGCGAGTGCGGCGCGCCTAGGCGGGCGGCAGGGTCCCGCGGGACTGCTGCGCAGCTGGTGCCGCTCTGCGCCGCGGCTGATTGCGCCTCTTTTTACGAGCGGCCGCGCCCTCGAGTGCGCTTCCCACCCCAGTCTCGACACTCATCTCATATTAATTGCCTACTGACAACTCGAGTTTCTTGCTCGCCACTACCGATCCACTATGCAATAAACATCTGACGTTCGACTGTTGGTAAACAAACGCACAAGTGGCATTGTTCGTTTATCGTAATACGCGGGCTATTCGGAAAGTAAGTTCCGATTGATCGCGAAATGGAAACCGCTTTGAAAATCAGAAATATTTTATCTGCAACAGTTAGCTACAGCTTCCAGCCACCACTTGGCTCCACTAGGGGGAGGGGGGGGGCGTCTCTGTGGCGTTCCTCTGGATCCCAGGACATGTTGGTATCTGTGGAAACGAGGCGGCCGATATAGCGGCCAAGGCTGCAGTCTCTCTTCCTCAGCTTGCTGTTCGCATGATTCCCTTCGCCGATCTACGGAGTGTTTTATGTCGTCGTGTCGCTCTTTTACGGCACGCACATTGGTCGGCACTTCCCAGTAATAAATTGCGGGACGTGAAACCTCTTCTCTGTGCTTGGACCTCTTCCTCCCGAACTCGTCGTCGGGAGGAGGTAATTTTAACTAGACTCCGGATAGGGCACTGTCTTTTTAGCCATCGACATCTTTTAAGTGGCGATCCTCCCCGCTTTGTCCCCACTGCTCTCAACTGTGCACGGTGAGACACCTTTTACTTGAGTGCCCCTGTTTTACTCCGTTACGCGCCCGTCTGCAGCTCTCGCCTGATATATCTTCCGTTTTAGCAGATGACACGTGCTCAGCCGATCGCGTTCTCGAGTTTATTAGTGTGAGATGACGTCAGTCATTTGAAGCTCTTTTTGGGGTTTTTTAAGCTTTCCTTCTGTTTTTTAGTATCCACACTTTTTTTGGTTTTCACTCCCATTGCTGCTGGTTTTCAGTTTGGTTTTTTTAACCCCTTCCTAAGTCACAGACCGGGTGCTAATGACTGTAGCAGTTTTGCGCCCTAAAACTAAAAAAAAAGCTTCCAGCTACTGCTCTACATAGTCACGACTCCGACTTAGACATTTGTCGTAGCGTTGTGCCAACTTTCCAATACCCTCGTCATAGAAGGCAGCCGCCTATTCTTCCCGCAAATTCTCTGCGTTCACCTATAAGCTCGTTGTCTGTGCGAAAATGTTGTCTTTATAGCCAGTAGTTAATGTGAGCAGAGATGAAACACAGAGGGAGCCAATTACGGGCTGTAGCGCGGGTGATCAAACACTTCCCATCGAAATCGCTGCAGCAGCATCTTCATTGCCCCTGCAGATTGCGACCGAGAATTGTCTCAAAGTAGGAACCATATGACACTTCTGTAATGTGGGCTGCATAATATTAGGCGAAATCTATCACCAGGACCTCATACTATTTTCTATGCATCTTTATGTGCTCAGAACGGACAAGTGCGAAGTGATGTAACCGACAGGCATACAGAGACACTGCCGAACACACATGTGCAAAGCTTTATTAGACTTCCACAGTGATTTCCAATTCTTGACCGATCGGAACTTACTTTCCGAATATCCCTCGTAGTATTGTAATAGCTATTGTGTGAATTTTCCGTACTTCCACCATCTTGAGACACGTTTCGAGCAGTCGATATTTATCTTCTAACAATACGAATCGTAGTCTTCTACATCTGCGTGATTACTCTACAGTGACACTTGAGCGTTAGATAGATGATTCGTACAACCACTTTAACTATTTCTCGGCCGTGTCACTCTCCAGTAGCATGAATGAAAACTGAACATCTAAATCCTCCCGTTAGAGCTCTGATATCTAATATTTTATAACGATACCCATTTCTCCCTTTGTGGATGCGAGAAAACAAAATATTTTCGCATTCTGCGAAGAAAGTTTGTTACTCAAATTTCGTGGATAGATCACAAAGCAATGAAAACGCCTTTGTTTTAATGATTGCAACCTCATCTCATTTATCATATTCGTGAAACACTTTCGTACTACGTTATAATACAAAGCGAGCTTCTGCTCTTCGAACTTTTTCGGTGTCCTCCGTCAATCCTACCTGGTGAGGCTACCGCGCACCAGTACTCCAGAAAAGGAAGGAGAAGCGTAATGTAGGCAGTCTTTCTGGTAAATATGTTGAACCATCTAAGTGTTACGACAATAAATCGTAGTCTTTCGTTAGCCTTCCACACAACATTCTCAGTGTGTTGGTTCCAGTTTGACTTGCATGTAATTGCAACCCCTAAGTATTTATTTCAGTGGAAAAAATTTAAATGTGTTTGATTTATTGTGGAATCGAAATTCAACACAATTTTTAGCACTTGTGTTGAAGACATCACAGTTTGTATTGTTTTGCGGCAACTGTCATTGTTTTACCATACAGATATATTGCATACATCATTTTGCAATTCGCTTTGATCACCTGATGACTTGACTAGACGATAAACGGCAGCATCATCGGCAAGCAATTTTTAATTTCCAAGGAGCACTACTCTTGCCGGTCCTCATTTGGGGTGCCACTGTGCGTTATGGGATCCTTACCAGTTAGGACTGACGGAGGACGTTAAGTTCAAAGAAAGGCAACTCATTCTGTATTATCGCGAAGAAAGGGGGAGGGTCATTGACTGCTCGTAGCTGGGGCCGCAGTTATGTAAAATTTTATGCATGACATCTTGGTCGCCTTTCTGCACTAACGTTATTTGTACAATACGCTGTTGCAATTTCTTCGGCGTGGCCATTATCAAGTGTAAATAATTGTGATTTAGCACACGCCAAAACGTACAAATTACACGACAGCCATATATGTGTGTCATTTACAGAAATGGAATTGAGTACACGGGTATGATAGGAGACTTGGTGTGGTACTCATTAAAGGCAAAGCTCCCAGGTTCGAGTCCCAATCCGACATATACTTCTAATATGCCAGGAAGGTTCGTATCAGCGCGCACTCCTCTGCAGAGTGAAAATTCTTTCTGGAAATAATTAAAACGTTTTCCGTCGCGGTTGGATCTTTTCACTTTCTTCTCGGAATATTAAATGTTTTGTTGATTCCCAACTACATAAGAGAAATTAGAGCACACACGAAGAGATTTGGGGTTTCATTTTTCCCCGTGCCGTTAGAGAGTGGAACGATAGAGATACGGACAGAAAATACTTGTGTGTACACTCTGCTTAACTCTTAGGTAGAAACTGATCTGCGTAGTAAGTATGTAGATAAGTGGTTTCGTACCCTCGCGAACCTTAGTTGGACCTTCGCGCCCCTTCCCATCCGCCACCCGAAGGTTTAATGATACTTAATCAGAAAAGCCAATTTACGAATTTAACGTTACTTATTTAAAGTTCCTTTTCCCTGCCGATTTCATAGCTTTCTCTGTACAAAAGACATTACCGAAAAACAATGAAATACTCGAACAGGTGACAGGGAGAAAAATACAGTTAAGTGAAATGCACAACATCTGATCCCGCAACACCAAACTTCGCCAGGACAGTCATATAACAGTGAAGTGAAGTGTTATCGGAATTGACGATCTGTAAATAATAGGTTAGGAAAAAGTCCATCCCGTTACCACAAACCCAACTCATGACGCAACTAGGGCAAGGAAGCGTAGTTTAACATCGAAAATGACGATATACAGTACATCCATAAGTAGAAAATAGACAAACAGAGTAAACAGAACAAAACCATCATACTTGAATAACGTAGGAAGAATTTCAGACCAAGAACTAGCAAAATACTTAGAGAGAACATAAAAGTTAAAGCAGCCAAAATTCCATTCCGACAGGGGTTTTCTCTGGTGGTTTCCCATAGACGTTAGGCGAATACCTGGATTTGGGGCTCCACCAGGCAGAGATAAGTACCAAACAAGATGGTTTGAGCCAAGGACTGGCGATCCCCGTAAGTAAAAAATAAATGCTGCCAAACACCGAACTGCCGCTCGCCCCTCCATCAACTTTAGCGTCTAACTAAATTTTAGAATACAAAAGAATTTCCTTCGAAAATTTTTATTTTCTAAAATGATAAGAGATGGTGGGTATTTTACTAACCCACGAACGAAGTCAATTACATAATCGGACCGCTATGTCTAACAACCGTTCTTATGTTTGTTGTCAGTCAGTACACGTCAAAATCGTACTCCAAACCATTCAGTTCCTTGTTTTTATTTTCGTTGCTATCGTAGAAAAAAAATGAGCTTTCACACGTATAAATCTTGAATGGCACATTTTTTCTTTGTACTGTGATGAGAGAGAGAGAGAGGGAGAGAGAGAGATTGTTTTCGACTGCATGATGAAGCAATTCCCAGCACATCACTGATGCTACCTACAACTCCTCGGGTTAGAAAGCTAACTATGCAGAACGTGGGTAAATACGTCTCACAAAACATGCTTCCCCTGGGCTACTGCTCTCCCTAATAGCAGTTGCTTCACCTGCAACCCCCACCCAGATCCCCCATTTAAAATCAAGCAAGTTAAAATGTGTGCACTACACTGTTTGTAAATCACTTGATTGGTGAACGTTTTACTTCTAAACCGACCTGAAAGACTTCAAACACTTTGTGTCTCACAACTGCCACTAGTAATAACAATATAATACAGTGTAAGCACTACAATAGTGTAGTAGCCATTACATAGTTGCTGTTCTGTAGTGCTAATTATCTCCGAGTTGGAAATAACAAATGCATTACATTCCTTCAGCAGGCACCTTAGTCTCAGCTGCTGATTTTACTACCAATTTGCAGGTCGTAGGTGCGAATAAAATTAATTTTATTACAGTTGAACGAGTTGGCTAGTGGTCAGGGCGCTTTCCTCGCCATTTCAAGCGTCGGTATTGTCAGGTGGTAGAAAAAGCTGATATGTGGAAGTTATTTTGTATCATGTCTGATTGCCCTGTCGTTCACCCTGACTGTCCGCTTCCCAGCGACATCGACGACTATAGAATGTCGTGGCACACACGTGTCGCAATATTACAAGCTGTGGCGGCGTTGGCGGGCAAAGGGGCGGGATCGACTTTCCCAGCAGTTCCTGTTCTGAGTTGTGGTCCTCCGCTTCCTCTCATGTGTTACCTTTGCCAACCGTTCTCAAGTGCTAGGATATAAAACATACTGGCAGATTAAAACTACGTGGCGGCTCATGACTCGAACTCGGAACCTTTGGCATTTGCACGCGAACGCTCTACTGTGTGAGGTGTGCGGGTAGGATACTTGAAATACCCTCACAACTTTACTTTCGCGAGCCTCTCTCTCCTACCTTTGGCTGCCTCAGTCTTCCAGCAATTTTCAAATCAGCATTCACTCTGCTGCGGAGTGGAAATCCCTCCTTGAAGTGCTAAAATAATTTCTGTAGAAAGTAACACAGTGATATTGCTTATAAGGAAAAACTTTGTTTAGTTCACTGAAAGCACACGGGCATACTCAGCAAGAACATTAACGTTGATGAGCACAAAACGCTAACGTCGTACTAATATAATCATCATCATTCCGATTTCATCTAAACATTTGAGTTAAGTTGTTTATAAAGGCTAAAATCATTCTTACTGACGACCAAATGGTCTGCTCATTGCGGAAACATCTACTACGGATAGGAAGGCTAATCTCTTGCCGGCCGTGGTGACCGAGCGGTTCTAGGCGCTACAGTCTGGAACTGCGAGACCGCTACGGTCGCAGGTTCAAATCCTGCCTCGGGCATGGATGTGTGTGATGTCCTTAAGTTAGTTAGGTTTAAGTAGTTCTAAGTTGTAGGGGATGTAGGGGACTGATGTCCTCAGAAGTTAAGTCCCACAGTGCTCAGAGCCATTTTGAGCTAATCTTTCCCGCACCGTCTTGTTGTCAGTACTAAAACTGTCTGTATGTTATAGGTAGTTGGTGACGTAACAGATACGCCTACAACCCTCTTATCGATACTTTTATCGTGTAAAGCACAATGGCTCTCCTCATTGTCGACCACATTAATCGTCCCACATAACAAAAAATTTTGCTATAGACTCGAATTGTTGTTATAGCTTTATCGTATCCACTTTGGTGGCAAGTAAGTGGGAAATAACTATTTTCTGGATTTTTCCCCATACGTAGTGTTGTATCCACGGACCCAACCAACCAACCACGTGCGCCCTGACCGTGACATCGCTAGCCACAGTTGCTGTCGCGGCCGTCGGCGTCTCAGGGCGTTACCACCGACTGAAGAAGTCGCGCCATGGCTGAGCTCGGGTCCGCAGCGCCCTCTACCTTTTGCATATGAGGAGGAGCGCTGGCCCCGAGACGGACAGTCTGTTGTCGATTGTCTGTTGCTAGCCTTTCGTGGAGTTTATAGCGGAGCCATTGCAGTGTGATATTTGCTATTGTGTTCGACTAGGCTCAGTACACGGATTACTCTTGGATATTACATGGACTTGCATTGCTGGTGCACGTTTCGTTCGAAATAAAGATAGGTTATCTCTTCATTCTAGCTGGCGCAATTGTTGTCATTAATTATTTTTGGCCACTACCCGCGCTTTATACAATTTGTGGTGGCTGCCCCAAAAGTACTGCAGAGGACCTTGCGTCTGGGAGCCGTCACAGAACGTAGCTCTCCATGTCAGTGAACATTTGGAGGGCACGAGTCTTCGTCTAAAGGACTATGTAAATCTACCAATCTTAAAATTGTATATCATGCAAAGAGTAATGAGTTCCACCGTGTCATGTATTCGTATGAAGTGATACTTCTTCGCATTAAATGTCGATGCAACGCTTCTGAGCTCGGTTTCCGTATCATCGAGACGGTAAACTCCTCCATTAGTCTGCGGACCTTCCCTGCGTTTGGCTGACGCGGCTCGTCAGATTTTTCCAAGGTTGTGAAGATGAGAGGCAGCAGGAAGGGGCGCTAGCGCGTCTGGACGGCGGCCCAGAAATAGCACCGCGCTGACCCCGAGTCAACTGCCTCAACTGGGACGCGGCTGCCCAATCAGCACCGCCGCGGCCGCCGCCAAGGGCTCTTCTGGGGGGCCCAGCTGTTGTCGAGTCCCACCTCACCGCGCACTCGTCCCGCTTTTCTGACTCTCCGTACAATTGTGGCTCTAACGCGCGTCAGCCACGACCATCCTTCGTATGTCACGTACAAACGAGGAGAGCGCTGTTCTCCACTCTTCCTTCGTTGCTACTTCTCATTGTCATTATCAGTCAGTCGGCCGGGGTGGCCGAGCGGTTCTAGGCGCTAAAGTCTGGAATAGCGAGGACCGCTACGGTCGCAGGTTCGAATCCTGCCTCGGGTATGGATGTGTGTAATGTCCTTGGGTTAGTTAGGTTTAAGTAGTTCTAAGTTCTAGGGAACTGATGACCTCAAAAGTTAAGTCCCATAGTGCTCAGAGCCATTTGAACCATTATCAATTCATTAGCTTCTATCTCCGATAGGGAACTGAACTTATTACATTATTCCTCATTTCTTCTGAAAATTCTCTGCGTCCTGATTCTTCTGCTCTTCGACCTGATCCTCCACCTCCTCGACCTGATCATTCTTATCCACCACATCCTGAACCACCACATCCTGAACCACCACCTCATCCTCAATCACCACCTCATCCTCAATCTTCCCTCCCTCAGTTTCTTGTCCTCTTCTTTCCTAAAAAGTCACTCTCATCTGCCCTTCCCCCCCCCCCGCCCTCCCTTTCGCCTTCCTCTCCTCATTCTATCATTTTAGTCTTTCTCTTCCTATCCGTCTTTGATTCAGTGTTACCATTGGTATGTACCAGGTGATCAAGAACTCGGTTTAAATTTGAAAACTTAATAAACCACGGAATAATGTAGATAGGTAAAAATTGACTCACGTGCTTGGAATGACATGGGGTTTTATTAGAACCACTCCATATTGCTAGACGCGCGTCGTTTGGTGATGATCGTGTGCTCAGCCGCCACTTTCGTCATGCCTGGCCTCCCAGGTCCCCAGACCTCAGTCCGTGCGATTATTGGCTTTGGGGTTACCTGAAGTCGCAACGGTATCGTGATCGACCGACATCTCTAGGGATGCTGAAAGACAACATCCGACGCCAATGCCTCACCATAACTCGGGACATGCTTTGCAGTGCTGTTCACAACGTTATTCCTCGACTACAGCTATTGTTGAGGAATAATGGTGGATATATTGAGCAATTCCTGTAAAGAACATCATCTTTGCTTTGTCTGACTTTGTCATGCTAATTATTGCTATTCTGATCAGATGTCGCACCGTCTGTCGGACATTTTTTGAACTTTTGTATTTTTTTGGTTCTAATAAAACCCCATGTCATTCCAAGCATGTGTGTCAATTTGTACCTCTCTATCTACATTATTCCGTTATTTATTCAGTTTCCAAATTTACACTGACTTTTTGATCACCCGTTATATACAGACGAACGCCTACTATTCTAAAAAAATCATAAGACTTTCTATGCATTCGAACATCCTGTGAACCTCTTCAGCTACGTTTACAGTCTGACGATCAGACAATGTAAATATTTTCAAGTATTTCCCCTTTCGTTTAATTTGAAAAAAATAGATAACAAATAACCGTTATTTTATTCGATAATTTTATTGAGCTAGCAGTTTCGGTCTCACATTGGCACCTCCTTCAGGCCTCTGCACAAATCGAGAAAATCATCAAGCTTACAACAGAAAACGAATCTATTGTGTAACATCAGTTATCATTATTTAAAATAAATTTTCCATTAATATGCACCAGTGAAAAATACAAAAAGAGATTAAAAATAAAAAGACGGTAAAATAAAACAAAATAAGACATTACCAAAATGAAGATGGTAAAATAAAATGGATTACTTACAAACATTTGTCACTGTATCATGTACCCATTGACTGCATTAATAAAAACCGCTTAATCAAAATACGATATTAACATAATATTACGAAATACAGTAAAAATTACAATATTGTAATAATTACAAAAGCCTTGGTTGAAAATTACGCTGAGTCACGTCGTTCAGACGATCTGTTTCAAAATGTAGGTACTGAAAAAGACGGAAACGAAATAATGAATGCATGAATATGATAAATGAAGAAGTCAAAGCGGCTCTTAAGATGTAATTGGAGTTGTGAAGGAATGCAAAAACCACTAAAAAGAATAGAAATTCAGAGATGAGAAGCGTACATTTAGGTCAGTATGTAGCTGTGACCAACATGTCCTACTATTCGTACGTCATATCCATTAAAAACCAAATTTCCAAAAATTTAACCAAGATGGAATTACAGAAACTTCTCGTTTAAAGTGCGCTCCGCGAAGGTATGTTAATAAACGTATTTAACAGATATTTTCTCGGAGAAGTTTCATTCTTTTAAAAATTAAACTTTGTGCCCACATTTAACCTGAAAAAGCTAGAATCACTCCCAGTGAGATCAAGTACGACAAAGGACTGTAATGTAGGAGCTGTCTGCTTTTCTTCAAATGTGTGAGAGATCTTATGGGACTTAACTGCTAAGGTCATCAGTCCCTAAGCTTACACACTACTTAACCTAAATTATCCTAAGGACAAACACACACTCCCATGCCCGAGGGAGGACTCGAACCTCCGCCGGGACCAGCCGCACAGTCCATGACCGCTCGGCTAATCCCGCGCGGCTGCTTTTCTTCACTTAACCGTTTCGCAGCGCGCCGACAGAAGTCGTCAAATGGGTAGTGACCTGAAAATCTGTACATATTGACGTGACGTCTGGAGGACGAGACGAGAACTTCCGCGAGGGTCGGCGCCCGCGTGTCGGTGGCTCCCAGATGCGTGCGTTACGTCACGCGACGCTGTGGGACTTGAACCCAAGCGACAGGGCCGAGCGGCGCGGCGCGGCGCGGCACGGGGTCAGCTATTTCTGAGCGGCCACCGGCGGCCGGCGTCGTACGTCACCGAAGGTCGCCGCGACAGTCGAGCGTCCGGACAGAATCGGCAGGGCTCAGTCTGCGGACGACTTTTGGGTCACAAATCTTCGGACTGGTTTCATGCAGCCCGCCGCGACTTCCTCTTCTGTCCCACCCTCATTTCAGAGTAGCAGTTGCACCCTGTGTTCGATCATTTCTGTCTCCCTACACAATTTTAACCCCTTTCAGCTCAATATACATAGTTACTCAAAATACAGTGCCTTCTACCACTTTTAGTCATTCTCTTACCTTATTCGCTCGCAAATGGAGTGAGGGAAAAACTGTACATCTGTTTTCGTACGTGCCCGGATTTCACCTATACCGTCTTCACGGTCATTACGGCAGATGTATGTTGGTGTCAGAAGAATCGTACTGGAATCTGTTGCAAATCCCGATTCTCGAAACTTTCTCAACAGTGTTTGCCGTAAAGAACATAGTCTTCCATCCAGAGATTCCCATTAGAGTTCACGGAGAATTTCCGTAACAGTCGCGTTTTGATTGAACCTGTCGGTGACGAATCTGCTATCGGCGTTCAATATTTAAGGAAACCATTTTTATTTCTCGGCCAGTTTCGGTTGAAAAATGCGGAATTTGACGTGGGACATCGTGGAATATTCCCACTTCATCCCCTATAGTTTCGTGAAGTTCCGATAGCTGGCGGCGCTATACGTAGCCTTCAAAATGGCGTCAGTAATGGACGTCCATTGCAAGGAGAGAGCTGTTACTGAGTTTCTTCTCGCGGAAGACTATTTTTTTTTTGTGAATTCCTAAGGGACCAAACTACTGAGGTCATCGGTCCCTAGACTTACACACTACTTAAACTAACTTAACGCTAAGGACAACACTCACTCACATGCCCAAGGGAGGACTCGAACCTCCGGTGGGAGGGGCAGCATGATCAGTGACATGGCGCCTCGCATATAGTCGTAAACGCTTTCAGAATGTCTACGGGGATCTGAAACGAAGGAGCGTCTATGTGCAATTGCTTGTGCGTTAAAGGGCTGATCATGATTTTTTTTTGTCGAACATCGTGCCAGGCAGTGAAACATGGCGCCATCACCTCGAACCGGAATCAAAACGAATCTATGGAGTGATCATGTAACCTCAGAAGGAAAAGTTCAAAGCCGTACACTCAGGCGGTAACGTCATGGCGATGGTTTTATGAGACTCTGTTAATGTCCTCCCTCATGGTGCAACGATCAACTCGGAAGTGTACTGTGCTACCTTCAGTATTCTTTGCCATAAGAATTCAAACGAACTTCTCCTTCTCCACCACAACGCAAGACCTCACACAAGTCTGGGCACCCGAGAGCAGCTCACAAAACTTACACTGTTGTTCGTCATCCACCCATCAGCCTGCATCTCGCAACTTCGACTTCCATCTGTTTGGCCAATGAAGGGATGCACTCTGCGGGCAGCAGTACGTGGATGATACCGAGGTTTGTGATGCAGAACAACGTTGGCTCAGACATTTACCAGTAGAGTCGTTCCATGGGAGCAATACGTCGTCTCAGTAGGATGGCGTAAGGCCGTCGCACTGAACTTAGGGTCTCGTAGCCAAAAGCGTGGGGAATAATAGGGTGTTCTGAAGTCCTGAATGAAACCAGTCTGCTTTCAGGAAAAACGTATGTTGCATTACTTACTGAACGACCATCGTAGCAGCACGCCTCTGAATTGCTTTGCTCTAAACGTAAACACAAACGGAACTTAGGCCTGTTCCGATTGCTGCCTACAGAGCAGTACGAGTAGCGATCTGTGGTCGTGGTACACGTGATCAGCATGCCGCCAATTCCTTCAGCCATTTCTGTTCGTAGATGAACCCGAATGACGGCGCTGCTGCTTTACTCAAGCAGCTCCTTATCTGAACATGCGTGTCTGGGTGGATCCAGTACCAGACATCCCTACCTCAGACAAATCGGAGGGGTACCGGAATGCAAGACGCAGAGGGAGTGAGTCAGTGAGGTTCTGGCAGGTACTGACAGGGATGATGAGCCATGCGACTCCATTTCCGTGGCCATCCGAGCATTATTGCATGGTATTTTCTTTCGGACGTTTCGCGTCGTGCACGCCAAAGGCAACCTGTCATCTGAGAAAGCCATCAGTTGACTCTCAGTGGACGTTCAGTAGCGGTAATGGCGTGCAAGTTCCATTCTTCGTCACTGATGAATAGCAGTCAGCTTGGGTGCATGAATAGGCGCCTTCTGCGGATTCCCGTACACAACAACGTTCGCTGGATGGTCGTCCTGGCCGGAGAAGGGAGCATGGTGGTTCAAAATGGTTCAAATGGCTCTGAGCACTATATGACTTAACATCTGAGGTCATCAGTCCCCTAGAACTTAGAATTACTTAAACCTAACTAACCTAAGGACATCACACACATCAATGCCCGAGGCAGGATTCGAACGTGCGACCGAAGCGGTCCCGCGGTTCCAGACTGAAGCGCGAGCATGGTGGTCTGGGGAATGTTTTCATGGCATTCGCTGGGTGACGACGGCATCTACCAGCAGTTCCATACGTCGCATTGTACGTGCGTCGTTCGAAGAGCACCAGGATGAGTTTACCGTACCCCCCCCCCCCCGCCCCCCCTCTCACCGAACTCTGCGGAATTAAACCCAATGGAGAGTGAGTGGGACCACCTCGATTGGGCTGCTCGTGCCATGGATCCTCAGCCGAGAAACCTACCACGGCAATGGAATCGGCATGGGTCGTCATCCCTGTCTGTATCTTCCAGAACCTCATTCAGACCTTTCCTGTGCGTATTGTTGCGGTCTGCGATGAAAAAGGTGGTTGTACAGGCTTTTGACAGGTGTTCTTAATAATGTGACTACAATGTACTGTCAAGCTAAAATTAGTAAGGTTCGCTAGCCTTGCTTCGACCCGTGAGACAGGATTAAAGTAGGCACTAGTTTTATACTACTAATCATCCAACTACAATTCAAAACTCTCTCAGGTCCGACTACTGGATTCGAAAAAGAGCACTGCAGACACCACTATGTCTCCAACCAGTTTTTAAAACTCCTCCATAAAGAAAGAGGATAAAAATCTAAAGTTAAAAATGAAGCACACAGAAAATCAAAAGTTTTCACTTGAATAAATGGAATTTATTTTCCATCAGACTTCACCAAGTCCACCTCTTTGTCATTGAACACTGTCCCCAGCTGCCTGATTTCTCCACGATCGCCGGCCGGAGTGGTTGAGCGGTTCTAGGCGCTACAATCTGGAACCGCGCGACCGCTACGGTCGCAGGTTCGAATCCTGCCTCTGGCATGGATGTGTGTGATGTCCTTAGGTTAGTTAGGTTTAAGTAGTTCTAAGTTCTAGGGGACTGATGACCTCTGAAGTTAAGTCCCATAGTGCTCAGAACCATTTTTTTTCTCGACGATCTGGTATGTCTGTCTAGTAAGAGCTCGCTCATAAAGTCGTATCCTTTCTCACTAAAACTGGAAAACACCTAAGCCGATGACGCCCATGCGTGGAAATGATATGCTATGATCCAGTGATCCTGTCATCCATTCTTGTCATTGTTTCCTGCATATTTCTTTAATCCGCTCCTGCAGAGAACGTCCTCATTTGTATTTGGCGTGTCCACTAAATTTTTGGAACACTCCTGTATACCACATGTCTCTCCTAGAGTCTCTCTTTTTCCCGGTTTTCCTGCGGACTGTGATTCTCTTCCATACAATGCTGAGGTCCAGACCGAAATTCTCTGAAATTCTTTGTCAAATCAATATCGCATATACAATAAGGATTATTGTCCACAGATAAGAATCGCGAGTGAAACTAGAGAAAACATGAGAAGGCTGATGTATACGCTATTCTCTCTGTACCCACCAAAAAGGCTCAATAGAAGTAAATACAGATCACAGAAGGTCTACGTTTTTCCATGTAAGGCACTATTGAAAAAGACTATTTAATCGTATCATTTGTACCTGAATGTAAGGTGACTGAGTACTCAAGCAATACTAGGTGATACCAACGACTGTCCGCCTCACTGACTGAGTGGTCTGCATGTATTGGATGGTTATAATTGAACTGCGGTGTTCCGAGAACTGCAATGCGGGCTGCATACATCGCAGGACACTCAAACATGGTAGGTATCTTCAGCAATCGGTGCGCTCGCGGAGCATGCTGAAAAAATAACAGTTCCATTTTCTAACACCAGATGAAAATATGGCACTGTAAGCAGTCATAATGTGAAATGTTTGCTGCTTTGATGTCAGTGTGCTGTTTGTCACTTGGCGATGCATGTTGATTTCTTTTGTGAAGTGACTGTTCGCGTAAAGGGTTAGTAAGGTTGAAGTTTTCCGTACGAAACGCAGTGGCTGCGGAAAAGAAAGATCGTGCACTGCTGGTAAAGTTGTGTTATCAGAATGGTAACAGCAGCAGCTCTGCATTGGCAGGAATATCACCAACAGGACCAGCTGCGAAGAGGCCCCATGTTAATAAATGGACTAAAGAATATGATCAAGAAATTTGAAGAAACGGATTAATTAGGTTGTGCAGCGGGGAGATGGAGGCGGCCCATTCCCAAGGCAGTTGTTGGTGAAGCTGGTGTAGCTGTGGCTGACCGTGAAGCACAAGTCTCAAATTCTGCAGCCAGTGCTCAAGCTGTCACGAGAATTGGCTCTCCCCTGGTCAACGGTCCAAAAGATCTTCCTACGCATTTTAAACTGGTATTCCTACCAGATTCGGAATGTGCACCAATTGAAGCCCCAGGATAGGCTACAAAACCGAGACTTTGCCCTTCGTTTTGAGCACGTGTGGAAATGGGTGACATGGGGCCGGGGAATATTCTATGGACGGACGATGCACAGTTTACTCTGCACGTTACTATGAATGCACAAAAGTGACGCGTATGGGATTCTACTCCACTACATGTCGTGCAGGAACATCCACTGCACTCAGCTTATGTGACTGTGTGATGTGGTTTCACAAGCTCCTTCATTCACAGCCTGTTTTTCTTCGAGGAGATATGACACCTTGCGGGCCTGTTAGGAGTACAGTGACTCTCCACGCTATAATGGCGTCATTATGCAGCACGTGAGTCCAGCTTTACAAGAACGCAACTGTTTACACACCACAAAAGCGGAACTGATTTTTTTTTTCAGCGTAGTCCGCGAGCACACTTACTAATGAGCATACCTACGATGTTTCAGCGTCCTGCGATGTATACAGCCCGCATTGCAGCAATCGGTACAGCGTCAGTTTAATTATCACCACTCGGTAATACACCTATGGTGTGGAAAACCGATAAGCTACATGCAGATTTTGCGGTTTCGAAATCCTACATCAGTTACAGGGTAGTGGACGTGATACTAACTTCCCCTCCTTAATATCGTGCAATAATGCCTTACGCAGAGCATAAATCAGGTGTCTGTTGACGTTCTCTGGACGTATTAGAGGAGTTCGTTCGACTAGTATGTGAAGTAAGTCATCTATCGATTAAGTCTCACAGTACACGCTCTCGTCTCAAGAAAGAGTTCTTGTCATTTTTAACAGACAGCGCGAACACCCAAACCTCCAGATGTCAGATACTCAGATCAGTACCGAACGTTGTGTGTCGATAGTGTGTCAACCGAAACACCGATTTAGATTGTGCTATGTGCTTTCGTCCAGCAGAAGATGTGTAAACGGTAATTGAAGGTAACACCAGAACTGCGGGGTGTAGGAAAAGCGTATCTATGAGCTGCTAATATGAAGATCTCTGGTAGGTAATTCTAAAGATCCGAAGCTCGAAACCCACTGATGGCGATTTTTTTTAAAACAGTTACGCGTGAAACTGTTATATCGGAGAACTTTTTCCTGACACGTAAAAGGACGTTCACAGTTTGTAAAAATGTTATTTGGCAGTCTGCTTTCGCTACGTTAGTTGAAAGTAGCAAACCTATAGCATACATTTCTATAGATAACACCACATCTATCTATACAGATGTACGCTATAGGTTTGCTACTTTAAACTAACGAAGCGAAAGCAAAAAGAACATTGTTACAAACTCCAAAAAGTCCTTTCACACGTCAGGAAAATGTTCTCCCATGTAACTGATTTCACGCGTTTAAAAAAGAAAAAGAAACGAAAATTGTCATCAGTGAAGTTCGTACCCGGGACTTTCGGTAGGACGATCTGACGCTCCACCAACTCACCTACCAGGGATCTTCATATTAACGGCTCACAGATATGCTTTTCCTATGCTCCAATGAGCTGGTGTTACTTCTAATTGCCGTTTACGCATATTCTACTAGACGATAGCACACAGCACGAACTAAATCGGCGTTTCGGTTGATATCCTATCGACATACAATGTTTTGTACCGATTTGAGTGTCTGACATCTCGAGGTTTGGGGGTAAGTAATGCAGTCAGTGTTGTCGCATTAGTGTGAAACTACACCGCTGACGGGAGATGGAACGTGGCGGTGAGGTGTTGTCAAGAAAGACGAATCTAAACAATTTGTAGAACACGTCGATGTAGATTTCGTATTGAGGTATTTGCTTCCATCGTGGACAGCAAGAGCTGTAGATTTTTGAGCTGCAGATTTCATGGAACTGTAATCCTGCATGGCATATGCGGAATGGAAATAAAAGCTATCTTGTCAAGAAATCTGTACTTGTATCAGACAACGGTACGTCCTCGCTTTCTTATGACATAACGCTCGGTGATACGTCGTAGCTTTCTTATGCCACAACGCTCGGATCATTAGAAAGTAATGTTGGTTGACACACACTGATTCTTCACTTGTCGGACCATTACATTATCTGTGACTCAGTAGCGGTACGTACTCTCCTTGACACATTACTTTGTTCACTGCAGGACATTTACACGATCTACGTTTCGAGATCAGACACTAATTAATATCAGCGGCACGGAGTCGTATCGTAATTGCGTGCTAACAATTTCAGACACGTAGATAGCACACGTAGGTAGCACAGAGGTCGGTCTCTCTCTCTCTCTCTCTCTCTCTCTCTCTCTCACACACACACACACACACACACACACACACACACACACACACACCTATATACCCAACTTTTCCACGTACGCTCGACTCCATGCATCCGATATTAAACGTAGCGAATTTCACAGTGCGGCTTTAAACGAAAGAAATGTCCACGCGAGATCGTACTGTTTTGAATTCGCAATGCTTTCAGAAAAGAGTTGATTACTATGATACAAAAAGACGGCGACAAAATAATCATAAACATTGGATGTAAGGCTCTCCGTGAGCTTCATAAGTACGTTTTCTTGACAAGTTCAGATCTTTAAATTGGGATAGCAAAATCCTTCATCCTGCTATCGGAAACTATTGCGTCGTCAGGAAGCTTACAATGTCGTCAGTCACATCCAAGTAGGCAGTATGTACGAAGCTTTTTTTGTGTTGTCAGTGTTCTGCCTGATTCGACGCACCCCTCCCCCCCCCCCCCGCCCCCTCATCCCCCAGGCGTTCCATTACTGTACTTTAGTCATCTCGGAGTAACACTGGATGTATTACAAACTCTCTTGGTCTACAAAGCTTTTACTCTCTACAGCTCCCTTTAATACCATGTAAGTTATTCCAAGATGTCTTAATATGTCTTCACATGTCGCTTTACTTGTCACTGTTTTGCACACATTTATTTCGCCGCGTAGTCTGAAGAGAACCTCCTCATTCCTTACTTTATCAGTCCACCTAATTTTCAAAATGCTACAGTATCAAACGCTTGGGTTTTCTCCTTTCCCGGTTTTCCCCAGTCGATTATTCGCTACGACGCACATTCGCAGAAATTTCTTCCCCAAATTGAGGCTAATGTTTGATACGAGTAGATTTCTTGCACTTATGAATGTCATCTTTGCCTGTGCTGGTCTGCTTCTTATATCCTCTTTGCTTCGTCTCTCGTTATTTTGCTTCCAAGGTAGCAGAATCCCTTCACTTCGTCTACTACTTAGTAACCAGTTTTGATAAGTTTGTCACTAATCTCATTTCTGCCAGTCCTTATTACTTTCGTCTTACTTTTGCTTACTCTCAGCCCATATTCTGTGCTCATTAGACTACCCCATTCAACAGCACCTATAAGACCTCTTAATTTTCACTGAGGATAGTGGTGCCAACTGCTTCTTCAAGGTACAGGATGGGCGGTAGTGGAGAAAGACTGTATCCCTGCCCTGCGCGCTTTCGGATTCCAGCTCTTCTCTCTCCTATTTTTGTTGTCCCCTGTTGGTTCTCATACTGAAATTAGTTACTATTGAGTCTGTCAAAAGCGAAGTAATGTTAATCTACAATGTGGTCATATACAATGTGACGAGGTTGTGAGGTTGCTGCAGGGTACTTTGTGCCGAGAAATAATTGTTAAAAAAAATAGATACCTTGCACATTGTCAGAGTTAATTAGCATTGAAATTAGCCATTCAGGCCGTTTCACGCAAGTTCAAGCGGCCCACCAGATACAATTAGTATCAGATGTTCCTATAGCGTAGCTGATAGCGCAAGACACTGTTCAGCCGTTGGCTTGGCTTCGATCCGTACCATCAACCCACATCCAGTTTTAGTATCGATTTATTGCTGGGTTTTAGGAGACCAAATGAAAATAAAAAGTTTTGTGACAGTCTCTGGCGGGCCGCTTGAATTTGCCCACGCAACGGCCTGACTGGCTAACTTAATGCTAATTAACGCGGGGACGGCGCAACGTATCGAATTTTGTTAACAATTATGTCTCGGCACAGCCCTGGAGGCCTTGCAGCGTGTTGCTGACCACATTACGTATTACTTAGCGGCTAGCCTCGAACCTAATACCATTTGTCGGTTGTCTATCTAACAGCTTCCAGGGACAAAAAATTTGCTGTACAGTATTTTGCGTGTTTGTTGACCGAAATTAAAAGTTTAAGCTGTTGTCATAATCTATTCATTAAGATGTATAATCTTAACGTTAAAATGTTAACACGTTGGGACAAGTATTACAGTTAGAAACTGAATTTGGCATGAGGCCACGTTTACCGAGCGAGGTGGCGCAGTGGTTAGCACATTGGACTCGCATTCGGAAGGACGACGGTTCAATCGCGCGTCCGGCCATCCTGATTTAGGTTTTCCGTGATTTCCCTAAATCTCTGCAGGCAAATGCCAGGATGGTTACTGTGACAGGGCGATTTCCTTCCCCGTCCTTCCCTAATCCGATGAGACCGATGACCTCGCTGTTTGGTCTCTTTCCCCAAACAACCCAACCCAACCCCCATGAGGCCACGTTAACAGATGGTGCGAAAATACCCGGACTACCTTCATCCATTATTTGAGAATGAGAGCATTTAGCGACTTCCGACAAACTTTCCACATAATAAAACATTTACGAAAATTTTTGTTGCTGACACCCCCCAAAAAATGATAAAGGGAAAAAAGTTTATTGCTTAGTATATTTCCGCTTTTCTTGCACTAAAACTGCAGCGTCAGACATGACCTTTTAATTTATTACATCTTCACTAACTGTATTCGCAACACGCTTTGCAGACAGTATCTACGGATATCACTGAGTGTATCTGCAAAATAATATCATTACACGACACACAGTTCAGGACATGTGACGTCATAAATATTGAGGTGCGTGAAAAACTAGCTTTTGGATGAAATGGAACGGAAATTACCCACACTGTTTTCATATAGCGTTTCTTAATGACAGCATTTAGCGACTTCCAAGAAACTTCAAGCATAATTTCAGACCTTTTCTGAACTTTTCTCTCGTTTGTAAGCTTAAGTCAAATATTTAACATATTAATTAATTTGCAAAGTAGTCAGAGGTTTGAAGATATTTATATACATGGGAATTACATTGCTCAAGGACTTTGAGGTTTACTGGTTGTTACTAAAGTGGTATCTGTGATCTGGTTGAGCCGGCCGAGGTGGCCAAGCGGTGTAGGCGCTACAGTCTGGAACCGCGCGACCGCTACGGTCGCAGGTTCGAATCCTGCCTCGGACATGGATGTGTGTGATGTCCTTAGGTTAGTTAGGTTTAATTAGTTCTGAGTTCTATGGGACTGATGACCACGGCAGTTAAGTCCCATAGTGCTCAGAGCCATTTGAACCATTTGTGATTTGGTTGACGACATTGTAAACGGTGGCCCCGTAAACTTGATACTGATTTATCGTTCCCGCGAGTTTTCACCACGGGTGTGCTGTCGTGCTTTGCGCTAGATGGCAATTAAGTTCGTGCACGCGTGGTGGACCTACAGGCGGTGTGTAGAGGAATCGCCGCTGCGGTTTGATTTCAGTTCCGGCGAGTTAGCGCGACGGCTTAGACCCCAGAAGGTGGCGGTCACATGAACCGCCGAAATAGTGTGTCAAGATGACATTATGTTCCGGCTGGAAACCCGACATGAACATCATCGACATTGTAACCTTCTTGACGATGAGGTAATTTCCGGACATTGATTAGAAAAAGAATATTTTTTTCTCATTGATACATTGCTTGGCTTCCTCCCAAATATGGAATATCGTTGGTAGTAGTCGAATAAAGCCGCTATCTTGTAAACATATCAAAGATATCGATTACTAATAACTAATTTAGCCGATATATCGTCGTAGAGTTCATCACCTTTTGTTTTTCTAAAAAAGAAATAAAGGTTTCATTCGCGAATGCAGACTTTTTTTTATTTATTAGCAACGGGTTTCGGCCCTTTCCTCAGACCATTTTCAGGCTTTTCACCACCATTATGGTTGCTGGTGGCGGCAGACGGAGCGAGATCCGTAGAAGTACGAGCAGTGACAAATAAAAAAAATCTGAAAAAGCGATCGAGACTGCTTTTATCTGAGTTTTAGCACTGTATACCGATCGCTGTGCTCGATCACAGAACGCGTTCTAAAATTTTACCTTTTGTTTTTGTTTGATCGATATCACTGAAAAATATACTCAATTTCTACTTCGCCAACCGCTGTGGCCGAGCGGTTGTAGGCGCTTCAGTCCGGAAACGCGGTGCTGTTACGGTCGCAGGTTCGAATCCTGCCTCGGGCATAGATGTGTGTGATGTTCTTAGGTTATTTAGGTTTAACTAGTTCTAAGTCTAGGGGACTGATGGCATCAGATGTTAAGTCCCATTGTGCGTAGAGCCACTTGAACCATTTTCAGTTCCTACTTCGCTCAGCGACAGAGAGAGAAGTCCTGCGTTCAGAATTGTTTTTCATCTCAGACTGCTTTAAGCCAGCGACAACAGTTTCTCTGGACAAAAACGACAACTAAATAAATTCGGCTAAAATAACGATAATAAACATAGTGAGCAAGCGATTCCTGCCGTTGAAGGGGTAGGTGTTTGAGGTATAACAACTGGTTGAATAAATGTATGTAGATTAGCTTAAATGTCACCTTGTAGATAGTCATTTACAAACTAAGCAAACTTGTTATTCAGGGATGAAAGGAGGCGTTCAGCCAAATGTCTTCGTGAGTTTCCTTCTGATCCATTCGAGGTGATAATTAATACTGGCATACTGAACAAATGTTGATATGTGAGACCTGAGTTTCTTCCAGAGCATGCAACGTTCGACAAACGTAACTGGAATACAGCTGGGTGACATCGTGGAGAATCGTCGATATTTCTACAGGAGCACGCCCTGTCATTGTCAGGGCAAAACTGCAGCCCTTACTTACCCGCCTTGAAAATGATTGGATATGCTGCCGTCGAAATATCGGCGGTTCTCGACGACGTCGCCCGGGTGCATTCGCGTAAGTTATTTGGATAATGTTTTTTATTCCAGTCTTTGATCACAATATGAATTCTTTAGACGATGACCGGTTTCAGTCCGTAATGACCATCCTCAGATCTATAATATACAAATATATACAGCTAGTGAGCAGTGTGTCTTTCAACGTAATACAGCAATACGTATCACAATATACTGTCATACAACCAGGTAGATGTACTGAAAATACGGTAAAACGTACGTTTTTTACATCACGTCATCATGTCCTAAAGTGATAAGGCCATAATGGCATCGTCAAAACATATAATCAGCATAGCATCGTCATATAGATCTAAAATAAGGTGTACAATAGGCCGCATCGTCCACAGTCATTATTGAAACTGGCTACTGAAGTACAGTAGGTACCAGAAATCTGTTTGCCTACATCATCCGTAGATGTCGCTACTGTCGGCTTAGCTGTAGTCATCATTTACGCAAAAAACATAATCTGATAAAAACACGTTATGTAAATACATGTAGCAAACTTTTAAGATTGATAACTATCATAGAAACTAAATTGTGATACATTAAAAGACGAATACAGTTACCCATATAAAATTATTAAAAGGAAATATATGAATAGAATAGGACCGATCCTTTTTATGGTTAATTTACGGTCAACGATTAATATACGTATTACATTGCCTGTAGCAATCTATAAATTGCCTATGAAAGATAAAATGTCTATATGACAGCTGAAAAAAGGACAGATCAATGATCAGCGCCCTCTGTTGGGTCGGCCGCGAGGATGTTATTTAGGCGTGCACGGATCTTAAGAAGTTAACCACTAGTGGTCTTTACATACAACGTGATATATCTGCGACAGGAAACTTTTAAACAACATATTAACAGTCAATAAATAAAATAATATAGTCTGGTTATACATTCAATGAATAGGTGGGACATAATCAGTTACAGGATTAGTGCGATTTATGTATGGAAGTAAGGCAAATGCCTACTGTTGTCGACATAAAATTTGGAGAATGTAGGTATCGATTGAGTGCATCGCTGCTCCGCCTCGTCACACCGGGATGCACAGTAACAGGTGGCGCGAGTCGGTGATAACACGCCGCCGCCCGACGCTGGCAGCCCACGCCACGCCACGCCACGCCACGGGCACGCAGCCGGCGGCAGTCCGTCAGGAGGGTACACAGCGGCCAGCCGTCCATAAATATGAATGGCGGCTGGCCGCTGCCGCAGCGGGCTTCGTTATTTACGGCGGCCAGTGGGCAGCGACCAGCAGCTCCCGTCACCCGGTGAGAGACTAGCCGGCTAGCGGACTCCCACTCCGGGGGGAAACCGGTCGGCCACGGCGGCGTCTAGTAATGCGATTCAGGCGCTTAAAAATCTGCCCGCATCTTCTGAGCGACATGCCGCGGCGCGGCGGCTGCGAAACGAGACGAGTGAGCTAGGCCAGGCCAGGCCAGGCTAGGCTAACCTTTCGCCCGCCGGCTACTGTGTACGCGCGCCGTGTCGCAAGCCGGGGACGCAGCCTTCGGTGGGACCTCGCTCTGGTTGCAGCTCGGGGCGCCACGCCGCTGCGCTGCCTTGCGCTTTTGGAATAAGAGTGCGTTCCAGCTAGAGATTGCGACACACACACACACACACACACACACACACACACACACACACACACACACACACACACTGCACCAAGATACGTGCGAACGGCTTTCTGGTACCGGAGGCAGCGGAGGCAGAAAGCTAGCGGTTGAAAGTCATCACATTTGCTTCCCTAGAGCGAATGCAGACTCTAATAGACAACTGTTCTAAGTATTATCTAAACGATAATGCTTTCACTATTTGACGAATATTTCATTTCCTTCTAGATACACTATTCCAGTTTCGGCTTCGAAGCATTGTACACAATGACGTCAACTAATAATAAATAATCCAGTAAACTGCCTATTGGCGCCGGCCGCGGTGGTCTAGCGGTTCTGGCGCTGCAGTCCGGAACCGTGGGACTGCTACGGTCGCAGGTTCGAATCCTGCCTCGGGCATGGGTGTGTGTGATGTCCTTAGGTTAGTTAGGTTTAAGTAGTTCTAAGTTCTAGGGGACTTATGACCTAAGATGTTGAGTCCCATAGTGCTCAGAGCCATTTGAACAATTTTGCCTATTGGCTTCTGTCTCGGGTTCTTCAGCCGACATTCATCTAATGATTTTACTAACGTTTCGCCAGCACGAGTGGCTGACATTGTAAAAGGTTCACCCTCCATTGCCGGTGGTGAACTGGAGCCGAGCTCGCGGCCGCAGATTATATGTACCTGGCGCGCCAACGTCTTCTCCGCGGCGGTCATTTCCGGTGCGGTTCTCCTCTTGCTACTTGCGACCGTCGTTCGCTGCAGTACGGGAAGCCAGGATCCGTTTACCTTAAGGCTTTCCTCTTTCTTGTTGAAACTGTTTGCGTGTTTTTGTATTTCTACAGCTTCTCTGAACAAGCGCGTGTGATAGTGATTCTCTACAGCCAGAACTTCCGTGTCGGCGAATTTTAATACGTGGTCGGTCTCACTCAGTACGTGCTCTGCCACCTGCCCCAATCTGCAATGTCGCTTATGCTCTTTGATCCTGGTGTTGATTGATCGTCCAGTCATTCCGACATAAACTTTTCCTCATGTGCAAGGTATACGGTATATTCCCGACATTGCAAGTGGGTCTCTTTTCTCCTTTGCCGATCTAAGACACTCTTTGATCTTCCTTGTCGGTTTGAAAATCGTCCTTACGACATGTTTGCGCAATATACGGCCTATTCTATCCGTCACTCTGGGAATGTATGGCAGAAAGGCCGCACCCGACATTTCTTTTTCTGAAGATCAAAGACTGTTTTCAGGTAGGTTAAGACAATTTTGTGAAGTTTGTGGAGGCTTTTAGCTTCTGGGCGTGCTCTTTAGAGGCCACAACGGTGATTAACAGTTTATTGTGACCAAAGTCAGTATTATCCTCACGCTGTAAATTTACACACTAATAGCAGGAGTATACTATTTTGTCGTAAATTCTTACTCTGCATACAACGTGGCCACAACACAGTCCTTCTGATTAAATATAACTCGAGCTGCCAGGCCCCTTCTGACAAATTCAGCTTGATGCAGAAAGCTTCCAACTTGAATAAATATATTTATTCAAATATCTGGCAGCTAGTTTTCTTGCCTTACACCTGACTGATACGTTCAAGGCGACACACACACACACACACACACACACACACACACACACACACACACACACACACACATACCCTGAATCTCACGTAATAACCGTGAGTATGCAGAAACACACAAATAGAGAAGAATACACAAAATACTACATGTGCTGCTGTAATGGTCATTGCTGTCAGCTAACTGTGAGTACAAAAAGTAGCTGTGTGGGCAAGTTTCTCAAATACATTTTCCTGGATGATTGTGCACAGAATAAGTGAACAGAATAGGTTTACCGACGTGTGTTGGCAGATCAATGTAGCAAAAGTACAAATCGATCGTAATGACCAAATGTTAGTCGTATGCTACTAGTCCATACATTAATAAGTGAACCCTAAGTGGAGTCAAATTATTTATTATACAGATTTGTATTTGAATGCTATTATTAATAACAACACTTTTGTAAATAGTTTCAGTTTGAATGTAGGTGTCAAACTGAATGCTGTTTAATGTTACGCTTCACAACAGTTCCTATTCTAAACACGTAAATTCAGGTAAATTAATATTGTCCTTAATCTTGTTTACCCATTAATTCCAAAAACGGTTCCGTGAATGGTAAAGCATAACTACAATGAAAAGTGATAGTACGTCTTTCTTTAACCTTAATGTTAGGACTTTTGCTTTATATTGACGAAATGCTAAATAGTTTTGTTTTTGTGCTACACAGCAACACAAATCGGGAAGGATTGTCGTAGTTGAATTCAGAGATGTAGATGATGTTTCCTACCCCGTGATGAGTGTAGCGAAGTCTCTGAAGTCGACTCTCTGCTATCCTTTATAATGTCGCTGATCTGGAGATGGATGGCAATGACTGCCTTGTTAAGAAAGGAAAATATCCAATGAAACTGAAATAAAAATATTAATATTGCTGTGACACGTTGCACTTTCAATAAATGTACTGTAAGTAAATTTTAACTGATTCCAAAAGGAGCGGGATAGGAAAGATCGGGTTAATACACTTGGCAGACATGATTTTAAATTTAACTATGGACGACTGGATAGAAGTACTTTCAAATGGCAGACCGTCCATTTATTAACTTCAACTCAAAATTAAATAGTCGGAAGCTTGGCCCTGAATCTTCTACAACATAGTTTGATACGAAACAGATAGTGCGTTGTGTATAACACGCTCGCTTAAATTCGACTCGAAGATACAAGAAACAGTGAAGCTCACGTCCCTAGTTGTAGATCGCACAAATTAATTTGGTTGGCAGCCTGAAATGCGTCACAACGTAACAGCTCTCTCGTAACAGAATAGCTACTCATTCCAGAAGGTTCTATGGCTCTGATACCTTCTCCCTGGCGTCTTCTGCGATGATCTTCTAAATCATGCTTGTAATTTCTTCTTTCTTCTCCTGGTGTTTTCTGCTCATGCGCATGCTCTTCTACATAGATTTCAGAGTAAATTCTCCTTCCTCGAAGCTTTTAGCATATTGTAGCAACAATAGTGCCGCAACAGACTTCTAGAATTTTCCAAGTTCCACTCGCATTTCCTTGCAAATACAAACGGTCTCCGCCTGAAAATTTCTTCCTCGAGTTTCCTCCAAACATATTACTCTCTAAGCGCTGCTAGAAAAACTGTTTTCTCCAAAATGAATGAAACTTTCCACGGATTCCGAGCACATTCGCGACCGATCGACTTACTTCCACCATCGCGCTTTTGACTAACTGCCCTTCAATTGTCTCGCTCGCGTTCCCAGAACTTCTACACAGACAATATTTTCCCTACTGGGCACCAGAAACTCTCACACAGGTACAATTAGTATAAGAACACAATTCAAAATAAGTCTTAAGTTACTAAACGATTTTACATCACGTATTCACATAAATAACATCACAAAATGACAAAGAAAATTAAAAGAAAGAAAACAAAGAAATTGAATACAGTTTTATAATGCTTCCTACGGAAAGTTGGAAGTCTTTTACACAAACATCAGATGGCATGGCATGTTGAAAAAAAGAGGGGGCGAGAGACGGTGATATCTATGTGCTTATCATAAACCTCTTCCCTCTAAATTTTTTCTCTCCTTCACGCCTCCTCGGCCTTCCCACGGTTCGCGCGCGTCCTTAACGTAATTTAGTTTAAGTTAGATTAAGTAGTGTGTAAGCCTAGGGACCGATGACCTCAGCAGTTTGGTCCCATAGAAACTTACCACCACTATGCCTCCTCTGTATTACGACAGATGACGTGTCACCGATCTCATTTGCACTAAGACTGCAGTACACTGGAGGTGCCTATTTGCTTCGACCGCCCTGATTGGATTGTATAAGCTCTACAAATGTTCACCAACCTGCTGTCTTCTATAGTTGCCCCCTGCTCAGCAAACAGCACGTAGGTTACGAATCCGTCATCTGGCTGTGATAAAATCTTAGGGAGGAACAAATATTTTAGAAATAATTAAATTTTCATTTAGTTTGTTTATACTGGATGCCACTCGCTTTTTATTTGCAGGACACGAGAAACTGCACAATTACATTCCATTTTAGAGTCACAATTTCCATTCTTCGACAAAATAATGAACTGCGTATTTCCGTAATTACTGTCACACTGTTCTCAACTACACGTCCAAATAACCATACATTGCTAATAAAGTCTTAACCTGATGCCGACTGCGGCAGACATGTCTGTCCTCAAAGACTGTTAGGCCAGTTCTCACATTTACCAGCTAGACACTACAAATCAGTCCATAAGTTTAAGCAAACGCTATCAGCTATACAATGACAATCAGCTTAATTTTTCAAGGAACTCCTCGACAGAATAGAAGAAGTGACCCATGAGGAAACTCTTCAGTTTCGATTTGAAAGCGCGTGGATTACTGCTTAGATTTTTGAATTCGAGTGGCAGCTTATTGAAAATGGATGCAGCAGTATACTGCACACCTTTCTGCACAAGAGTTAAGGAAGTCCGATCCAAATGGAGGTTTGATTTCTGCCGAGTATTAACCGAGTGAAAGCTGCTTATTGTTGGAAATAAACTAATATTGGTAACAAGAAACGACAATAAGGAATGTACATATTGAGAGGCCAATGTCAAAATACCCAGACTCGTGAACAGAGGTCGACAAGAGGTTCGTGAACTCACACCACTTACTGTCCGAACCGCCCGTTTCTGAGGCAAAAATATCCTTCTAGAATGGAAGAGCTACCCCAAAACATAATACCATATGACATAAGTGAATGAAAATAAGCAAAGTAGACTAATTTACGTGTCGAAGTATCACTCACTTTCGATACCGTTAGAATAGTGAAAATGGCAGTATTAAGTCTTTGAACGAGATCCTAAACGTGGGCTTTCCACGACAGCTTACTATCTATCTGAACACCTAGGAATTTGAACTGTTCAGTTTCACTAATCATATGCCCGTTCTGTGAGATTAAAACGTCAGGTTTTGTTGAATTGTTTGTTAGAAACTGCAAAAACTGAGCCTTACTGTGATTTAACGTTAGTTTATTTTCTACAAGCCATGAACTGAGGTCATGTACTGCACTACTTGAAACCGAGTCAATGTTGCACACAACATCCTTTACTACCAAGCTAGTGTCCTCAGCAAACAGAAATATTTTAGAGTTACCCATAATACTAGATGGCATATCATTTATATAAATAAGGAACAGGAGCGGCCCCAACACTGATCCCTGGGGTACCCCCTACTTGACAGTACCCCACTCAGATCCCACATCACAGACGTTATCAACATTGTGAATAATGACCTTTTGCTGCCTGTTGCTAAAGTAAGAGGTGTCTATTAATCCCAGAGCTACACAGTATCCCCCACGCTACAGTCTCGTGTCTGTCGTGCATGATATGGACGAAAATGTTCGTCCGAGGTTTTTCTATTAGATAATGCAGCTTTTTATCCAGAGATGGGGTTGTTATTTATTTACAATAAAAATGCTGCAAATATGGAGCCGTTAGTCTAATACAGCAACTTTTATTTCACATTTACATTCGTTAGTTTACCAACTCACAAGCAAATTGTAATGTTCCAACCTAGACTCCACGCTTTACCACAGACGAATTATTCTTATTTGGACGGGGGATGGGGTGGGGGGGCTCGTGCTATCACACTCACTGGGATATTGGTTGTATGGCTTGAATCAGCTGTTTGTATACATGCAGACAGTGGTAAATATGCCTCTCGTGTTCGACGGTAAGCTGCAACTTTTTCTTAACGAGCCTTTCTTGGCTATTCTCTGCCCAAGAATCAGTGATGCAGTTTATTTTTCGCTGTTTCACATCGAGACCTAGCTGTGTTAATTTCTTGTTTCTATTCTGTTTCGTCTTATTGATTGATTGCCCAGTGTCTTGGCTCTCCTGCCAAAGTCCCGCCACCCTGAAACGAAATGCGTGACGCCGAGATGTATTCAGATTGTAGTTGAGAGATATAATCACAGGTGGCAGAGCGGGGCCCCGTGGGACAGCGCGCCTTCGGTTCTCCATTCGCAGGCGACCGATCCCCGCGATCCGTCTCCATTTGACGTGCCGCTCCCTCCCCCTCGCTGCTTCCATCAGTCTGAGTTACGACGGTCGTCAGCCCGCAGGCCATTAATACTCATGCTGCCACAGCAAGACAAACGAAGAAAAGTTATTTTTGCGTCTCTCCTTTTCGCTAAAGGCCGTGTGTGTTGTGGCTTGACGATGAGACCCTTCTGTGGCCACCAGGGCACCACTTCCAGACCAACAGATGACTGCCAAGAAAGAGAGGGTAACTGGAATAGCCAATGTTTAGCGTTCTCAAGCTTGTTCGCTCCATCTTGTACCAGTTTTGTTCTAAATTCCATTTGGATCTAAGGTCCCGTTACAACAGCTATTACCAAAGCGTTAACTTCTGACTGAAATCTTATTTTGTTCTTAAACTCGTGTCATCTTGGAGCTTCAGGTGTACATTAGTATTGCTTTCGTATAATCCTTCTTCTTGTTATTCATCTTCTCCTCTTCTTCTTCATCATCTTCTCCTCTTTTACTTGTTACTCATCTTCTTCTCTTCTTCTTTCTCTGTCTCCTCTACTTTCTCCTCTTTTTCTCTTGGTCACTTCCTCCTCCTCCTCCTCCTCCTCCTCCTCCTCCTCCTCCCTCTTCTTCCTCTTTGTTCCTTCCTCTGTCTCCTACTCTACTTCTTTTCCTTCTTCCTCCCCTAGGCCCACTGGTAGTGGTTAGTCTGTAGACAGAACACTTCAGCTTGACCAACTATTTGGTGTTTTTCGATTTTAATTTTCCTATCACCATCGCTACCACGGCACATCTGCCACGACAACTGTGGGGAGGCTTTACAACCGAGACTATCATCATCACTGCCTGAAGGCATTGTGAGGCAAACGGACCTAACTGTAGCCGCGCGGAGTGGCCGCGTGGTTTGAGGAGCCATGTCACGGATTGCACTGCCCCCTCGGGCATATAGCATAAGTTCGTTTAAGTAGTGTCTAAGTCTAGGGACCGATGACGTCAACAGTTTGGTCCCTTAGGAATTCACACGCATTTGAACATTTTGACCTAACCATACCGAAATTGGTTAACGAGAAAATTTTACAAAATGGTTCAAATGGCTCTGAGCACTATGGGACTTAACATCTTATGTCATCAGTCCCCTAGAACTTAGAACTTCTTAAACCTAACTAACCTAAGGACATCACACGCAGTCCCGCGGTTCCAGACTGCAGCGCCTAGAACCGCAAGGCCACCGCGGCCGGCGAAAATTTTACAGTAAACGAGGAATAAAACATGTATTGACACGTCTGGGACGAGCAGTCACAGCGACGAAACTTTCGTGACATTACCATACGTTCATTGTGTGTACGTGTGTGTGTGTGTGTGTGTGTGTGTGTGTGTGTGTGTGTGTGTTAAATCGTATGGGACCTAACTGCTAAGGTCATCAGTTCCCTAAGCCTACACACTACTTAACCTAAATTATCCTAAGGACAAACACACACACACACCCATGCCCGAGGGAGGACTCGAACCTCCCACAGGACCAGCCGCACAATCCATGACTGCAGCGCCTAAGACCGCTCGGCTAATCCCACGCGGCGCCGTACGTTCACAAATAAGTAAAATTGTCTAGTTTGGCAAGGGAAACAGCATGAGAGGAGGAAGAGGTAGAGGAATATAAAGCCAGACGTACGAAACGCAGGAATTCCGCAACTGCTTTAGTATGGGGCCATTCGCTGAAATCTGTGAATTCCGAGTGCGTGCTATCGCACGAAATATCTTCCATAATTCACGGTTCTCGGGAGGTAATGGAGTGGTGTTGCGCGTCCAGCACCAGTTGCGATTGCACATGTGAAGACTTCGTAGTACGTTCTGAGCGTAGCACTTTGCCGCGGTACTGTGGCTTGACGGGCGTGTGGGCAGTGCGCGAGAGGAAGGAGCTGGAGGGCGAGTGGGAGCGCGGGGGCGGCACGTGTGGGAGCGTGGGACCCCGCGGCGCACCCGCAGCACCTACTCTTGCGCCTCGGCCGCGGCTGGCCAGTAAGTGAGACTTCCCTTGTTAGCGGCCCGCGTCCCACGGTCCGGCCAAGTGGCCGTGGGCAGAGCGTCCGGCCGACAGCGCCGCCGGACGGCGCCGACACCTGAGACTCGCAGCCCACACACACACACACACACACACACACACACACACACACACACACACACGTCATTACCTTCTTTGGATCTTCAACTGCTTCTTAGCACTTGGATTCTTCCTCTACCCCTATTCTCGTACATATTTTCCTCCTCCTCGTCCTCCTCTTCCTCCTCCTCCTCCTCCTTCTCTCCTCTTCTCCTCCTACTACTCTTCTTCTTCCTCCTCCTCCTCCTACTCTTCTTCTTCCTCCTTCTCCTCCTCCTCCTCTTCTTCCTCCTCCTCCTCCTCCTCCTCTTCTTCCTCCTCCTCTTCTTCCTCCTCCTCCTCCTCCTACTCTTCTTCCTCTTCCTCCTACTCTTCTTCTTCCTCCTCCTCCTACTCTTCTTCTTCCTCCTCCTCCTACTCTTCTTCTTCCTCCTCCTCCTACTCTTCTTCTTCTTCTTCCTCCTCCTCCTACTCTTCTTCTTCCTCCTCCTCCTACTCTTCTTCCTCCTCCTCCTCCTCCTACTCTCTTCTTCTTCTTCTTCTTCTTCTTCTTCTTCTTGCTCCTCCTACTCTTCTTCTTGCTCCTCCTTTTCATCCTACTCCTCCTCTTCATCCTACTCCTCCTCTTGCTACTACTACTACTACTACTACTACTACTACCACCACCAGCAGCAGCACCACCACCACCACCATCACTACCACCAATTCTTCTACCGTTCTCTTGCCTTCTACTTGTCACAACAGCTCCCTCCTCCTTCACACAACTATTCCTTCTAACCGATTCAGCTCCCTTCCAACTTCCCCAGATTTCTTTCTACTTCCTACTGGTTTAGCTTTTTTCTGCTTTTCAACCACTCCTTATGCAGTACTCCTCCCATTTCATTTTGATCTTAGATTTCTCGGGAAACAACTTGCACTTTATTTCGAATGTAAAGAACCTTATTTCATAATACTGCTAGCCATCGTTTGGATATAATGCCTTCTAATTTGCTGTTATTTCAGAGCATCTCGTCCTCAAATACATTCAAACTCCTACTGCTTTCCTCACAAATCACAAACTGATGCATCTACACGATCGTCCATTGCCACGCCCATTATACTGGGTGCTCAAAAAGTCAGTATAAATTAGAAAACTGAATAAATCACGGAATAATGTAGATAGAGAGGTACAAATTGACACACAGGCTTGGAATGACATGGGGTTTTACTAGAACCAAAAAAATACAAATGTCCGACAAATGAGGCTTCATTTGATCAGAATAGCAATAATTAGCATAACAAAGTAAGACAAAGCAAAGATGATGTTCTTTACAGGAAATGCTCAAATATGTCCACCATTATTCCTCAACAATAGCTGTAGTCGAGGAATAATGTTGTGAACAGCACTGCAAAGCATGTCCCGAGTTATGGTGAGGCATTGGCGTCGGATGTTGTCTTTCAGCATCCCTAGAGATGTCGGTCGATCACGATACACTTGAAACTTCAGGTAACCCAAAAGCCAAGCATGACGAAAGTGGCGGCTGAGCACACGATCACCACCATACGACGCGCGCAAGAGATCTTTCACGCGTCTAGCAATATGAGGTGTCTTTTTTTTCTTATAATAAAACCCCATGTCATTCCAAGCATGTGTGTCAATTTTTACCTCTCTATCTACATTATTCTGTGGTTTACTAAGTTTTCAAATTTGTAGTGACTTTTTGATCACCCGGTAGATTCGGTATTCAGTTCCCATGCCATATTGCAGACACTTCATGTTAATTTGCTCATACTGAATGATAAGGTGAGATATGTGAATAATTAAATTGAAGGAATAGAACTTCTTAGCCAAGACAGCATTTGTAAAATCTTTATTTATCGTAAAAAAGGGTTTACAAATGCAATCTTGGATGAGAACTTGGGTTTCCTTCAGGCTGCAGGTATTTTATTTGTGGGCTAACATCAGGTGTAATAGTATGACGCTGTCATAAGGGAAACACATTATTTCACGTATGTTACATTCCTCTGTAACGGTTCGCTGGAATTTCTGTGATTTTTCGTAATGGTGGTACAATTATTTTTCAGGACAGTCGGTCTAGTCGTTGGTCCTACTTCACGTATGACAAAGACTCTGAGCACTGTGGGACTTAACTGCTGAAGTCATCAGTCCCCTAGAAGTTAGAACTACTTAAACCTAACTAACCTAAGGACATCACATACATCCATGCTCGAGGCAGGATTCGAACCTGCGACCGAAGCGGTCGCGCGGTTCCAGACTGTAGCACCTAGAACCGCTTGGCCACTTCGGCCGGCCACGAATGACAATTAACGTTGGAAAACAAACTTCAGGCATGTTGTCATATTTTCATCAAGTGAAAATATAATTAAAGGCAGATAGGAGGTGTGACATGTGGAAATTTTGCATTGTTGGAGCCGAAAACTGGTGGCGATTTTATATGAAAAATATTTGTAAACTACTTAAGACACCTTGTATCTAATGGTGCTATTAATATGTTCGTGGACGCTACATTATCCACGTATAGACAGCACTTCAAACGATGAAAGGTAAATTGTTTATTTTTTATTTTTTTTATTTTTACAGTCACGTTGACATTGCTCGGTGGTAATCATAATGACATATGCGTCAATTATCGAGTGTCTCATAATCGTGTTTGTCACCGTATTAAATTGCCTCTCCGAAGATGTTAAAGGGTACTTAGTTATAAAATTTTTCCTGGTAGGAGATGGAGGGTAACCAATGGTTAAAGCAGCGTATCTATTTAGTAAATCTCACGAGAAACACACTGCACAACGAAACTCATATCACATAGGAATGTTGCAAGATATTTGTGAAAATGAGTAGCGTTATAAAATCAAGAAGCTGGTGGAGGACAATTTCTTTAAAGAAACTACGTCTCTTCCTGAATTTCTGTTTATAGGCAATGTGGATGGCTACAGACGGAGATCTAGATTCAAGATTTGATGTACCTGTGGCTGGCGTGAATAGTTGACGTGACAGTAAAGGCTGAATCTGTGGGCACACTGAAATTTCACGGAGAAATTTTTATGCGCTCCTCGATACTGAGAAGGGGACGGCGGCAGGAACTGAAGGATGCCTAGGCGGTCAGCTGAGGCCGCGGCGCACATCTAACGAGGCGGAATCCGGCGCGCCTGCCTGACTCACTCTGGGAAGAAACGCGGCCGGGCCCGGGGCAGGGTTTCAGATGGAGGCGGCGGTCGCCGCTGGTGCGTCACCAGGGAGTGGGCCGCGTGCGTCCCACCGCGGCTTTTGCCAGTAGCACTGAGGGCGGCGCCACCGGGCCGGCACACGCTAAGCTCAGCGCGGTTGTTCTCCGTGACGTCACTGTGACGTCTACCGTGGCCAACGATAAATACAGGCCTAAGCGCACGTCTGTGTGACGTCAGTAATGCGGTGCTATCGGTCGACACACAGGCACGCTTTCTCAAAGATTTCGACGTACTTCTTTGACCAAACTACTTCACTGGAGCTATTACAAGATTGTAAAAAAGTTTCGTCACAGTTGTTCGGGAATAGATGCCGAACAGTTAACAACAGCATATATAAATGGCGAGTGCACTGCTTGAAAAGAAAGAAAAATGGAAATGGCAGTGGCTAGCGAGAGAAGGTCGAAGTGTTCACCAGAATTAGTTGCTTGAGCTACAGTGCGAGGGCACAAAGAACAATGAAAATTACACTCCTGGAAATTGAAATAAGAACACCGTGAATTCATTGTCCCAGGAAGGGGAAACTTTATTGACACATTCCTGGGGTCAGATACATCACATGATCACACTGACAGAACCACAGGCACATAGACACAGGCAACAGAGCATGCACAATGTCGGCACTAGTACAGTGTATATCCACCTTTCGCAGCAATGCAGGCTGCTATTCTCCCATGGAGACGATCGTAGAGATGCTGGATGTAGTCCTGTGGAGCGGCTTGCCATGCCATTTCCACCTGGCGCCTCAGTTGGACCAGCGTTCGTGCTGGACGTGCAGACCGCGTGAGACGACGCTTCATCCAGTCCCAAACATGCTCAATGGGGGACAGATCCGGAGATCTTGCTGGCCAGGGTAGTTGACTTACACCTTCTAGAGCACGTTGGGTGGCATGGGATACATGCGGACGTGCATTGTCCTGTTGGAACAGCAAGTTCCCTTGCCGGTCTAGGAATGGTAGAACGATGGGTTCGATGACGGTTAGGATGTACCGTGCACTATTCAGTGTCCCCTCGACGATCACCAGTGGTGTACGGCCAGTGTAGGAGATCGCTCCCCACACCATGATGCCGGGTGTTGGCCCTGTGTGCCTCGGTCGTATGCAGTCCTGATTGTGGCGCTCACCTGCACGGCGCCAAATACGCATACGACCATCATTGGCACCAAGGCAGAAGCGACTCTCATCGCTGAAGACGATACGTCTCCATTCGTCCCTCCATTCACGCCTGTCGCGACACCACTGGAGGCGGGCTGCACGATGTTGGGGCGTGAGCGGAAGACGGCCTAACGGTGTGCGGGACCGTAGCCCAGCTTCATGGAGACGGTTGCGAATGGTCCTCGCCGATACCCCAGGAGCAACAGTGTCCCTAATTTGCTGGGAAGTGGCGGTGCGGTCCCCTACGGCACTGCGTAGGATCCTACGGTCTTGGCGTGCATCCGTGCGTCGCTGCGGTCCGGTCCCAGGTCGACGGGCACGTGCACCTTCCGCCGACCACTGGCGACAACATCGATGTACTGTGGAGACCTCACGCCCCACGTGTTGAGCAATTCGGCGGTACGTCCACCCGGCCTCCCGCACGCCCTCGCTCAAAGTCCGTCAACTGCACATACGGTTCACGTCCACGCTGTCGCGGCATGCTACCAGTGTTAAAGACTGCGATGGAGCTCCGTATGCCACGGCAAACTGGCTGACACTGACGGCGGCGGTGCACAAATGCTGCGCAGCTAGCGCCATTCGACGGCCAACACCGCGGTTCCTGGTGTGTCCGCTGTGCCGTGCGTGTGATCATTGCTTGTACAGCCCTCTCGCAGTGTCCGGAGCAAGTATGGTGGGTCTGACACACCGGTGTCAATGTGTTCTTTTTTCCATTTCCAGGAGTGTATTTGAGAGTGGGTGACCAAACACTTAAGTTTGACCTCGTGAAAGAGGCCCTTCATATCTGAACACACAATACTCATTTAAGAAATACCAGGTCTTCATTTCATTAATCATAATCGACGTTTTTGGAAACCTGCACCTGTGTCATTCATGATTTAAACTACGAAACACTGCACTAGTTACGTATTTTTCATGCCGTGCTTAATATGACGCTTTTCGAGAGTTTATTCTCATGATCAAAAGGAAATATTCACATAGAAATTTGGAAATTTGTTGTAGGTACCTGAAGGACCAAACTGCTGAGGTCACCGGTCCGTAGGCTTACACGCTACTTAATCTAACTTAAAGTTACACACACACTCATGCCCGAGGGAGGACAAGAACCATCGACGGCGCCGGCCAAAATGGCCGAGCGGTTCTAGGCGCTGCAGCCTGGAGCCGCGCGACTGCTACGGTCGCAGGTTCGAATCCTGCCTCGGGCATGGATGTGTGTGATGTCCTTAGGTTAGTTAGGTTTAAGTAGTTCTAAGTTCTAGGGGACTGATGACCTCAGAAGTTGAGTCCCATAGTGCTCAGAGCCATTTTGAACCATCGACGGGGAGAGCCGCTAGAACCGTGGCAAAGTGCTTCAGAACGCGCGTCTACCCCGCGTGGCATTCACATACATGTTTTATGTTTGTATGTGTATTGTTCTGCCTCTCTTGCCCAGCAGTTCTGTTTTATGTTTACTGCCATCGGACCGATTTTCCGAAACATCACGTAAAATACCAATGTAAATGTTGTACTCGATTATCAGAGAAGTCCTCGCAAAGCATCGTGCAAAAGTACGTAATGGGTACAGTGTTTCATGTTTAAATCATGAGTACTATTTCTGCTGAAGATAGCCTCATGCCATTAAGATTTCTAGCGACAGGTGAAAGCTATTCCTGATTGTAATAAAATACACGAAACCCTTTACTTATTGTTCCAGAAAGATATGAACCAATGTATAAATCACCTACTGAGGAATTTATGAAGGTTAAGTTAGGTTATTTATTGTACAAATTAATACATTTATTTCATTTATGTACGCTTTGAACACACCTGGCTTTTTCACATTTCCACTTACTTCCACATGCTGTCTTTCTATATGTAACCTTTACATCTTGCACATTGCAGCAACTTCAAATACAGCTGATTGCTGCAGCTATTTCTTTGTAAGTCACGCACTTAGTCATTTTAGAGCTTAAATGCACCAAAGTAAGCGAATCGACATGTAAACAACGACCCTCGCTCTAGCGTTTATCAAAGGTCATTCAAAAAGCTTCCCTACTACATTGTCAGAGATTTCATCAAAGGGCTTTGATAAATATTTATCGCTGGCCACGAACAATACATTGCTGACGTCACAGTCGTGTACTCGGGCCTCTATTCATCGTTGGCCACAGACGTGTACATGTCCAATATCGACCGTTTGGGATGCCTATCGACTTTCGAGGTCGTATTGAATTCTGAGAAATGGAAGAAGCCACATTGGGTTTCGTCATTTTAGCTCAAGATCGTATTTGATGGGTTTAAATCACAACGCAAGTCCTTCGAATATTGAGGATCTCTTGAAAATCTGTCTTTATTGGTAAGATTAGTCATAATTAGGTATTAGTAAAGACTTGCCCGTGGTAAAGTCTTCAGGCGGTGTAGCGAAAATCAGTCATAAGTTGTGCTCCTGCACGATGCATAGTGCCTACATAGTGCCTATGGATGTCGAGTCATGAAAAGGAATGTAACACGTGCCCTGGTTCGTGTCGATCCACTTATAAACTTTTTCTTTTTTTTTTTACGGTAGCTATCCTAAAAAGATACTGTGCCCTTCATATTAATTTCATAAAAGTATGTTCAGTAACATTCGATGTTGTTTAAATATAAGCGAGCGCCTCCCAGGAGTGAGTTGTCGTCAGTAATTTAAAAATTAAGCGTGAAATATGGAAATGCCAGCCGGCCGCGGTGGTCTAGCGGTTCTGGCGCTGCAGTCCGGAATCGCGGGACTGCTACGGTCGCAGGTTCGAATCCTGCCTCGGGCATGGGTGTGTGTGATGTCCTTAGGTTAGTTAGGTTTAAGTAGTTCTAAGTTCTATGGGACTTATGACCTAAGATGTTGAGTCCCATAGTGCTCAGAGCCATTTGAACCATTTTTTTGGAAATGCCAGAAAACATTGAAATCACGTTGATAATCTCGTAAGACAGAGCCCTACAGCCCTTAAACCAAACAGACGTAGCTTTTAATCATCTAGCTTAAATATGTCACTTCCGAAAAAGGCACCTTTTAACTGGTAATGAGTTTTTCAAGAAGTGGTAAGTCACAGATCCACGTATGTCTGTGTATTACCACATTTTAGCGCTTGAAGCTGCGCGCGCAATGACGTGATTGGCTAACTTCAATGCAAAATAATTCGGAAACGCCTCGAGGTGCAGAAGTTTTATCTTAACAGTTATGTATCACCGCAACCTCCCAATGCAACATCATTACAAGTTTTTGAGACTGTTTATGACCTCCTTGTGTATTGATTTATGTTAGAGACACATTTCACGTTTTAAGTTAAGGCAACTTCAGCGAATTTATCTGCAATACCAAAGTTTTTCTTATATACAGTACTTGCAGATTAGGACACAGTTTATGTCATACTTGTTACTTAATAGTTTGTTACTTACGTTTTGGTTTTGAGAACGTGTTGTTCGTGGTTGGTCTCGTAAATTAGTTTGTTCGTGTGTGTGTGTGTTGGGGGGGGGGGCTGCGGCGTGTTTTGAGATTTGTTTCTTGTTTACTTTTCGTAGTTTCTGCGTACGTCAGTTCTGTATGAAGCTGTACTCTCATGCACATACTGTATAACTGTTTACCAAACATTGGCGTGGTCTGATATATTGTTTTGTGTGCTCTGAAAGAGTATTTTGTTGTATCACAGGGAGCTTTAAGGTGCTCGCGCGTGCTTGTATTTGAGTGCGTTCGTGGGTGCGTGCGTGCGTGCGTGCGTGCGTGCGTGCGTGCGTGCTGTGTTGGTGCTGACAGTGGTACGATGAGTTTTGCTTTGGGTTTCAGGTAAGTGCTGGATATGGAAATCCTCTCAAACCTAGCCATTTTGGGCGTCCTCTGCACTGCCCCCTCCCACCCCCATGCCGCCCTCATCACCGTTCCCCCTTCCCCCTCCCCCGTCAGTGCCAAAGTACCGGCTAGCCTGCTATGTGGCTGACAGTGTCTAAGAGAATCTCGAGTAGCCTTTGGGTGTGAGACGCACACGTTCTAGTTATTCATGACGACGAGTACTGAGGACGGCGCGCCGGCGTGTTGCAGACGCGCTGGGCACCGAGGCGGGCTCGTCGTGGAGGTCGGAGACGCCGCCCGACGAGTCGCCGTCGGCCAGCTCGTGCGCGACGCCCAACTCGGCCAGCGACCTGCCCGACACCGAGCTGGCCTTCACCGTCGGCGTCACCGAGGGCACGCCCTACGCCTGCCAGTTCTGCGACAAGGCCTTCCCCAGGCTCTCGTACCTCAAGAAGCACGAACAGGTACGTTCACCGCCAGTCCTACCCACCAACTCGGCGCTGTCGCGCTACCTCACCCCAATGGATGGTCATAATTAAAGTGAAGCTACTCACAGGGGTCCAGTGCGGACTGTAATTATCGGTAGATAATCTAATACGTTAATGCGGAAACGATTTACGCTGAAAAAAATTAGTTCCTGTTTTGGTCACCAAGTGCAGATCTGGCACTATGAATGCAAGAAAAATACACAGATTCCATTTTTAATCAATGAGGAACAGGACTAGAAGAAGAGGTCGGTTGGTAGGACATGTTCTGAGGCATCAAGGGATCACCAATTTAGCACCGGAGGGCAGCGTGGAGGGTAAAAGTCGTAGAGGGAGACCAAGAGATGAATAAACTAAGCAGATTCAGAAGGATGTAGGCTGCAGTAGGTACTTGGAGATGAAGAAGCTTGCACAGGATAGAGTAGCATGGAGAGCTGCATCAAACCAGTCTCAGGACTGAAGACCACAACAACAACAACAACAACAGGAACAGGACGTGGGCAGAAAAGTCAAACAAGTGAGAACGGCCTACCGTTGATTTTATTATTAACCTCCACTACGACAATTTTCTTCAATATGAGCACCGGAGATATCGACGAAATCTTGCATCCGTAAAACGACGTCCGCAACAATTGCTCGCAACAATTCCGGTGCAGTCTGAGCAACCTGTTCCTGTATACTGGCTTCCAGATGAGTTAGAGATCGAAAAATGCGTTCTTTCACCCTGAAGAGAAGAAACTGGTACACTTGCCGAATGTCATGTAGGGCTCCCGCGAGCACGCAGAAGTGCCGCAACACGACGTGGCATAGACTACACTAACGTCTGAAGTAGTGCTGGAGGCAACTGACACCATGAATCCTACAGGGCTGTCCATAAATCCGTAAGAGAACGAGGAGGTGGAAGGTTCGTGGCCAGCGGAAGTATTTATACTCACAAGTGTGTTCCTGCAGCGACTCTGTAGTAATTCTGGACGTGTGGGGTGTCTGATTGTCCTGCTGGAATTGCCTCTCGGAATGCGCAATGGTCATGAATGGATGTAAGGGGATGCTTACGTACGTGTCACCTGTCAGAGTCCTATCTAGACGTATCTGCGGCCCCACATCATTCCAACTACACACGCTCCACACCATTACAGACCCTCCACCAGCTTGAACAGTCCTCTGCTGACATGCAGTGTCCATGGATTCTTGAGGTCTCCATACCAGCACACGTCCATCCGCTCGATGCGATTTGAAACGAGACTCGTCCGACAAGGCAACATGTTTCCAGTCATCAACAGTCCAATGTCTGTGTTGACCGGCCCAGGCGAGACGTAAAGCTTCGTGGCGTGCAGTCATCAAGGGTACACGGGTGGGCCTTCGACTCCGAAAGCCCATACCGATGATGTTCCGTCGAATGTTTCGCACGCTGACACATGTTAATGGCCCAGCATTGAAATCTGCAATAGTTTTCGGAAGGTTTGCACTTCAGTCATCGTTTGTCCCGTTCTTGCAGGCTCTTTTTGAGGCCGCAGCGAAGCTGGAGCTTTGATGTTTTACCGAATTCCTGATGTTCACAGTAAATCTCCACTTCATCGCTACCTCAGAGATGCTGTGTTCCATCGGTAGTTGCGCCGACTATAACACTACCTTCAGGCTCACTTAAATCTTAATAATCTGCCATTGTAGCAGCAGTAACCGATCTAACAACTGCGCCAAATACTTGTCTTACATAGGCGTTCCCGGCCGCAGCGCCGTATTCTGCCTCTTTACATCTCTCTGTATTTGAATACGCATGACTATAACAGTTTCTTTGGCGCTTCAGTGTAGACATCCCCAAAGCCAAAAGTCACTTGGATCCGGATTAAGATCTTGCAGGCCATGTATCTGGAGATAACATGTTCGTGGAAGGTTGCAGATCTTTCATCGAGCGAGCGACATGAGGTGTTGCCCCATCTTGCATGAAAACAACTGTTTACAGACAGTTCCGCTTTTCCACAGCAGGAAGATCATGCTGTACAAGGAGATCTCGATAAGGTGCAGACGTCATCGCACACCTGACAGGCGCTATGGGTTTATTCTATTCAAATTTAATAGGAACGGACCGAGAACAAAAGTGCTTGTGAATCCACGCCACACAGGCAAATACGCAAGTACTATGGCTTTTAGTACACAACACGTGATTTAAGTTTCCCAAAGTCGGGCACTTTTGTGTATTCCTGCACCCTACAGAGTAAAATGTGCCTAGTCACTCCATAGAATATTGCCCGACCACATGTCGTGAACTTCGATCTTTGTCGGAAACCAAAGAGCAAACTCAGAACGTTGCTGCGGGTCATGAGGTGTCATTTGCTAGGTTTTGCACGAGTACCAGTGTAAAAAAGATGGAAAATCTTTTCGCACTGTTGAACGTGGAATGGACAATTTTCGTGACATTGCACGAGCAGTGTCACTACGCCGGGCAGTGCTGCACGGTCAGTTACAGCAACAGTGATTCGTCAGTAATTTCTACCGGGTAAGACGTTTCCTATTCCGGATGTCTCACCGATGGTTTCGATTTACATTGTCATCTTCTTTAAACCATTTAATGATATCGGGCCTGTCCTCTGACCTTTTAGTTGGCGACACTCATCAATGCAGGACTGCAATTGCTGTAATTCACATAAAAAATTCCACTAACAGCGCATGGTCTCTCTTCTCGATAGCTGTACTGTTCACTTACGTTATGGCTTTTTAGATGATAGCGTGGATATCATACCGTCAAACGAACAGTGTATAGCGTCAGATTTGAATCTGCTGGCCACAACTGGAACTAATTCGACAAATTGACAGTGGACTATAAAACACGAAGTCTGAAGAGATTGATACAGCCCAAACTTATGGCTCCTGGTGCGACACTGAAGTACTGCTACAGAGGTGCCTGTCTGCCTGCAGCTTTGCCAGTGTCGTGAAATGTGTGCCCCTATTCCTCTGCACAGTATCCACTAGCGCCAGACAAACGCCGTCTTTATAGATACGGGGAAATTTGCAATAAACCGTGTTTCTCATTGACTTCGGCTTCAACTGGGATTAAGTGATGTTTGAAGACATATAAGATGCTAGAGATGTGAATTTAGTTTCCCCAGTTTGAATTATCCGTCTTCACACCGTACAAACAAATGTGCATTACTGGGATGGGACTGGGTATCACTGTCGGCAGCTATTGCTTGGAACTGATGGTGCCAACAGTGATTGAAGTATCTGATCAGTTTTGGAGCTCTGAAGCCTCTAATTTACTCTGATATTCGGCAACTTGGCCACAGATCGAGCTTGATGATTTCTTTGGCAATGTCCTTTTCTGATACACATGTTACACGTTAAATGCATTTTCGCCGTACTTGCTTCTACCACGGCATACGCATAGACGTACTGTAAATATGGCCCACGAATAGTAACAACCCTAAAATCTACATCCACCCGCCAGATGCTTCTCGAAACCACTTCGCTTCATGAGAAGCAACACTACACGAGAGACAAGGTGAGCCACGCTTTAACAGCGCAACCCTTACCCTCATTCTGGAAAGAACTTAAGGGCAAGATAGATGTCACTATCCTACACACAGACTTGCTATTCACTTAATACATACGGAACATCGACGATAAGTCACTCGTGTCGCTCAAATCAATGTCCTTCCTTTCATACAAGCGGTAACACTGTCCAGTCACATTAATGTGACCATCTGTCAAAAGCCCGAATAACCTCATTTTGTAGAGCGAGCTTCTGGAAGGTGCTGTCGACTCCAACGCCGTGGCCAGCTGCTCTAGGTTTCTCAGTTGAGGATCCATGACGTCAACAACCCGATCGAGGTGATCCAACAGGATCTCGATTGCGTTTAAATCCGGGGAGTTTGGCGAACAGGAGAGTACGGTAAACTCATCCTGATGGTTTTTGAACCACGCATATATACTGCGAGTAGGTGACAGGTTAGGGCCGTAGCTGTTGCAGAAGCTGGATGTTGGCGCGCCTTCTTCTCGACACGGTCACGAGGCGAGACGGGCTCTTGATGTGCGCCAGCTAATGCTTCCCGTCCGCGACACCGTGTCAGAAACTATCGTAGCAAGTCGAGCGCAATTACATGCTGCCAAACCTCAAAAGCGCGGCAACTCGCGGGAGCGTCACTCAACACACCTGCTCCACCACCCTACTCCAGCCAGACTCTGCTCTGCCCGCGCTCCACGTGGCAGAGTTAACACTACCAAAGATCCTAAACACTTTGGTTCTCCACACGACCTATCGATGTAATTGTTCGATAGCATAGTTTTCCCTAGGCAAGACCCAGTGTAAAAATACAAATAGTATTTACAAAACAAACCAATTAAACATCGACATAAATGCATATACATATATATACACAAATTCTAAAATAATTACAATATACTTGAAAAAAGACAGCATTGGTCGACCAATGCTGTCTCTTTTTTCAAGTATACCTGTTATCTGGTCGTAGTGCACAGGACAACATGTAGTCGCCAGTCAATTACAATATATATAATGACACAGAAATGTCATATCTTCAGGTAACAAAATAAGGAAAAAATTTATAGTACAATAGATGGAAATAGGAGGATATGCATTTCCGGCGTTACAACACTTCAGTTGATCCATTGTACCTTCCTGACTGACGAGACCACGCAGGGAATGCCACGCAAACATTCCCCAGGCTATAATGCTCTTTCCTCCGTCCTGGACACTTCCGACGATTGTTGCAGGGTGTCGATCGTGTATCCGATCGAGCCTGAAACGTGGATCATCTGAAAAGGCCACATGTCGCCCCATTCAGTTGCGGTACTGGCGTGTAAATTCCAGCCTTCCTCTGCGATGAACAGCAGTCAGCATGGGTGCACGAACCAGGTGCTGCTGTGAAGGTCCGTACAACAGCAACGTTCGCTGAACGGTCATTGAGGAAACACTTTTGACAGTTCCTTGGTTCATCTGGGCGGACAGTTGCTCAACACTTCCACGTCTATACGCCCGCATACATCTGCCTCGGCGCCGGTATTGGACAGCACCATTTTGCCATATACAGTGTACTTTAACCTCGGCGGCACGCTAACAGTTTACAGACATAGCCGCTTCGGAAATGCTTGTACCATTGGCCCGAAAGCCAATGAATCATGCTCTTTTGGACGTCAGATAACTCGCTCCTTTTGTGCGTAATGACAACAACTGAGCTGTTTTCCGTGCCCCCGACACGCTGTGTACACCGTTCGCTGATAGTGCAGCCACCCGCCGTCTATGACTGGTTACTGTTGGTTAACATTGAACACAGGCGGTGGTCACATTAATGTGACTGGACGGTGTATAACACGACTAATTCGATGCTACAGCGTGTATAATCTCCGATCGCGTTGCTTGATAGGTTCATCATTATTTTACACAAAACTCTTTGATTGCTCTGGACATTTAAAAGTTTCTACGTGTCGTTGTAGTTCATATGTGGCCGATAATTGGTTAATTTCATTTGACCCTCTCATGGGTGCCGGCCGGAGTGGCCGTCTGGTTCTAGGCGCTACAGTCTGGAACCGCGCGACCGCTACGGTCGCAGGTTCGAATCCTGCCTCGGGCATGCATGTGTGTGATGTCCGTAGGTTAGTTAGGTTTAAGTAGTTCTAAGTTCTAGGGGACTGATGACGTCAGCAGTTAAGTCCCATAGTGCTCAGAGCCATTTGAACCATTTATACCTCTCATGGGCTTGCGAACGTGTAGATTACCAGACACAGGCAGTCTGTATCGGTTTCTGTTAAGTACTGACGGTAGTAGCTTCGCCAACTCAGAGCCGACTGGAGCAGCTAAGCGTGTTGTTGCGTGGGTGTAACGGAGGGATTAGGGGACCAGGGAACAAGTGTTTTGGGGCTGCCGCGGACCTTGGCCGGCGTGGGGGACTCCGGAGGGATTTGCGGGCTTGCCGCAGCGGCGCCTGCGCAGCCGAATTGCCACCTTCCTCAGCAACAGGCACCAGGAGTGCGGTCGAGCTCTGCAACACTGTGAACGACTGCGCATACTTCTCCTATTTGTTAAATGAAGTGAAGCAGCTTTCCTCCTTTCACTTATTTGCAAACTAGCCTTCAGTTGACGATACGTCTGAAAGGTGAAGCGAAGTTTGTTTACATTGACAGTACCACTGTTAAATCAGCTGTGAAAGGCTTGCGCTGTCTGGTCTAAGACTTGCCAGAGCGTAACATGCTTAGCAAAGTGTTTGGCAATATGGAATGCAGTGAAATATTACTGCATCCAAGGTTGCTTTTTTCAAGTAATTTACGGGACTGCAGACGGGTAACGTCCCCCACATCCGCCGATACTTTGACACGTGAACACGCCGCCATTTTCAAGGCACGAATTTAATGAGCTGTCGCTATGCATGACAACTTAAACTTCCGGTGGGTGCAGCAACATCAACGATGAACGAAAAGTAGGCGTATGCAGAAAGACAACACACACAGTAAGCAACTTGCACCACCACATGACAATGCAGGACCAAGTCAGGTGTTAGCAGTAGCGAAACATTAACAGTTTACGAAGTAGCGCGAGCTCTGTTCCTCCGTTCTCTAACGAAAGAGAGACGGCAAAGTATTCAGAGTAGAATTTAAGCAAAACATGCATTTCTATTCATAAGATCACTTGCTAATCTCAGCAGCTTGCTTAATAAACGCTCTTCCAGTAACCGGTAATTTCACAAGATTGCTGTATTCCAGACGACGTGTTGCAGAATGGCCAGAAGCGTATAATCGTTTTTCCTTACTTTCGTAAACAGTTTTTTCTAAATAGAAAAATTATTTTGGAGTCATGAGATTAAAACAAAAAGCAGTTCTGTGAAGAACAGGTTTGTTTTTCTTGCAGTTTCTACTTACACGTTGATGCCTCATTGTGTATTCAATGAATGGTTCCCCAGTTTTAGTCAAGTTGACCCCTAAATTTCTTGTCTTCACAGTTCAGTTCAGTACTTCTTAGTTAGTTACCCAATCCTAGGACTCAACTTCGGAGGTCATCAGTCCCCTAGAACTTAGAACTACTTAAAACCTAACGAACCTAAGGACATCATACACATCCACGCCCTAGGCAGGATTCGAACCTACGACCGTAGCGGTCGCGCGGTTCCAGACTGTAGCGCCTAGAACCGCTCGGCCACCCCGGCCGGCTGATCGCTATCCGCCTCCATCATCGTTTCATGAACTTCGCACCATTTGGCAAGAAGAGTGGTACAGTTTTCCCATGAAGACCATACAGGACCTGCTTCCATGAAGAATAAAACTGCTAGTCGGCCGGGGTGGACGAGCGGTTCTAGGCGCTACAGTCTGGAACCGCGCGACCGCTCCGGTCGCAGGTTCGAATCCTGCCTCGGGCATGGCTGTGTGTGATGTCCTTAGGTTAGTTAGGTTTAAGTTGTTCTAAGTTCTAGGAAACTGATGACCTCCGAAGTTGAGTCCCATAGTGCTCAGAGCCATTTGAGCCAATAAAACTGCGTGCTGGACCGAAGCTCGAACCAGGGACGAGTCTCGGTCCCGCACAGCGCATACTCCGGTGCAGAGTGAAAATTTCATTTTGCATGCGGGGACCTGTATTTGTCCTATCCGAGACGGCTGGCAGCTGTTTTGAATGCCAACGGGTTTTCTGCACCATATTAGGCACAGTAATGTGTTGTGTTTGTGGCATTCTCATATTTTCATCTACCGCTCATTTGTAAATTTATGAACTGCACAGTTCGTAATATTTTTTAGGTAACGGGCAGTAGATTTGTGCCAGCGTGGCATCGTTGCCACTTCGCTCGGCTTAGAAAGCTGCAGGCTGCAACAGGTGACGGTGTACTGTAGACATAGTGAGAGGGCAACGCACTCGGAACCAGTGGAGGCGCGCTGCCGTTAGCAGAGTGTTTTTTCGCGCCGGCCGAGGCGGCGCCCGGCTGCTAGCTAGCGGTGCCGAGAGTCCAGTCGATCACACGCAGCGTGCTGCGTGGCGCCCGCTACCTGCCGGCCAAGTAGGGCCGCGCCGGGGCAGGCGGAAGCCCAGGAGCCGGGAGCTAGGCGGCCCTAGCCGCTGGGCCGGGTCCCGCTAGCGGCCGGAAAAACGCGCCGAGCTGCGCTTCGAGGAACGTAGGCACCAGACCAGTCGCGCTGTCCCAGCTTGCGACGCGCCGCGCCGCGCCTCGCCTCTTTTTCCCCCTTTGGGTTCCCGTCCCGTCCGCGCGTTGCGGTATTTCCTAGTTGCAACGGTGCGCGCCCGCATCTGCAGGCCAGTCCGGCGCTGCAGGCAGTCCCACAAATCTCCCCCTCCTCCCGATCCGTCGCCAGCTGACAGGTGCGACCGGGGATACCGCCAGGTCAAAGCTCCACCGGCGCATCCGACTGCTGCTGTCTTGCTGTCCGCCGCTGCCTCCTACTCCGGACAAAGAGCCGCCGGCTTAGCTACCGCATCCTTCTTACTCTGAACTGACGTCATCAGTCCCACTACATCCACTGCTGTATAAATACGTTACTTGTATATTGCACACATTCTGATCAGGTGATACCTGCAGATTGTAATATTTCGAGATATACTTCAGAGCAAAGCTCACATTAAAATACACTACTGGCCATTAAAATTTCTACACCAACAAGATATGCAGATGATAAACGAGTATTCATTGGACAAATATATTATACTAGAACTGACATGTGATTACATTTTCACACAATTTGGGTGCATAGATCCAGAGAAATCAGTACCCAGAACAACCACCTCTGGCCGTAATAACGGCCTTGATACGCCTGGGCATTGAATCAGAGCTTGGATGGCGTGTACAGGTACAGCTGCCCATGCAGCTTCAACACGATACCACAGTTCATCAAGACTACTGACTGGCGTATTGTAACGAGCCAGTTCGTCGATTACCATTGACCAGACGTTTTCAGTTGGTGAGAGATCTGGAGAATGTGCTGGCCAGGGCAGCAGTCGAACATTTTCTGTATCCAGAAAGGCCCGTACAGGACCTGCAACATACGGTCGTGCATTATCAGGCTGAAATGTAGGGTTTCGCAGGGGTCGAATGAAGGGTACAGCCACGGGTCGTAACACATCTGAAATGTAACGTCCACTGTTCAAAGTGCCGTCAGTGCGAACAAGAGGGGACCGAGACGTGTAACCAATGCCACTCCATACCATCACGCCGGGTGATACGGCAGTATGGCGATGACGAATACACGCTTCCAATGTGCGTTCAGCGCGATGTCGCCAAACACGGATGCGACCATCACGATGCTGTAAACAGAATCTGGATTCATCCGAAAAAAATGACGTTTTCCCATTCGTCCACCCAGGTTCTCGTTGAGTACAGCATCGCAGGCGCTCCTGTCTGTGATGCAGCGTCAAGGTTAACCGGAGCCGTGGTCTCAGAGCTGATATGCCATGCTGCTGCAAACGTCGTCGAACTGTTCGTGCAGATGGTTGTTGTCTTCCAAACGTCCCCATCTGTTGACTCGGGGATCGAGACGTGGCTGCACAATCCGTTACAGCCATATGGATAAGATGCCTGTCATCTCGACTGCTAGTGATACGAGGCCTTTGGGATCCGTATTACCCTCCTGAACGCACCGATTCCATATTCTGCCAACAGTAATTGGATCTCGACCAACGCGAGCAGCAATGTGGCGATACGATAAACCGCAATCGCAATAGGCTACAATCCGACCTTTATCAAAGTCGGAAACGTGATGGTACGCTTTTCTCCTCCTTACACGAGGCATCACAACAACGTTTCACCAGGCAACGCCGGTCAACTGCTGTTTGTGTATGAGACATCGGTTGCAAACTTTATTCATGTCAGCACGTTGTAGGTGTCGCCACCGGCGCCAACCTTGTGTGAATGCTCTGAAAAGCTAATCATTCGCATATCACAGCATGTTCTTCCTGTCGGTTAAATTTCGCGTCTGTAGCACGTCATCTTCGTGGTGTAGCAATTTTAATGGCCAGTAGTGTATTTATTTTGAATTGATTATCCGTTTGTACAGTACTTTGTTGTTATCTTCGGATATCATCTTTTTCAAAATTACGCCATGCATTTTGACAATTTTCAATACTCTCTAACTATATGGCATAACTGAAGTTAAAATCTTCTGCGTTGTTAAGTCGCGTCATATTCCTTCAAACAATCGACATTTTGACGCATCGTCTTCAGGATCTTATGATGTCTGTTGTAGATTGAGCACTCTCTCAATCTACAGTGGATGCCACAAATCCTGAAGAAGATCCAATCAGAGGGGTCAAATGTCGATTGCTTGAAGATATGTGACGCGGCCTAACAGCCCAGAAGATTTTAACTTCAGTGACAACGGCCACGAAAGCCTACAACTTACACATGTGGCATAATGTTGAAAATGATGAGATCCGAAGATGACATCAAAGTACCGTTGAAACCGGTCATCAACTTAAAATAAGCATTTAAATGCTGCTCTAAAGTATTTCTTCCATTCACTTCAGAATAAAAACAGTCTTGGTTGCGAAATTATTTAATGTTAGTGACGCGTTTCGCCCCCTTGGGGCATCATCAGATTGTGTAAGAGTAGCTGGTATGAAACCCATCCGTCAGATAGCCATACAAAAAGTAAAACCGACGCTACAGTAACTGGATATATAATCTATCCATCATAAAAAACACACAAAATGCAAGGTGGACCTTGAACATTCCAGCTGACACCGCCATAGTAGTAAAATATAGGACCACGCTTACAAAAATAGAGGCGGTACGAGCCGCCGTAGCAGCGTGCGGTTCATTCCGCCTCCGTGGCGGTAGAAAATCGCTCTCTGTTACAAAAATCGTGAAAAAGTATTGAAATTTACGTGGGGGACAAGATCTCTCCCGTGCCTGTTAAAAGATCAGGTAAAGTATGTGGCGCCAGCACGTTACAGGACTATCAGCCCGACTTCGGGTTCGTATCCTTCTACCCGCCACGGCAGGGGTGGCGGTTCCCTCGCCACGACCGCCACATTCGTTCCGGAAAAATAGCCCTGTACGCACACTGAGAGAACTTGAGGGATTGCAACGAGGAAAAATTCCCGCCCCCACCCGGAATGGAACACCGGACCTCTACGGCTGTAGTCCGGTGCTCTACCCGCTAGACCACCACGGACGCGCAGTGTCCTTAAGCATGTCAAAAACGCATTTTCGGTTTCAATTACGGACAAAGTTAAGTTTTTTGAAACGAAAGAAATTTTACCTCCAGAGAAATAATTGCTAACTTATTTTGTCATATATTGAAACTTTCCAGAGTTTCTTATCGCAATGCACTTGCTAAGTACAAGCTTTGCAAAATATCTTTTTTGAAGTTTTGTTATTTTTTAACTCGTGAAAAATATTAAATTTGAAGTCTGTGTCTCCTACAAAAAGCAAATAAAAACTCTGAAATTCACGTATACTGTACACAAGTGATTCCCTTCCTATGTGATGATTACCCCCTGAAGGGTAAAATGAAATTTTATGAGGGTTAAAAACAAAAGTGATTCGGTCACGAAACTAAACAGTTTTTAAAAGATCATTATTATTATCCCTTTTTCGTAAAACTGTAATCCAGATTATGTTGACACGTGACGCAGTGTAGTAGATGTTACAGCTTGGGAAACGAATGAATGAGCAACATGTCCCTCACATAGTCTGCCGACTATACACATACTTCGTAACTTGTAGCCTGCGCCTGTGACAGCGAAATTGAGACATACATGTCACATACGCTTAAATAACTCATTTAAATGTCTTCTCCGGTTCCTATGAAGTTCTCGCAGTGGACTATAAATTGCTTCATTATTCACTTCGCAACGCACAAACGAGCTAATTGATAGCACAACACAACAGTCACTATGTAATGGCTACTACAGTGCTCTAGGGCCTTGACAATATTCTTCTTCTTCTATTCTTATTCTTATTATTATTTTACTGTTACTGCTATTCTTTTTCTTCTTTTTGTTATTAGAGTCAGGGATCAGACACACAGCACCGACAACATGAAGTCTTCAAATTTCTGTCACTTCAGAAATATGGAATACACGTTTTAATTTGGTTAATTGTAAATGTAGTTGCAGCGTGTGGTTGAAGTATGTGTCACTGTGGGGTGGAGCAGCTTAGAGCAAGCGTGTTTTGTAACGAGTGTCAATGTGGGCAGTTTTATTTTCTGGAAAGAATACTCTCGCGATGCACTGAGACTTTTTGCTTCATCACAGATAAATAAGGATTGCTAGAAATAAACAGTACCAATTGTCTACTTAACTCAGCACATCGTGGTTTAATAAAACACCTACAAAAACTAAATATCATTTATCTTTCATCATTTTAATAATAAAAGTCCTCTAAGAACTCTTTTCCATCATAAACTTTAGTTAGGCCTCGATATTGTTGATGGTGAGGACATTAAGGGGGGGAGGGGGGTAATACTAGCTAATATCTTACCCTCAACGGTAACAGTATCAGCAAGGATGGGAACCATTGGTGTAGACAGTTCTGTATAGTGCCTTTAAGCAAGTCGAAAATCTACTATTGATTCCAATTAGGTCAAAGATTAGGTTTTTTTTTTTCTTTTTCTTGAAATATTGAAATTTTCATCCCTTTAACAGTTTCTTGCTGGTGGGCACAATGTTTGCGCAGTGGAAGTTTCAACAAGAGCCGACGGTCCCTGAACACTACCCATTAGTGGACTGCTGGCGGGAGCAATCAGCGCGCACATTGCTAAATCTAACTTAAATAGAACTTTAATTTGATCGTAAGGACCGTGCAGAAATCACGGGAATCGCTGTGCCAAGTTTGGCTTAACGAATTACATGCTGCCGAATTCCTGCATTCAGATCGGCCTACAATCAGCCTAATCTGTATTGACATGTGGTAGTTACCCTCAGCCGTGTAAAATAAGTCATTTAGTTAACCCTATCCTGATGTAAGCCTAATGAAATAAACAGCTCTATCAGGACTACATGATGAGAGTCACAAATGAGTAAAAATATTCAGAGGTCCACTTGCTGCTAATCACAGCAAGAACCGCTATTTTATTATCCTGGCGTAGTTATTGTTTTCAAAATATGCAAAACCAAGTCAACCATTTAAAGAGCCGTTGAAAAACTTCAGCCTCGAAACAGGATATTCTCTCACAGATGTACTGAATGCCACACGCAAGACCTGATTTGCATCAGCCAGCCCTCGGTAGACACCGGAAAAAAATTCAGAACGTCGTGGAGTGTGCGAGCAATCATGTAAAGACTTGTGGGTCACACGTTGCCGACAGCGCAGAATATTCTCTCTCGTACCTCAGTTTGAGCTGTAGGGAGGAACACGGGAAGTGCTATTTACAACAGCATTAAAAAAATGGTTCAAATGGCTCTGAGCACTATGGGACTTAACATCTGTGGTCATCAGTCCCCTAGACTTAAAACTACTTAAACCTAACTAACCTAAGGACGTCACACACATCCATGCCCGAGGCAGGATTCGAACCTGCGACCGTAGGAGCAGCAAGGTTCCAGACTGAAGCGCCTAGAACCGCTCGGCCACTCCGGCCGGCACAACAGCATACTAGGCGGCTAAATTGTGCGTCATGGCATTCGTATCCCCTCGCTCATGCAGGCGTAAAACACTCTTGCTTATTATTTCTTGATTTTTATGAAATTCAATTACATTATCTTTTGTTAAAAGTAGTAGTAATCAAGCGGTGAGCTATTGCGCGCAGCTGGTTAAATGATTGTAAGACGAAATACCGTGGCAAGAAGTAGACATCACTCGCCTGCAGTCCAGAAACCTCATGGATTACTAATTATGACAGGAAAACTTCTAGAACCACAAGCGGTAACCTAATCTCATTATATTACACTGAATGAACGTAAGTACGTTAGTTAACAGTGATTAATTCCGTGTGTGGGATTCTGAGACAAAAGAATGAAATAAAATTTACTGTCCTGCTCACAATTAATGAAACTTTACTCATACATGTACTCCCACTGTAGATTTACTTGCCTGCAAAAATCAGTATCAAGGAAACACGAGAAACGGTAATCTCTGGTTTTAACAGTAGCTTCCTCTAGTATATAATACTAATATTGTTCAATAAATATGCATGAAGTCAGAAATGCATTCAGTTACTCAACCCATGCATCTCGCATAAAACTGCAAACATACCAGCCCCAAACACGTTTATACCAACTGCTAAATTCGAATACTGGCCAAGCTGCGGTGGTCGGGCAATCTGAACGGGACACACTTGTGATAGGTTTGCACGCACGCACGCAATATAATGGCGGTTAGCAAATCTACTCACTTAAGAAAATATTTATTCGCTATGTAAGAAATCAGAATCTGCGAAACATGATTAACGCACAGAAAGAACAGAAGCATGTGTGGACATTATTTTATTCAATAGTAGAGACATTGTATGACAGTTTCTCTAGGCATGTAAACAGGTAGAATACGGCACTGCGGTCGGCAACGACTATAGAGACAATAATTGTCTGGCGCAGTTCTTAGATCGGTTACTGGTGCTACAATGGCAGGGTATCAATATTTGAGTGAGTTTGAACGTGGTGTTATAGGCGGCGCACTAGCGATGGGACACAGATTCTCCGAGGTAGCGATGAAATGGGGATTTTCCTGTACGACCATTTCACGAGTGTACCGTGAATCTCAGGAATCGGGTAAAAGATCAAATCTCCGACATCGCTGCCGCTCGAAAAAGATCCTGCAAGAACGGGATCAACGACAGCTGAAGAGAATCGTTCAGCGTGACAGAAGTGCAACCCTTCTGCAAATTGCTGCAGATTTCAATGCTGGGCCATCAACAAGTGTCAGCGTGCGAACCATTCAGCGAAACATAATCGATATGGGCTTTCGGAGCCGAAGGCCCACTCGTGTACCCTTGATGACTGCACGACACAGAGGTTGACGCTCCACCTGCGTCCGTCAACACCGACATTGGACTGTTGATGACTGGAAACATGTTGTGTGGTCGGACGAGTCTCGTTTCAAACTGTATCAAACGGATGGACGTGTACGGGTATGGAGACAACCTCACGAATCCATGGACCCCACATGTCAGCAGGGTACTGTTCAAGCTGGTGGAAGATCTGTGTGTCGGGCGTGTGCAGTTGGAATGATGTGGTACCCCCGATACGTCTAGATACGACTCTGACAGGTGACACGTGCGTAATCATCCTGTCTGATCACCTGCATCCGTTCATGTCCATTGTGCATTCCGACGGACTTGGTCAATTCCAACAGGACAATGCGACACTCCCCAAGTCCATAATTGTTACAGAGTGGCTCCAGGAATACTCCTCTGAGTTTAAACACTTCCGCTGGCCACCAAACTCCTCAGACATGAAAAATATTCAGCGTATATGGGATGCCTTGCATCGTGCTGTTCAGAAAATATCTCCATCCCCTTGTACTCTTACGGATTTATTGACAGCCCTGCGGGATTCATGGTGTCAGTTCCCTCCAGAACTACTCCAGACATTAGTTGAGTCCATGGCACGTCCTGTTGCGAGACTTCTGCGTGCTCGCGGGGGCCCTACACGATATTAGGCAGGTGTACCAGTTTCTTTGGCTCTTTAGTGTATTCTCTCTTTCAGTCCCTTGACTGTCCCTAGACATACACAAGTTTAATTCCTTCGAAACTCCCACGTAGTCTTGCACTTAATTGTTGCACTTTCGTGGAAAAAGAAAATTAAGATTTAACGTTCCATCGACGACTAGGTCGCTATAGAAGGAGCACAAGCTTAATATTGAGGAGGAGGAGGAGGAGGAGGAGGAGGAATAGAAGTGGCACACAGTCTCAGCTCAACGCAACTTAGCTTGGAGAGCTGCAAACTGCATAGCATCAAGACCATGTGGGCTGTTTGTCAAAACATCCGGCATGGGATGCTCTGGGGTTGGAGTACTTCTTGGTTGTGTTTCGAAACTTGTGCGGAGAAGCTGAGGAGCTTGTGCAGACTAAAGATCCTCCTGTTCGTGTCGGTGTTTGGTAATACAGCAAGGAAGTTTGGTTGCTTCCTGCACTGTGCCGCAATTCCTTCTTCGACAGAACCAACGTGTCTGTTAGCGGCACCAACCAATGACAAAGGCTCGGAGCTTTAACGCAAATAGACGCCGGCCTGCTACGCCTTATCAACGTTAAAGGAAAAAACAAAGTATGCTTTTGACACTTTCAGCATCTTCCTCGTTCGTCACTAGGATTTCCGCAGTCTTGCGGTCGTCAGCTAAACAAACCTCTAAGAGACTGCGTCTTATCGCGACCACTCTTCCGTAGGAGTAGCTTGCGGCTTGATAAATATTTGGTTTCTCTTCTTCTCCCCTCTGATTCTTCTAAGTCACAAAATATTTACGAGGCACTATGTTTATCATTTTGTTCTTCTAACACTCTTGGAGATGTTTCTTAGACAGCTTGTTCTCATTGCCATAAAAGCCGCCTACGTCTTGAGATCCGATGGAAGCTCGTTTGCAAACGGGTCGCGAGCTGTTCTACGAGGGCTGTTCGAAAAGTAAGTTCCGATCGATAGCGAAATGGAAACCACATTTCCGAAACGGAATGTCCGAAAGAACAGACACCATATCTATATAGTTCTGACAATAGCGGCTATGACCTTCTGCGCGGATGCACACATATTACTCGAAATCGACTTGGTAAGAGTGTCTTCCACGAGTAATGAGTGTGTTGGGTAGGGACACTACGAATGTAGTGTGTGGACATATAAGGTAAGAATGTGGGTCTCGCGGGAGGCGTGCGCTAGATAGTCCCTGCAGTCGCACTATCCTCTGTGCCCTCGGTGGCTCAGATGTATAGAGCGTCTGCCATGTAAGTAGGAGATCCCAAGTTGCGAGTCCCGTTTGGGGTACACATTTTCACATTTCTGTAAAGTTTGGAAGGTAGGAGACGTGGTACTGGCAGAAGTAAAGCTTTGAGGACGGGGAGTGAGTCGTGCTTGGTTAGCTCAGTTGGTAGAGCACTTGCCCGCGAAAGGCAAAGGTCCAGAGTTTGAGTCTCGGTCCGGCACACAGTTTTAATCTTCCAGGAAGTTTCATATCAGCGTACACTCCGCTGCAGAGTGAAAATCTAGTTCTGGAAACATCCCCTAGGCTGTGGCTTAGCCATGTCTCCGCAATATCCTTTCTTTCAGGAGTGCTAGTCCTGCATGGTTCGCAGGAGAGCTTCTGTAAGGTTTGGAAGGTAGGAGACGAGGTACTGGCGGAAGTAAAGCTTTGAGGACGGGGCGTGAGTCGTGCTTGGCTAGCTCAGTTGGTAGAGCACTTGCCCGCGAAAGGCAAAGGTCCCGAGTTCGAGTCTCGGTCCGACACACAGTTTTAATCTGCCAGGAAGTTTCAAATCAGCGAAATGCTCGTTAACTCACAACCCGGCCCAAACTGTCCCACTGTTAATTGGCGATCCTGTGTAACTGACGTAGAGAACGTGGCAGTTTTTGACGTCCAAAAACATCTCGCATCCATTGTGTTGATCCTAGCATGCTGAAGGAACGTGTTGACGAGAACAGCACACGAGTTACCATCCATCAAGATGGAATTGTCAACAATATTTTGTCGCTACGGCCCCGCTATTTGTTAGAGAATCTCGTCCCTGCACCATAGCGCAGTGAGAGTGCCTTCAACAATCATGAGGGGTTTGTAGTGAGCCCTATGTAACGCCAACCCAGAACCTTCTTGTACATGTTGGACGCAGTGTTGGACACGTTAGATGTTACCGGGCTGCCTCTGAACATTTTGTCTACGATTAACATGATGCAAACAGATCCGTATTTCGTTCGTAAACAACATTCGACGCCATTCCTCGGGCGTCCGTTTTCCGTGATTGCTTGCCTCTTTGTATCGGAGTGCGCGGTGTTGCGGTGTACGACGTGGTAGTCAACGTTGTCGTTAGAAATGGTGATTCGCATCATGCAGTCGTCTCCTAGCAGTTTGATGCCATACGTGATGTCCTGTAGCCTCTTCGAACGCTGAACTCAGTTCTGGAGCACTCCTGGATAGAAAATTTCCCAATCGTTGAATCGGACGCCGAGGACCCATTGACTGGCCACCACGTTCACCTGAAATTACGCCGCATGATTTCTTCATGTGGGGTTTCGTGAAGGACCGCGTGTATGCGACCGTAGTGGACGATATTCCTACGTTGCGACATCGTATCACTAATGCGATTGCGACAATAACAGAGGAAATGCTACAAAGAACTTGGCAAGAAACTGAATATAGACTCGATATTCTTCGTGCTACAAATGGTTCACATGTATTGATGATAAATAAATAGCCGGCCGGTGTGGCCGAGCGGTTCTAGGCGCTACAGTCTGGAACCGCGCGACCGCTACGGTCGCAGGTTCGAATCCTGCCTCGGGAATGGATGTATGTGATGTCCGTAGGTTAGTTAGGTTTAAGTAGTTCTAAGTTCTAGAGGACTGATGACCTCAGAAGTTAAGTCCCATAGTGCTCAGAGCCATTTGATGACAAATAAATACATTTTTGAGATGCTCTTCAGTGTGGTACATTTTTGATTGTCGTATCTACTGTGTGTTTTTCCTGGCCCTTTTAGATCATGGAGGTTTGAGTGGGACACCCTGTATAACGCAAAAAGAACCAACCGATTTGCTCCATTTCCTAAGCTGGAGGAAATGAAGCTTTGACCCTATACTAGAGGACAGTTAGAGTAAGATTATATTGTCACCAACAGAACCGAGGTATGAGGCGCGGAAAAATCCGGTATTTATTTGTGGCATTTTAGAACATATTAGGTAGACCTGGATGGCTCCTGTGACAAGGATACGGAACATTTCCTTGCTTTTCTTTCTTTAATACGCGTTACTAATGGTAATGTCGTCTACGACACCTATTGAACTCTATGCTCCTTCATTTGCTAAAGCGTTTATGGTAAGGAAGCACTGCGGGACCGGTAGGCCGTGTCAAGGCGTTGATCTATCGGCCGGGAGGTGGGAGCGCCTTTGCGGTTGCCCGGACGGGATGGACTGTTGACAGCTGACAGCGGCCGCCCTAGCGTGTGCTGACGGGCTATTAAGGGCCCTCACTTCAATCGAGAGTGGCAGCCGCGTACAAGGACACGGCGAGGCTGTGCGTCCTCTCGCGAGCTCGGGCTGCCTGCAATGCGAACTGCACCAGCGGTAAGGTGGGCGATGTCGCGGCTGCGTGCACCACGGGACTGCGAATAGCCAGACAAGACGCTGTTCGACCACTCGTCTTCGACCGGAACGTGATAAGTCCAGGCCAATATGTCTTCCAGCCGAGACTAATCGGAACTCTAATTACTGCGAATATTGAAATATGTAGCTTATAACATCAGTGTTTAAATATGTGGCTTATAACATCAGTGTTTCCAGTTACACCGCCCCCATACTTCTGGACGTAGAGAAAGCGCACGACCGCTTCTGGCGAAGTAATTACCGAACTTCAACACCTTAACATCCTGCCGGACTATTGGATCAAGATGATACTCAGCTATCTCCGCGACAACAAGATAATGATAAGGATTGACGGCGAACGCTGAAGCCTGAAACACCTTGCATACGGCGTTCATCAGGTGTCTGTCCTGTTGGCATTCTTACACTACTGGCCATTAAAATTGCTACATCAAGAAGAAATGCAGATGATAAACGGGTATTCATTGGACAATAATATTATACTAGAACTGACATGTGATTAAATTTTCATGCAATTTGGGTGCATAGATCCTGAGAAATCAGTACCCACAACCACCAACTATGGCCGTAATAACGGCCCTGATACGCCTGGGCATTGAGTCAAACAGAGCTTGGACGACGTGTACAGTTACAGCTGCCCATGAAGCTTCAACACGATACCGCAGTTCATAAAGACTAGTGACTGGCGTATTGTGACGAGCCAGTTGCTCGGCCACCATTGACCAGACGTTTTCAGTCGGCGAGAGATCTGGAGAATGTGCTGGCCAGGGCAGCAGTCGAACATTTTCTGTATCCAGAAAGGCCCATACAGGACCTGCATCATGCGGTCGTGCATTATCCTGCTGAAATGTAGGGTTTCGCAGGGATCGAATGAACGGTAGAGCCACGGGTCGTAACACATCTGAAATCTAACGCCCACTGTTCAAAGTGCCGTCAATGCGAACAACAGGTGACAGAGACGTGTAACGAATGGCACCCCATACCATCACGACGGGTGATACGCCAGTATGGGGATGACGAATGCACGCTTCCAATGTGCGTTCACCGCGATGTCGCCAAACACGAATGCGACCATCATAATGTTGTAAACAGAACCTGGATTCATCCGAAAAAATAACGTTTTGCCATTCGTGCACTCTGGTTAGTCGTTGAGTACATCATTGCAGGCGCTCCTGTCTGTGACGCAGCGTCAAGGGTAACCGCAGCCATGGTCTCCAAACTGATATGCCATGCTGCTGCAAACGTCGTCGAACTGTTCGTGCAGATGGTTGTTGTCTTGCAAACGTCCCTATCTGTTGACTCAGGGATCGAGACGTAGCTGCACGATCCGTTACAGCCATGCAGATGAGATGCCTGTCATCTCGACTGCTAGTGATACGAGGCCGTTGGGATCCAGCACGTTCCGTACTACCCTCCTGAACCCACCGATTCCATATTCTGCTAACAGTCATTGGATCTCGACCAACGCGAGCAGCAATGTCGCGATACGATAAACCGCAATCGCGATAAGCTACAATCCGACCTTTATCAAAGTCAGAAACGTGATGGTTCTCGTTTCTCCTCCTTACACGAGGCATCAAAACAACGTTTCACCAGGCAACGCTGGTCAACTGCTGTTTGTGTATGAGAAATCGGTTGGAAACTATCCTCATGTCAGCACGTTGTAGGTGTCGTTATCGGCACCAACCTAGTGTGACCGCTCTGAAAAGCTAATCATTTGCATATCACAGCATCTTCTTCCTGTCGGTTAAATTTCGCGTCTGTAGCACGTCATCTTCGTGGTGTAGCAATTTTAATGGCCAGTGGCGTATTTGTCATGCACTGAGATGACAAGTCATGGGACAGCGATACGCACATTTGCAGATGGCTGTAGTACCGGGTACACAAGGCATGAAAGGTCAGAGCATTGGGGGAGCTGTCATTTGTGCTAAGGTGATTCATACGGAAAGGCTTCCGATCTATTTATGGGCGTACGGCGGAAATTAACAGAATTCGAATGCGGAATGGCAGTGGGAGCTAAACGCAAGCAACATTCCGTTTCGGAAATCGTTAGGGAATGCAATATTCGGAGATCAACAGTATCGAGAGTATGACGAGAATACCAAATTTCAGGTATTACCTCTCACCAAGGACAAAGCCGTGGCCGACGGACTTCACTTTACCGGGCTACGGTTTTCCTGTAGTCTAGGATCCAACCGATATGGTAACGAGTCCAGGAGAGGCGATGCAGTGCTGTTAGTAAGGGCACTAGAGTCGGTCGTCTGCTGTCATAGCCCATTAACGCCAAATTTCGTCGCACTGTCCTACCGATAGGTTAGTCGCACGTCCCACACTGATTTCTTACGTTATTTCACGCGGCTTCGTTGGCCTGTTACCAAACTGAACTCTATGCAAAGTCTGTAGCGCCTAGAACCGCTCGGCCACCCCGGCCGGCAGCTGCGGAACCTGGACACTATATCGGCGTGATCTTAAAAAAAAAAAAAAAAAAAGAAAAGAAAAAAATAGAACGCTTCTACCAACACAGGCACAGTGAACATCAAAAGCTATGTCTTCGCATCGAATATTGTTCTCGAGAAGGTAAAGTTTATAGTATAGAAGCCACCGTTAATGGTCACCAGCTCGGATAGATTGGGTACGTCCAGCGGATAAGTAACAACAGACTTCCTCGACAAATTTTATATAGGGGAGTGAACACATGTAGGGTCCTGATCCTCTGAAACGTCATAAGGACCAATTCCAGCAAACCCTAAAGTGTCCAAAAATTGGCCCAAGTAATTGTTGCGCCGCAGCTGAAGATCGTAAACATTGGTGTACAATTACTTCAGCTGCTGTCTTATATTTTGAGCAGGAACCTCGGAGGCAGGAAACGAAAAACGTCAGAGAAGCAAACTTCGCCAGGTCCAGCCACGCCCTCTATTACGTGTAATGTGCAGGGCGACAGTTATTGAACTATATGAAATAAAACCGTCATAACTTCTGAACGGTTTGCGTTAGGACGTTCAAACTGCACAGTTGGCCGTGGGGCATGATGGGAATTAGTATGCGCTGTCTGGTTTGGTTTAGAGACGAAGACATCTTTTATTTGGATGGATTCGTCAATAAGCAAAACTAGCGCATTTAAGGGGCAGAGAATCCGAATTTCACGATCGAGAAGTATCTTTACCGTCAATGGGTGACTGTGTGGTGTGCAGTGTCCAGTCACGGAGTAATCGGTGCGATATCCCTTGATGTCACAGTGACTACCGAATGGAACGAAAAAGGTTTTGGAACATGACTTCATCCCCATTATCCAAAGTGACTCTGATTTCGACAAGATGTGGTTCATACAAGACACAGCTTGAGACCATCGAAACAGGAGAGTGTCTGATGTCCTGGAGGAGCAACTTTGGGACCGCATTCTGTCTTTGGGGTACCCAGAGGCCACTGGTATGGGCCTCGATTGGCCGCCATATTCACCGGATGTGAACACATGCGACTCCTTTTTCTGGAGCTGTATTAAAGGCAAGATGTACAGCAGTAACACCCAAACCATAACTGAGCTGAAAACAGCCGTTCAGGAGGCCATCGATAGCATCGATGTTGGGACACTTCGGCGGATCACGCAGAATTTCGCTACTCGTCTGCGCTACATCACCGCCAATGGTGGCAGGCACATCGAACCTAAATCCGAATATCTGTAGTGATGTTCACATGTTGAATAAAATGTGTACAAGCCGTAGTTTGTGATTAATTTACGTTTTTTTCATATAGTTCAATAATTGTCACCTTGTATGAAGCCCCATGTTTCATGCTAGCACTGGTCTGCTAAGCCATCATAGACATCTCCATACCTGAGCTACCATACAGTAATGGAAATGCAAGAAAAAAATGATAAGAGTATCATCCGGTTTTCCCAGAGGAGCTAGTTCTTCTGACCGCCTCTCTCAGTGATGCTGCGTTTGAGGTTGAATACATCTCCGGGCTGAATTTATTTTTCGTATTCGGGATACTTCGAACTCCTGGTTTGCTCTGAGGAGGCTGTTTCTCGATTTTAGCAGCGATCTATGCGACGTTTCGGAAGGCGAGTGCGAAATAAGTGGTGTACTGATACACTGTGAAGTAAGACCGGGTGCTGCGTCCTGGAGGTAACAGGGGGACGGCATTCCGAGCGCTGCCGCCGCTGCGGCATGCGTGTAGCGAGCGGGGCCCGTGACGGCCTGACGGGCGTGCAGCGGGAGACGTTGCGCAAGGTCCGTGGAGCACCTGTTGCTGGCCGCAAGGCCGGATAAGGCCCGGGATGCGGGATCCAGATGACCCCGGCAGTCTCTCGTTACGGCTGTTCACCCCTGCAGCCAACAGGTGGCTGCGCCTCCACTCGCCTCTCCGAGCCGCGCCGCGGGCGCCCAAGTACCCACTTGGCCTCCGCAGTTGACTGACAGGTCAGCAGCCGCTCGTCACGGAAGTACCACGTCTGCGACCGCAACGCAACGAAACACAACACGCAGTCTGCGCAATAAGATCTGGCAGAAACAGTGTTGGTTTTGGAGAAGTGGAGAAACAGACAGAGAGAGACAAAGACAGAGAGAGACAAAGACAGAGAGAGACAAAGACAGAGAGAGACAAAGACAGAGAGAGACAAAGACAGAGAGAGACAAAGACAGAGAGAGACAAAGACAGAGAGAGACAAAGACAGAGAGAGACAAAGACAGAGAGAGACAAAGACAGAGAGAGACAAAGACAGAGAGAGACAAAGACAGAGAGAGACAAAGACAGAGAGAGACAGAGACAGAGAGAGACAGAGACAGAGAGCGACAGAGACAGAGACAGACAGAGACAGAGACAGACAGAGACAGACAGAGAGCGACAGAGACAGACAGAGAGCGACAGAGACAGAGACAGACAGAGAGCGACAGAGACAGAGACAGACAGAGAGCGACAGAGACAGAGACAGACAGAGAGCGACAGAGACAGAGACAGACAGAGAGCGACAGAGACAGAGACAGACAGAGAGCGACAGAGACAGAGACAGACAGAGAGCGACAGAGACAGACAGAGAGCGACAGAGACAGACAGAGAGCGACAGAGACAGACAGAGAGCGACAGAGACAGACAGAGAGCGACAGAGACAGACAGAGAGCGACAGAGACAGACAGAGAGCGACAGAGACAGACAGAGAGCGACAGAGACAGACAGAGAGCGACAGAGACAGACAGAGAGCGACAGAGACAGACAGAGAGCGACAGAGACAGACAGAGAGCGACAGAGACAGACAGAGAGCGACAAAGACAGAGACAGACAGAGAGCGACAAAGACAGAGACAGACAGAGAGCGACAAAGACAGAGACAGACAGAGAGCGACAAAGACAGAGACAGACAGAGAGCGACAAAGACAGAGACAGACAGAGAGCGACAAAGACAGAGACAGACAGAGAGCGACAAAGACAGAGACAGACAGAGAGCGACAAAGACAGACAGAGAGAGAGAGAGAGAGCGACAAAGACAGACAGAGAGAGAGAGAGAGAGAGAGAGCGACAAAGACAGACAGAGAGAGAGAGAGAGAGCGACAAAGACAGACAGAGAGAGAGAGAGAGCGACAAAGACAGACAGAGAGAGTGAGAGCGACAAAGACAGACAGAGAGAGAGAGCGACAAAGACAGACAGAGAGAGAGAGAGAGAGAGAGAGAGAGAGAGAGAGAGAGAGAGAGAGAGAGAGAGAGAGAGAAGGGCGAGGGGGGAAGCAGGTAGGAAGAAGCACTCCATGAAAAAGACTAAATCGTTCCATACTTTCCTTTATTTTTGAACACATGGTAATGTGATCTTCCTTACGCATCTATCAGATTTTGACTTCTTGGTCATGCAAGCAATACTATCCATCACCTCGTGGTGAAGTCAATTTCAAACTTCCACCTCACGAAATTCTTCAATAAATTTTATTACTTCAAAGCCAAATTTCCACACTCAAAGAACAGGATCGTACAAATTCCATTGTTGTACCGCACGGAATAACACTCATCGGTAAAATGGTAGGTTTAGCTTTACTTCTGGAAGGGACTGAAATGATACTACAACACTTAAAATATTAGATTACTATATTGTAACATTAACAAGATGAAATACTTAATTTTATTACATTCGATGTCCACAGGATTGTCATGAGTTATTTATTACTGCCACGGGCATCAGTTTATCTCTCTTCTCTTCTCGCAGAGTACAGTTGACGGTAAAAATTCGCACAAAGTTCTGTCTAATACAATTGTTGCACTGTTGGTTCGGTAGAGACGACGCTCTAGTCGCGACTATGACTGCTGACTTGGCTGAACGGCACCCCTCTCTGGCGTAAGAAGCGAGCTGATGGGGTGGCGTAGGGAAATTGTTTTTGCCGTGTCCACGCCACCGTCTCTCTTTCGTCGTTCCTTCTGGCAGTGACTGTCTTTACCTGTCGTTCCGTCGCGAGGTACCAACCTTGCCTCTTCGGACGACACCACATCCATGATAAGACTACTCTGAATGCACTCTTAAGTATTCGGCAGAACGTTCATAGAACCACTTTCAGACAATTTTTTTTTTTTTTTTTTACAGATCCACTGTCGTCTCCTAGGCATTAAAAATGCGGGACATCGTTCTTAATAGTGTTGTGATCACCGCGGACAGCAATGCATGCTCTACAACATGCTAACTTGCTGGGCATGAGGTTGGTACGGAGTGAAGCAGTGCTTGTAGCAGGGTATCCATTCCTTCATGTTGTTGGACGCACTGTGATAAGACTCTCCAATGCATCCCACACATGCTCGATGGGATTGAAGTCGGGAGGGGGGGAGGGGGGGTGGCGGCAGATCAATCCACTAGCCGAGTACAGTCTAGTTACAAGAGCTGCAGCCGGCCGCGGTGGTCTAGCGGTTCTAGGCGCTCAGTCCGGAACCGCGCGACTGCTACGGTCGCAGGTTCGAATCCTGCCTCGGGCATGGATGTGTGTGACGTCCTTAGGTTAGTTAGGTTTAAGTAGTTCTAAGTTCTAGGGGACTGATGACCACAGATGTTAAGTCCCATAGTGCTCAGAGCCATTTGAACCATTTGAACAAGAGCTGCTCCACCTGCGCATTGTCATACATAAAAATAAAATCCACCTATGACAGTACAAGGGTAAGGAGTATAGTGACACAATAAAGTTGACCCGAGAATGTACCGTGTTGAAAGATTTAGAGGTCAGAGCGCGCGTGCAGCATTATGCCTCAGTGCACCGTAACACCTGGATCAACAAAACGATCATATTCGGCAGCACCCTTATATGGCGGAAGGTGGAAGCGCTTAATCCACCCAGGAATGAATTAAGCCAGTGATTCTGATTTTATTTAATAACTAGCGAGTGCTTTGCTCGCGTAGACTTATGGTCTGCACAGACTTTTTATGCTTTTCGATTTTTTTATGTTGCTAACAAATTGCAGCAGCATCTAAACGATTCACATTAATTTGCGCAATAGGATCAGGTCTTCTTCGAATGTACTACCGATGAAAAAGCGATTCTCATAGCTGAAGTCGAAGGTTTTTATTAATTATGCCTTGTCCGCTCTTGTGGTAATATTTCTGTAGAAATTTTCATCCTTTAACACATATTTCTCTGTATCTAAACGAGAAGGGAAATACCAGTTTTCATAGTAATATCCAAACATTACACTGAGGAAATTCTTTACTGATGCACGACCGGATGTCATTATACAGTGGGCATAATATCTCTACGTGTGACCACGCAGTCAGCATCAGATGCACTGATGAACAGTTCATAAACGCTGGGAGAAGCCGAAGAATAACAAACATTCATTAACTCTTAGTTTGTTATTTATGAAGCGAAAATCACCTGAAAGATAAAATGCAGCTGAAACTTCCTGGCAGATTAAAACTGTGTGCCGGAACGAGACTCGAACTCTGGATCTTTGCCTTTCGCGGGGAAGTGCTCTACCATATGAGCTACCCAAGCACACCCTCACAGCTTTACTTCCGCCAGTATCTCGTCTCCTACCTTTCAAATTTCACAGAACCTGACCTGCGAGGTGGTAGGAGACGAGATACTGACGGAAATGAAGCTGTGAGGACGGGACGTGAGTCGTGCTTGGGTAGCTCCGATGGTGGAGCACTTAACAGCGAAAGGCAAAGGTCCCGAATTCGAATCTTGGTCCGGCACAATTTTAATCTGCCAGGAAGTTTCATATCAGCGCACGCTCCGGTGCGAGCGAAAATTTCATTCTGGAAATGGATTTGTGTACATGCAATCCTGGACAGCCAACGATCACAAACTAAGTACATATACAGGAGGATACACTGATACACTGAATGGGACTAGCTTTTGTAAACTAAACAACGAATTACATGTAGATCTCACTGTGTCTGTAAACGAAACCGCAAAAGGCTTCGAAATCGATAGCATCTAAACAAGATAACTGTGTGGAAAATTGTAATGAAAATGACTTTTGTGTACCACCACAACGTAATTCAAAGCTGGTGAGTAGAAAGTGGAGAGGGAGCCAGTGCATCGTTAAGTCGGCCGAGATGGCGGCCACGGTGGGGTCACGTTCCGCGCATCAGCTGCAGCCGAGGCGGTATCTGTTGCTCATCGCGTTCAGAGCAGCGGCCGCATGCTACATGCGTATCTCGGACACGCCATCACTTCTGTAATTAGCGATACCGATCGCCTGCACCCAGAACAATAACAGCCGTGCAGTCGCTGTGGGTAACTGCGGAAGCAATAAGCGTGTATCTTTTTAGAGTGCCGCGTTTTATAAATGGTCGGAAATACGAACGACGTCGCTGAGAAATTGCTTTTTTTTAGCGTTGGTGGGGCCTGCTGCTGCTGCTGCTACATCGCCTTGGGTGATTCGGACTGACTAGCATCTTTTTTCGTATGACGGAATTGTTGATGTGACTTCTGCTCCCGACGCCTTCGAGCACTCCTTTACTGCGTGTTGTAAAACTGGTATGTACCATTCACTAGTCTCTGAACTGGTTGGGAACAGTGATTTATGTGCATCTCTTCACGAGTTCATAAGGTAATAAGCGATGTCTGTTTGGTTTTTTTTTTCACTGGGTACAAGATAGATTATTTTGCACAATTCATGTCCAACATCACTATGGCCTCTCACACACTACAAACGATATTTAATAGCAGGTGCTAAGAGAGACAGTTTCGCAAAAGAAGCGATTAACGCAACGGTTAACACAACGAAAGCGGCCTAAAATTCAACTAGTTTCACACGTCCGAATAAATCGGTATTCATTGACGCTGAAGATAGACCTTACGCTCCGTAGAGAAACACCAACGGCAGGAGCAAATGTCGTCTTCGAACGAGTATGGTGATGGTAAAAGGCGTGAAATTGCAAGAAAAAGAAAGGCCTTGAGAAATAGGCAACCAAGCAAGACACCTTAAAATACTTTGCATAACAACACTGTTCTTCTTCCTTCTGCCTGGACACCAGTAAAGTCTAATGGTGACATGTTCTGCTGCGAGTTTGTTGGATGGTAACTCATTCAAATGCTCTGAATATGGCTTTATAGCTGAAATATGGGTATGCAAGGGAAAAAAAACCATTGGAATTGCGACGGATCGCTGTGTTCATATCATTCCTTAAGCTGAATGACATATCGCTCCTGTGAAAATAACAGAACCGAATTTATTGCCCGTCCCGTTTCAGGCCCAGCCCCAGCTCGTACTGCCTCTGTAATGACTATGTCGACGAAGCGTCCTTTTTCTTTTCAAGCTATGCACCTAAAAATGTAATTGCTCTAAAGTTATCGAGAATCGCGCGAATCCCTATCGAATATAATGTTGTTTTTGTTTGTTACTCAAACACATTTCATGGTTTGCGTTTTTGCTTTACTCTTATTCTCAAACACTTCACTTATTTCTGTCGTGACTCTTAACGTGGCCTTAAAATTTTAGTCTGGCTCTTGGGGGTAAGTACCATTTAATCTTACTGCCGTTTCTTAGTCTGATTGTGATATGCGGATTTCTTTCCCATGATTTACCATACAGCCAACCTCATTGCTACTTTGAATTCTCTCAGAAATATTAAGGGCGCAGCCTGCAGCTGAAAATATGAAGACTCGAAAATCGACGTCGACACGTCCTCATCAGCAAACATGCCCTAATCTGTATATAAGATTTACGAGACACTCTGAGCAGCCCTCTTAGATTGTTTGCAGAGGAGGCTGTCATTTACCAACGAGTAAAGTCATCAGAAGATGAAAAGCAATTGCAAAATGACTAGGACACGATATCTGCATAGTGCGAAAAGTAGCAATTATCTGTCAGTAAGAAAATGTGTGAAGTCATCCACAAGGTCACAAAAAGAAATTCATTAAATTTTAGTTACACGATTAATGGGTGTAAATTCGACTAAATATCTTGGAATTACAATTACGAACAACTTAAATTGGAAGGAACATACCGGAAATGTTGTGGGGAAGGCAAACTAAAGACTGCGTTTTATTGGCAGAACACACAGAAAATGAAACAGGTCTACTAGAGAAACTGTCTGTATTACGCTTGTTCGTCCACTGCTAGAGTATTGCCGTGCGATATGGGATCATTACCTAACAGTATTGACGGATGGCATCAAAAAAGTCCAAATAATGGCAGCTCGTTTTGTATTATCGAGAAATAAGGGAGAGAGTGTCACAGGTATAATGAGCAAGTAGGGGTGGCAATCGTTAAAATGGTTCAGATGGCTCTGAGCACTATGGGACTTAACATCTTGTAACCTCCCCCTCACTTACCGACCTTAATGACAGTGAAAAATTAAACTGCGTGTACCTAATGAAAATTTGGGAAAAGCAATCGTCACCGAAGTTAATCTGTCGGTAAAGAGAGAGGAAAGGGTTACATCTAAATGAAAGGAAAAATGCAAATGAAACTGGTGGAAATTAATTTTGAAAAGAGGTAAAGTTAATAAAGAAAGTAAATGTGCGGCCGTTACGTTAACAATTAACTAGCGGTAATTAGATATTTGAGATTTGGGGGAAATTACGGTCGCCAGTCCTAAGGACAATTACTATAGTAACTGAAAAAGATAGGTTATTACACATATAATTAGCACTAGAAGCGTGGCAACTGAAGGTTGACACGTGTAGTGTGAAAACTGAAAGTTTGTCAGAAGTAATAAATTTCGCTACACTCTGACTTAATTTAGCAAAAGAATTAATAAAACCGGAAAATCGAAAGTTAATTTAGTGACTGAAGTTAATAGTGAGCTTTCTTTCTGAAGCACATCGAAATTCAGTAAAATACGGTTAGTCTTGGACTACCTCAACAAGCATTTCAAAAGCTACTTGAATCTACGCAATTTAGAAATAAGAGATTTAACTTTGAACTTGAATTAAATGATTCTGAACAATTAACAATAGTAAAATTTAGTACGTACCAAGCTGAGCTGCAGTCACAGGTAAGCTAAAATACGGTAACAAAACTCGCACTCTTAATTTGTGCTTGTGTAATCTAAATATTGTAGCCAGCTATGAATACCTTAACTGAACTTTGAAATTAAAGTAGTGAAGTGGAATGATGCGGCGTTTGAATTTCAACGACACTCGGGTTCATTCCGGAAAAGGAAGGGACCCTGCTTGGTAATGCAATTGGGACAATGAGCAACAAAGGTTCATGCTACATTGCTGTAATTTAGTTATGAAAATGGAACAGTTTGAAAAGCTGAGGTCTGCCATACAGTTCTAAAACTTTACGTGCTTCCAGTCTTCCTTGTTGGTTGATTGAAGGTTTGCAGCCGTCGATCGAGGAGGTGGCGACAGTCACTCATTGTCGGCCGTCGCTGTTGCAGAAGTTGGATGTTGGCGGGCCTTCTTCTCGACACGGTCACCAGGCGAAACGGGCTCTTGATGTACGCCAGCTAATGCTTCCCGTCCGCGACACCGTGTCAGAAACTATCATAGCAAGTCGAGCGCAATTACATGCTGCCCAACCCCAAAAGCGCGGCAACTCGCGGGAGCGTCACACAACACACCTGCTCCACTGCACCACCCCAGCCAGATTCCCCCTCTGCCCGCGCTCCACGTGACAGAGTTAACACTACCAAAGATCCTAAACACTTTGGTTCTCCACACGACCTATCGATGTATTCGTTCGACAGCATAGTTTTCCCTAGGCCAGACCCAGAGTATAAATACAAATAATATTCACAAAACAAACCAATTATACATCGACATAAATACATATATATACAAATAGTAAAACAATTACAATATACAAAGACACAGAAATGATATATCTTCAGGTAACAAAATAAGGAAAAAAAATTTCAGTCCAATAGATGGAAATAGGATATGCATTTCCGGCGTTACAATCTGAGGTCATCAGTCCTCTAGAACTCAGAACTACTTAAACCTAACTAACCTAAGGACATCACACACATCCATGCCCGAGGCAGGATTCGAACCTGCGACCATAGCGGTCGCGCGTTCCAGACTGAAGCGCCTAGAACCGCTCGGTCACAGAGGCCGGCGGCAATCGTTAAAACACAGGCTTTTTGCACTGCGGCGAGAAATTTTCACGAATGCGAAAATATTTTACTGCCGCCAACACATCCTAGGGAGAAATGGTCGCCATAATAAAAATAAGAGAAATCAGATGTCGTACGGAAAGATTAAAGTATTCTTTTTTTCCCACGCGCTTTTAGAGAGTGGAACGGTAGAGAAATAAGCTGTAGGTGGATCGAAGAACTCTCTGCCAGGCACTTAGGTGTGAACTGTAGAATAGTGATGTAGATGTAGGTATCCGGTTTCCTTAACAAATTCTCTGCCTAGGATATGGAAGCCTCGCCGTTATCAGTGAAAAAATTTAAGATTGCAGCAGCGTTTCGGCGTCGCGCCACCTAGGCGGGGGAAGCACTTGTAGTGGCTGCTGCGGTGTTTCGCCACGTGACTTCGATAATAGCCGGGCAGCGGAGCGGCGTCACGTGCCGAGATTAGCCTCCTGCGGCTGCCGCGGTCGTCCCATCCTTCCTGTTTGTCAGTCCCGCCGCACGGGCAGGAAGGGACAGCAGACTTCCTCGCGGCCCGCTTTCCTGCTATTTGCCACTATACTGCAACTCGCGTGCGGGTAATCCCGCACCTACAGCAGCTACTGGCAGCAATACCTGCCAATACGCGGCCCTTAGCGCACCAGAGAAAGGTATCGAAAGGAGTGCCCCCAGAGAAGGTTGATACGACTGCTCTTGGTCTCTGTTTACACAAACGATAAGTTGGATAGGGTAAATTCTGACATGGAGAACACGGCAAGTGCCATAACCCGATTTCAAAAATGTGTTCAAATGTGTGTGTGAATTTCTAAGGGACCAAACTGCTGAGGTCATCGGTCCCTAGACTTACACACTACTTAAATTAACTTACGCTAAGAAACACACACACACACACACACACACACACACACACACACACACACACACATTCCCGAGGGAGGACTCAAACCTCCGGCGGGAGGGGCCGCGCGATCCGTGCATGGCGCCTTTAACCGCGCGGCCACTCCGCTCGGCTAACCCAATTTGCCAGAAACTTCTCTCAGTGTAAAAGGATTCACAATAAACGGACACGCGTCTCTGCTTATCCGTAGCTACCTGACCGTTTCTGAGAAAAGGATGGTCAAAGTTTTAGATGTGTTTTACACGTCTTTTAGCGAGGGAAAAACTCTGCCGGAATGGTGACTCAGTGGCTAACGTCTCTGCCTCTCACAACCGCACCCCGAGTTCGAAACTCGATTATTGGTTTTATTTATTTGTCTACCCATGTCAGCTGAAAGTTACTGAACAAATGTTTCATATCAGTTTAGGGGATATAAGGGCGCTATATTAATTATGAGATTACGACTGAGGTTCACTAGAAGAGTCACATATTTATTACATAATGTGTGTATGGTATTTTCAGGAGTAACAATCTTTTTTAAATTCTCGTATTCTTATACTTCATTCTTACGCTAATTTTTATATTTATTCTTATAATTTATTCATGTGTTTATTCTTCAGGCAGGTTTCGTGCATTTCCTTAGGTGATACCGATTGCAGAAACATTGGAAAGTTGGAAATTCCGAACTACGCGAGCATCACGCGATGGCAGGTCTGTCACAGTGGCATTTTTTCGTATTAATATTCCTCGCGAAAGAAACGTCTTTAACAGCGCTGAAGATTTCATCCGTTGGCAATAATTTCGCGGCAAACCACGTATAACGGAATACTTTCCTGAAAACTGATTATGAATTAAGATACTAGACTCTTGTGTCCTCTAGTAACTAGAGGAATCTCACTGAACACTATTTAAAATAATTTTCTGATTCATTTATTGGTTTTATTTTTTTAAATTGATTCATCAGCACTACAACTAGCAGACATATAGGGACAACGTTATTTCAATATACGCTGGAAAAAAATCGTGTAATTTATACTTTGGAAAAATTCATGTAATTATATTCTACGGACATGGGTTGATAAATGTATCACATTGGAACAAATTTAACTACATCAAAATTTTTACAAACAGGCGTAGCGAGCGGGAGAATATGAAAATCTCGCGCGTGATTTCTTAAAAAACAGATATAACAATGCGGGTTGCATAAAATGACATCGGTAGGGGCAGCTAAATCACCCTCTAAGGGAATGCGTTAGGTTTAGAACCATCGAACATCAAAATAAGATCCGTGTATTGAGCACTATAACTTTCTATTTTATTATTAACCTAAGAGCATACGCTGTTTGTAACAAGAAGCAGAAACATGACTAGATAAGAGATTCATACAGAGGTTGGTCAGAAATAGGTAGACACCTCGAGAAAATCATGCTTGAACATAAATGCAGATGCTAGCCAAGTCTGCGGGTTGCGCTGTTGTATTTGACCTCGGATGGCACCTGTGCGATGTCGTCAACACGTTGCATGTGTCAGTAGTGGTCAGAACAGTCACTGTGTATTTGCGAGTGCATTACGACGGTGCAGAGTGAATTCGAACGTGGGCAAAATGTTGGTACTGTTGTCGTAGGTCCTTCCGTAACCAAGGTAGCCGTAGTGTTGGCGTTTCAGAGGGCACCATATTGAATATTTACACCACATACAGTCAAAACGGGAAAATATTATCCACTGACAATACGGACAAAACTGAGTGAACGTGACAGACAATCGTCGAAAAGGATTGTGACGAAAAGTACGAGGACGACAGCTGAAAAAATCAGCGCGGAACTGTATGTCGCACTCGTGAACCCTGTCAGCACCAAAACAACCCGAAGGGGTCTGTATAAGCAGCAAATTGCACGGCGAGCTGTAACTACAAAAGCAGCCATCGGTTATGCAAACGGCCGTAACAGGAAAATGTGACGCCGAAGCCAAAACTCTGGAATAGGGATCAATGATTCACTAAGTCTTGTTGTGCACTTTTTCCAACTTTCGGCCGAGTTTACGTTCCAAGAGCGCAATATGGCGAGGGTTCGGCGATGATTTGGACAGTCACGTCGTGCTGTCAAGGAGTATGCGACATTTTGGCTGATCAGGATCATCCCATGGTATGTGTTTGCTCCTCAGTGGTGATGCTGCGCTTCAAGATTAGGCCCCTGTTCACAATGATCACTTCGCCTAGCTGTGGTTTTGTGAGCACAAGGATGAATTACCGCATGTCCCCTGGCCACCAGTCACCAGGCCTCAGTGTAATTGAGTCTTTGTGGTCTACTTTGTAGAGAAGGGTACGCGATCTAGATCCACCTCCACCATCGTTACATGAACTTGCTAGTATTTTGCGGGAAGAACAGTGTAAGATCCCTTTAAAACTATGCAGAACTTGTATTTATCCATTCCCATACCGTATTGCAACTTGTTTGGGACTGAGTCTTTTGCATACGTAAATGTCGAGCTGCAGGAGAGAGAGAGAGAGAGAGAGAGAGAGAGAGAGAGAGAGAGAGAGAGAAGCGCTCAGAGCGAATGTGCGTCGCGTGTTGCCCGGCAACCCCGGAAGCTGGGCAGGCTCGGACTGCTGCTGGCCCTCTTGTAAGCGATGTCCGCCCGCATTCCGAGATAGCGCACAATGGCCGGCGCGATGCCATCTCACTGCCGCTGGCCGTGGGCGCTAATTGTGGCCCGTGGGAAGCGCGCGCCCTGCCCACGTGCGGCCACCTGTGGTTCGGGGCCGGGGAATCCCCGGCGTCCTCCCACTGTCACCGCCACTGAGCCGATCAATTGTCAATATCAATTAAATCTCCAACAGCCGTGTAACTACGATGTTATTTATATATACTACGTCATCTACGAGGACTTGTGAAACGGTTTCAGTTCACGAAATCCAGGGTTACGGCATTATCGTTTATTTTGAGAGATGCATATGGGGTCTGAAGATGGCATGTGGTTGTCATTAAAATAAAATAACATCTTAGTTACACAGCTGTTGGAGAATTGCATTGATACTGACAATTACTTAATCAGCTGGTGTCCCCTGTCCATGATGGATCAATAGAGACTGAGCTGTCACGTCCAGTACGATTTTTAATAATTTTCTATATAGGATGGAGAAAATCAACCCGATGATAAGGTCAGAACAGGATACGGAACGTAGAATCGAGCTAAAGTTTCCAAATAACCACCGGTTGGAAGCGCACCGTTGTGACTAGCCAAAAAACGGCAGCTAATGAACAAGTAGTGGGCGAAAGTTTGGAAGGAAGGAAGGAGGGAAGGGTAGAAGGAAGATTGGGGTTTAACGCCCCTTGGACATAGAGGCCATTGTCGACCAGCTCGGGTTGTCTGAAGGATGGGGAAGGAAATCAGCCGTACTCTTTGAAAGCAACCATCCGGGATTTTGCCTGCAGCGATTTAGAAAAATCGTGCAAAAGCTGAAATTGGATGGTCGGACGAGAATATGCACTGCTGTCCACCCGAAAGCGAGTCCAGTGTGATAACCGCTGGCGGAAGTTTTAGTGGCAAGCGAACGTGTTCGGGTGTGTCTAGCAGTCAAGGTGTGTCCGATTATGCTGCTGATGCTGCTGCTGCTGCTATTTTTCCGACGTCAGTTTTGTAGCGGCAGAGGAGGCAGGAAGTTCGAAACACTCTCTCTTAGTTCACATTTGATGATAACCTACTTGTCAGAACAAAAGTTCTGGAACTTCTTGATCTGATGGTTATATCGTAATTAACCCCAACCCACGAACAACTTACACTGAACGGGAAGTGGACACAACTCTCCCTATTTAATAAAACCAAATCGTAGTAATAGGCTCCAAGTCGACCGAGTGCAGTGCCCGTTGCTGTAATAAAATAGTAAATACATTATCCTTGTACTAGGCCACTGTGGACAAGGACAACGTCGACACTATGAAGTTAACCAATTGGGGATACAACAGGCTATATTTACATTACTTACTTACTTAACCATGAAAATTTGTAGGGCAAGTTGAAAGATCTTGAGATTTAAGTGAAACATGCGTATAATAGTTGATTTGATCTGTAATTTTCATGAAATAACAAACTGACGGGGAGTAAAGTCATCTGAATATTCAATTAAACTGTCCAAGAAAGACGGTAACACTGTCGCAGGTACCAAAATTTACCTGAAAGATTGCATGGAGGGTAAAGCACCAAGATCCTTATCTGTGGAGTTCCCGAATTCAAATTTGAAGACCTTAAATTTACGGTTTCAAATAAAAAAAAATAGCTATACAAGTTGCGTTTTAGAAACACACAAGTAAGCGGCTTAGAATTCGGATCGCGAACTTACTTCCCTCAAGAAAAGAAAAATGTGCCGAACAACACCAGATCGCCGCTAGGACGCAGTCTTTCAAAAATACTTCTCCAGACGGTAGCTGACCGCCGATTGAATCTAACCTACGTTACGTTCTCCTTCCCCCTGCGGCGGGAGGTGGGGGAGGAGGCGACGGGATATGGGTGGACTGCACTGATAAAAGATATTAGCTGCAACAAGTTTGTTTAAAAGCAACACTTTCGTGCGCTGTTTGCCTGTTGTTTTGTGGCCGCAATCAAAGAACGGGGCATTACCTGTGTTATCTACACAATTTTGTTAGATTCCACGTCTCCTACCCTGCTCCAGTGATGTAAAGAGATTGTTCTTGTCAGCTCTACATTTTCTGACATTCCTTGCTCACTCTTAAGATCCTAACAGCAAATCTCTGAATTTGTTCGATGTCTCCAGTCACCTCTGCTTCATTGGGAAACCAAACGCTGCAACAGCACTCTAGAATTAACAATTACTGAAAATCAATACACCCGTATTACTACAAATGTATTGTGTCACGGTCGAATTCATTCGTGGAACATCATCAGGTTGCCAAATTGTGTCAGTATCATGATATTAATGACCTGGTTGTCGTAGTTAGCGTTAGAGACAAATTTGGTAACAGTGATGATAAACATTCTGCCGATCACCTGCCAGGAGTATAGCGAACACGCAAAGCACTAGACTTTCTCTAGACAGTGTTTATAAAGCTACACATGACAACCACACCATTTAGGCTGAGGTGAAAAGTCATGGGTAGCGATGTGAACATACACAGATGGTGCTAGTTTCGCATACAAAAGGTATAAAAGGGCAGTGCATTGTCGGAATGTCATTTGTTCTCCGGTGATTCATGTGGAAAGGTTACCGACGTGATTATGGCTGCACAATGGGAATTAACAACTCTGAACGCCGAACGGTAGTTGGAGCTAGACGCATGGGCCATTCCATTTCGAAAATCGTTAGTGAATTCCGTATTTTGAGAGCCGCAGTGTCAAGTGTGTGCCGAGAATACCACAAGTCAGGCATTGCCTCTCACCACGGACAATACTGTGGCTGACGGCCTTCACTTAACAACCGAAAGCAGCGGCGTTTGCGTAGTTATCAGTGTTAACAGATAAGCAGCACCGCGTGCAACAACAGCAGAGGTCAGTGTGGAATGTTCCACGAACGTGTCCTGTAGGACAGTGCGGCGAAATTTGAGGCTATGGCAGCAGACGACTGACGCGAAAGCCTTTAACAGCAGACATCGCCGGCAGTGCTCTCCTGGGCTCGGTTCGACCTTAGACGACTGGAAAACCGTGGCCTGGTCAAATGATTCCCGATTTAAGTTGGTAAGAGCTGATGGTTGGGTTCGAATGTAGCGCAGACCCCACAAAGCCATATGTCCAACTCGTCAACAAGGCACAGTGCGAGCTGGTGGTAGCTCCATAATGGTACATGGAATGGACAGGATCCTCGGTTATGTTCGCCTACTTGGAGAGCATTTGCGAGCATTCATTAACTATATATTCCCAAACAACGATTTGATTGTTACGAATGACAACGGGGCGTGTGAGCGGGCCACAAGTTTTCGCAATTTGTTTGAACATATTTTGGACACTGCGAGTGAATCATTTGGCCACCCTGATCGCCCGACATGAATCCCATCGAATATTTATGGGACGTAATAAAGAGGTCGTTCGTGCACAAAATCCTGCACCGGCTATACCTTCACAGTTATGTACTGCTATAGAGACAGCATGGCTCAATATTTATGCGGGGACTTCAAACTACTTTTCGAATCCATGCCACGTCGAGTTGCTGCACAGAAAAGGAAGGTTCGTCATATATTAGCAGGTATCCCATGATTTTTCTCACCTCAGTGTATATCACGATACTGGCACAAGTGTGCAACATTCCGCAACGTGTTGGTGTTGGTCTAAGAACGAAACCGGTCTAGGCACGGGAAATTGTGCTTCTTTTTTACACTGCTGTTATGGTCTTTGGAGTAAAATTTAGTCACTTGATGTTCTGCAATTCAACTTTATTTCAGAATTTCAAAGGAGGTAGAGAGCTTCAGATACACGGTGTGGCGTCATGCACAAGTACCAGCATAGGAGTACATCTGGATCTTGATATTTGCACATGACGCGCCATACCATTTGTATTTAGCTCCCTTCCTCTTTGATATTCCGAATTTGAGTTTACTGGAAACGCGCCAGTAAAGATTCTAAACATCAAGTAACTAAATGTTTCTCCAGCGACCATAACAGCAAAAAAAAAAAGCTCCATATCTATAAAATGTTCGCTTGCTTCTTCCGTGAATATATGTATGTCACATCTCAAAACCAGGAAATGGTGTAATAACAGAGCTGTGAAGTTTCTCATAAATCGTTAATATCAGTGTCATTCACATGTGATGCTCAACGTGACCAAGATAATTCTAAAACTTGCTGCACTGCACCTTGGTAGAAACCTCCCAACAAATTTAAGACTTCGATTCTCTTCCCTAATACTGATTGGGTAACATGTGTGCATAAAAAAACCTACGTCAGTATCACAAATTTTCTTTACTGATTGCCTGTTTCGGTTGATTACCGAGCCATGTTCAGATCAAGATAAAATGTTGTTCAGTGTGTGAACTCATTACACATCGTCGCATTTTTTAGAGGTAAGTCGCCGTAGTAAAATGAAAAATTCTTAAGTGAAAATTTTAATTGGTTATGTAAACTGACAGTGATACTCACTAATAAAATGCTGTTACAATGCCCATTTTGCCACACATCCACTCATGGACGATGCAACTATCATTGCTGTTGATAGTTTGTACATGTGTGTGGCAAAATAGACACTGTAACGATATTTGATTAGTGATTAACGTTATCAGTTTACATAAACAACTACAGCTTCCACTTAGGATTTTTTATTTAACTAGTGCGCCTTAGCTCTGATGAAAAATACGACGATGTGCAATGGGTGTCACACAATGATCATTTTAGATTGATCTGAAAATGGCTCGGTAGTGAACCCAAACCGGTAATCAGTAAAGAAAATCTGCGATCTTGACATAAGATTTTTATCCACACATGTTTTAAATCATCCTATCGCCCATCTCCCCCCATTGTCAAAGAATAACATGATTAGATTATGTCGGCACGATTCTAGACATACGTAAACCCTTATAGTGATGGCCTTGTAATGATAAAAGTAACACACTGTATGCGGCTGGTCCCGGCGAAGGTTCGAGCCCTCCCTCGGGCATGGGTGTGTGTGTGTTTGTCCTTAGGATTATTTAGTTTAAGTGGTGTGTAAGCTTAGAGACTGATGACCTTAGCAGTTGAAGTCCCATAAGATTTCACACACACTTAAACACACTGTATGATTCTTCCAGGGCAAATAAGAGTTGAGCATCTTTCAGAGTGAGCAATTTGTGGAACAATGTGAAGTGCCTGAAGTTAGAGAGCCAATATAACAGGGAGGTACGTCACTTCGTCAATTACCGACCACTTGCCGATAATCTGCAGACTTGAGCATTACTCAGCTGCCGACTACGTATCCATGACTACCGCGTTTACCTTAATGCCGTTAAGTTGCTTTCTCACCAAGCTGAAGACATTCGAGCGAGACAGAGTGAGGTTGCTGGATGTAGTTCCGGTGGATTCGGACGTGAAGCGCAAGCACGGACGAATCCATTGGTCACACATCATAAAGAATCGGCAGTCCGGCCGCGAGGCACCCAGAGGCGTGCATTCAGCTCGGCCCACAAAGGCCGCCCCACAATGGCTCTGCTCCTCCCACGCCGGCCAGCACCCAGCGGCAGGTGGCGGCGGCAGAGCCGGAGGCGGGTGGCCGCGCTGCGTGCCTCGTGGAACACGGCCGCTCACCGCGCTGCCCCCGTAGCGACCGCACAGAGTTACTACTTGCTGCAGACGGCACAAGTGATGTGGTTAAACCTTCCAGGGAGAAAGTCAACAACCACGTTTTCGAAGAAGGTGCTTCGCTAAATTTTGTAAAAGAAAGGCGCAGTAGGTTCAGTACAGCGAATCTCATACATCGAATCATTCCGTGGCAAAGTTACTGTGTCAATTTCAGGTAAGAGACCCCGGTACGGAAACTACCGAGTCGAAAGTTACATGCGAAAATCGTTCTGACGTCTCTAACAGTGGAATACATTGCATTGTTTTTGCTAAGGTTGTAGAGTAGTCATGTTTCAGAGATGGTAGTAGGAACCTAAACAATAAAAAAGTCCGGTAAACATTGGCTCTCAAAAGCAAACCTTAAGCGCTGTGAGCATTTGTTCGTCTTCGCTTATTGGGAATAAACAGCTCTTCTACTGCATTTTAGACCCCATGTTTACCAGACTTTTCTTCTTGCTTCTGTCCATACTACAACCTCTGAAAGTTGCGTACTCTACAATCTTAGCAAGAACACAAACGGTATATGATTCTACTTTCAGATGTGTCAGGATGGTTTTCCCTTACAACTTTCGACTCGCTCGTTTTTGGATTAGAATCCCTTACCTCAAAATGATACATTTACCCTCCTCCATCATCACTGAAAGCTTCTAACATAATCACGGAATCATCCCGTATAAAAACGAGTTTTTGTCTTTTCCTCTTTCTAAGTATTATTACAATCTGTTAGTTGGCTAGCAGTACGAGCCCCTGACTATTACTCCATTGCACGAAAGCCGCACATCAATAGGACTTTCCGAACCTGCGTATTTGCAGTTAAAGGTTTAGGTGATTCACACAGGATATTAGAAAAATGGATGTACTTGTATGTATGTATGTATGGATGTATGTATATTCGTTCCACATCTCCTCCTAAACCACTGGATCGATTTCAGCCAGACTTCATGCAAACATAAATAACTGCCTGGAAATCATCGCCACGGGCCTAAGAAGCACCTACGTATCAAAGTGGCGGGGGTGAAAAAGCAGAGTAGCCCACGACGTGCAAATACCCATACTTCATTCAACAAATTAATGAACGAAGAAAAGTTTATCACTTACTGTATTTTCGCTTTTTGTGAAGTACAACTGACGCCTGCAGCATGGCTTTCTAATTCATTATTAGCTTACTAATAACTCTGTTCACATCACATTTTGCAGACAGTAGTAACATACACAACTGAAAGTACCAGCAAAATTATGTGGTTCAAATGGCTCTGAGCACTGGGACTTAACATCTGTGGTCATCAGTCCCCTAGAACGTAGAACTACTTAAACCTAACTAACCTAAGGACATCACACACATCCATGCCCGAGGCAGGATTCGAACCTGCGACCGTAGCGGTCGCGCTGTTCCAGACTGAAGCGCCTAGAACCCCTCGGCCACACTGGCCGGCAGCAAAATTATACTACTGTACGACATGTAGTTCAGGAGATAAGACATCATAAACATTACGCTGCGTCAAAATGAAACTTCAGGGCGATATTCACTGTAGATACAGGTGAAACATGTATAAAAATTATTGCGAAATATGCTGAAGAGCCAAAGAAACAGGTACACCTGCGTAATATCGCTTAGTGCCTCAGCGAGCACGCAGAGGTGCCGAAACACGACGTGGCATGGACTGGACTTAATGTCTGAAGTAGTGCTAAAGCGAATTAAAACCATGAATCCTGCAGCGCTCTCCATAAATCTGTAAGAGTGCAAGGGGGTGGAGATCTCTTCTGAACAGCACGTTGCAAGTCTTCCCAGATATACTCAATAACTGTCAGTTTGGTGGCCAGCGGAAGTGTTTAAACTCAGAAGAGCGTTCCTGGACCCACTCTGTAGCAATTCTGGACGTATCAGTCCAATGTCGGTGTTGACGGTCCCAGGCGACGCGTAAAGCCTTGTGCCATGCAGTCATCAAGGTTATATCACTGGGCCGTCGGCTCCAAAAGTCCATATCGATGATGTTTCGTTGAATGGTTCGCGCGCTGACGCTTCCTGAAGGCTCATCATTGAAATCTCCATCAATCTGCGGAAGGGTTGCATTTCTGCCACGTTGAACGATTCTCTTTCAGTAGTCGTTGGTCCCATTCTTGCAGCACGTTTTTCCGGCCACAGCGATATCGGAGATTTGATGCTTTACCAGATTCGTGATATTCGCGGTACACTAGTGAGGAAAATCCTCACTTCATCTCACCGACCATAAAATCACGTTCAAACTCTCTTAAATCTTGATAACGTGCCATACAGTAGCAGTAACCGATCTAACAAATGCGCCAGACATTTGTTGTTTTATATAGACGTTTCCGGCAGCAGCGCCGTATTCTGCCTGTTTACGTACCTCTGTAACTGAATACGCATGCCTATACCACTTCCTTTGGTGCTTCAGTACATGTGAAATATATCTGACATGTGCGTACACGGCCAAATCCACGGGTGAAAACTTCAATCTAAGCCCCTGGAACGATTTGAGTCAAATTTGGTACACATATTAGTTACAATAAGGGGAAAAAATACTGTGGCAGTAAGAACCACCAGCCTCCTATTGGGGTGAACGTTGAGGTTTAAGGAGCGAGGAGGAGATGGGCAGGGGAGGGGGGGAGCAGATTGGCAGAGGCCGGAGGACCATATTGACAGAGAGAGTGGGTGAGGGAAGAGATTGACAGACATAGACGGGGGGGAGAGCAGATGGACTGGGATAATTACATAATCGGGCAACGCCGAGTATTCAGCTAGCGTAATATATAATAATGCTCATCTTCTATGCTTTCCTGTATCATTCATCAGTTTGTGATGAAACATAGGTGAGTTGTTGTGCGCAACACTGCGAAGGTTTCTCTGCAGATAAGAACAACTTACCACCCATCTTAGTGGAGGGGCGAAAAGAGGGTGACATGGTAGCATAACTCAGCAACATCTGGACTAAAATCAACCAAATTTTGTATACACATGGCCCATTATTAGTAAAAAAATCTACTATGGGGTTAGTATACACCCTTACCAGCCCAAGGGGTGAGAAGCTGTGACATGGAAACACTATTCAATAGCAACTGATATTAGTATTGAATACATGCCATTTCTGTTCGCTTGGTTTATTGGTGACAATTCCGGTAAATTCCTACCCCTAGCAACTGGGAAAGGTGTGGGTTGGGGATTGGGTCTGTATATATTTCTAAAGAATGAAGCAATTTCTACTAAATTTGGTACACCTATCACTAAAAAAATTATGACCGGAAAAGACCTCTAGCAATCCTAAGCTGAGGGTAGGAATGAAACTGGTAACATAAAATCAGGAGCACATGAAGAAATGTCAGACATATTTGTTATGCACATACCTCATATCTATAAAAAAGATTTGTGGGAATAAGATACCACTATTACCCCAAGGGCTGGGGATGGGAACGGGTGGAACGTAAAAATGTTCGAAAATGACATTATGGTGTGGGGTTATAAAAATAGAAGACGAGGGTTAAACAAAAGCTTAACTTCTTTCAGTATATGTGAATACAGCACATTATCATTTAACATGGGAAACAGCAGCCCGGAAGGTTAAAATCGAATAAAAATGATTTTACAATACGAATGTGTGTGTGCTCAACCGTCCATATACGTCATTTACCTGCAAAACTCTACATTTGTGTACAGTAAGTATGTGAAGGTTAACTAATTTCGAAACTACGGAAGGACGAGTCTGAAGAAACAACACCGTGCAGCAGACAACAATGACCAGCAGATTCACAGTTGCCATCATTGGAAGAACTGCGATCTCAGTGCATCTTTTTTTTTTAAGTTAAAAATGAAGAGCAGCTGACTTCGTCTCTCAATTGACGGTACCTGCTCCGTTCACCACATCCGCCCACTACCATTCGACAATGATCTGACGATGGTCTAAAAGTAGACTGAAATCGGTCACCTTTCTAATAAAAGTCGTATGCGGTCAAGACTATCTTCATTTTTAACTTATAAAAAATGTCAGGTATGAGATGTTATTTGGATAACAGCGAAGTTGTCCTCGAAACAGTGTGAAGTTAACACACGCAGTAGAAAACTATAGAACACGAACACAGAGAGGAGTTAAACGACTATACGTCAGTCCCAATGGACAGAATAGGAGACAGCTGAAAAAAGGCACGTGGAAAAAAGGCTTAAAAGAACACTGTGCAGAAATGGAGATCCAAAACTAAAAATTAAATGGCCTTCGCCATATGGCTTCGCCGAATAAAAAGTAAAACACAGTCAACAGCCCGCGCGTCATTCGCCGGCTGATAAATCAGACGGCAAACCCAAGCTGGAACGTAAATTGTTAAAAAAAAGGTTATTCCAGCATTAAGTGACGAACAGTTAAGTTTGGGCGCAATACGTACAAAGTGGCGCGGTAGAGCCACTTAGCAGATGACGATGGCTAAAAAGGCAGTGCCAAATACGCAGCCGAGTGTTGTCATAAGCTCATATTTCATCTGTCACTGAAAGTGGAAATGTAGTTACAATGAACGCTAGGGAATGTAGTAGAACGGACATTTGACAAGTGTAGCATGGGGAGCTGCAGTGCAGTATAATATCAAAACCCACAGTGATCGCTTTATCCTGATCCTTACTAAGTGCTGTTCTCTTCCATTTTAATCTATTGAAACTCTAAATTTAATTTCCGATGAGGAATAAGGGAAGAACTTACTGCAACTTCTATTTTGGGGTATATGGCTCTGTAAGCAGTGCATTGATTGACGTACATTGTTTCAAGCAGATTTTTTAGTTTTTTAGGCCTAATGAAACATCTTTTGTAGCTGTTATGCTCTGCTGGTCATAAACTGTCTTTAGAATCGCTAAGCATCAAAAATCGATTATACACAAATGCAGAGTTCTACTCATAAATGACTTTGATTGTTGGCAGAACAGATACAGAGCCGTAATAAAAAAAAAGGTTTTAATTAGTTTTAGCCGTTCGAGTTGGGTTCTTCCCTTGGTAGATGGAAGTTTATTTTTCCTCTGCTTAATTCACCAGAATAAGTACCAGGATATTTTAAACTTAATTTTGAAGCTCTTATAGTTTCAAGTTTTCAAAAAATTGTCATTTCAAGTTCTTTCAGGCTAACAAATAGTATTGCTATTGTTCAGACGACAGAGACCTACTCCTCAAACGAAGGGGAGACTTAAGAGTTGTTAAGTACAACAGACAGCATGTAGGTTATTTACAAAAGAAGCTGAAACGAATAAGGAAAGAGTAATAGAAAGGTGAACCGAGAACACGGAAGTAGAAGTGAGAGAAGGTGTGCTACAATAAAAGAGGCTCTAATGCAGGCAGGCGTTGATGTAGAACTGAACAAAAAGTTCCTAAAAATGTACGTCTAGAGTACAACTTTGTATGAAAGTGAAACGTAGAACATGTGCAGTCTGGACAAGAACATAGTGAAACCATTTCAAACCTACTGTTGCGGAAGGATGTCAAAAAGTAAGTGGGCAAGCTACGTGAAGAAGTGTGAGGGAAAACTCTTACCACGATAACAGACACGATGAGGCACTTCTGCTCCAACAACCAGAAATAGCACTGGAACGACAAGTTAATAGGCAAAGTTTATAGTTCAGATAAAGATGAAAAACATTGTAGAAGGGAGGTAGAGATGGAGAAAAGCAGCGTAAGGTAGGAAGACGTGGAAGGCATGGAACCAGCCGAAAGGCTTAAGAACTAAAGCATTCACAACTACCTGAAAGGAATATTTCTCCAAAATAGTCCGCAGCTCGTGGTCGTGCGGTAGCATTCTCGCTTCCCACGCCCGGGTTCCCGGGTTCGATTCCCGGCGGGGTCAGGGATTTTCTCTGCCTCGTGATGACTGGGTGTTGTGTGATGTCCTTAGGTTAGTTAGGTTTAAGTAGTTGTAAGTTCTAGGGGACTGATGACCATAGATGTTAAGTCCCATAGTGCTCAGAGCCATTTGAACCATTTTTTGAACCATCACCAAAATAATCGTCGTTGGTGCTTTTCTAGTTGTGAGCAGACCGTCTGTACGCAATTTTATATGCCACGACTTGGTTCCGCCTGCTCTTATCCGACCGTGTTTTGCTCGGCGTCCCTAGCGAGAAATTACTGTGTTGACAAGCTCTCGTTACACACATGCACATCGGCACGCGCTGCTGCAATGATGATGTGCTAGCAGCCCGATCTTGTTAGAAGAAAAGAGCAGACCTCTGTCTCTCTCTGTGCGTGTGCGTGTGCGTGTGCGTGTGCGTGCGCGCGCGCGTGTGTGTGTGTGTGTGAGAGAGAGAGAGAGAGAGAGAGAGAGAGAGAGAGAGAGAGAGAGAGAGAGAGAAGCCTTACCAAAGATTCTGAAGCGCATCTTTTCGGATCCCACATTCCAGTGCAGTGAAGCAATGTCATCCAAGGTGTAGAGATGCCCCTAAACGAAGACAATAACTTAACACAGGCACATAGTTGGTAGTTCCTGAAATCACGGCGTGGGCAGGTGTCGCTCGCAGCTGTGCACCACACAACCGCCTCATACCAGAGGCGCACAGCTGGTGCAGTCAGCATTCGCTTGAACTTTGGCATTAGTCCCTACTTCTTGCATCCGTTCGTTGTCGGATCTATCGAGCGAGGTGACGCAGTTGTAACGCACTGGATTCAACAAACCCACGTCCGGCCACACAGTTTTAGATAAAGGGCGCAATTGCGGGATGGTTCCATTTGGAAGGGCACGGAAAATTTTCTTCCCTAATCCTGGTTATTTGTTTCATCCATTTGGATTCTTTCTATTAGTTTTTATCATTCTTGAGTAATTTTGTAAGCTCCTCGAGCTTTTTCCTGTGTAAGTTCTAGTTACGGTCTATCTAAATTTCCGCGCTATTGTTTCAGAATACAAATTGTCATTTACCCATTTCCATTTTAATAATTTTAAATTTTAACTCAGTGTTTTTAATATGTTTCGTTCTATTGCTTTAAACTCCAGTGTGGTATAACTTGATTTCACGGTTGCATTTTATACAAAGTGATTATTAATAAAACGACAAACTGCTTGAGGACTCCCGACTGGGAATGACGGGAAAAAGTCCTATTGAAATGTGTCCGGAAATGGACTGCGTGCGTGCACCGCCAACAATCGACGCGGAGCACAGTACAGAGCTGCATCGGATCCACGTCACAACAGATGTTCAAGAGTGGCATCCGTGGGACGCAGGTGACAGGGGTAACAGCGGTTCTCATGCAAGATACGCATAATCGTACTTCGGCTTACACCATGTTGGCGGGCCACTTGCTTGAAGCTTGTTCTAGGATTCGTCTCACTGTCCTGTAGAATCCAGTCCTTCAAAACTCATGTGCCCACAGTTCACCGCCTCTCTGCACGTTCGTCTGTCTGAACGGACCCGTGGTCACACAAACGCCTAAAAAGGGCTTGGAATGTTGTGTGATGTGGTTGCTGTCTGTGAGGGTACTTGTTTTGTTATAGTTGTGCTGCCTCTTGACCGTTTCCATCTGCTTGGCCGTACACGAGCACTGTCTCAGCTTGTTTCCAACATAAATACCGTACAGTTTTGCTGTTTACAGTGCATTGCATAAATCACGTAGCCTGAAATACTCAAGGAATACACAGGGCATGGTTAGAGGAACTTTCATTCGTAAACTCCATCAATCGTGGCAACGGTGCATTTCCAGATACATATTCATAGTACCCTTGCAGTTGGTCGGTTTTATTAATGTCCACCAAGTATAATTCTGTATTGGGCCAATTTCTGTAGGCCTGCAGTAGCGGCAGCTAATGCGCTTACGATATAAACATTTTTGTGGCAACTATATTTCAGTTTGTTATGAACAGTATCGTTGTTTGCACCATGACACTGTCGGCACGGCGGCCGAGTTCACACCATATTTTAATTGTGTGTGGCGATATTAAGCTGATTTTGTGTAAGTGTACCGACGCCTCTGCAATAGCTTTATTATATTACGACCTGGTTTAAAATATTTATGCTCGGTGAAGTTTTAAGCGCATGCTTTGTACGGCTATGGAAGTAGTTATTTTTATTTGTGGCATAATTTTTGTTTTGTTTTAGGCGGCGACTAATAAATCTTGAGATCATAGCCGAAAATAAAAGAAATTTAATCCCATAGACTGCGGCTAAGCCATTTCTCTGCAACAGCCCTTCTTCCTGGATATGCACTTCGGTGAACTGTGATAAGCAGAACAGAGATGCTGAAAGAAGCGAAGTTGTCAGAGCGGATCGCGAATCTTGCTTAGATAGTTTTGATGGTAGGAGCGTTGGTTCTGGGTTCGACTCCCGGTCCAGCACACAGTTTTAACCCGTCAGATAGTTGCAGTCGCACACTCACTTTTATCATTTCGCTTGCGGGTCATGTTGTGGAATATCTTAAGTTATTAACATACTTCATTCGTTTTCTACTTTATCTGTCGTCAACACAGCATTTCTTTTTTGTGACGCCTCCTTGACCCAAAGGCTCTGCATTCACCTAAAACTTGCGTTCTTGTTACTCCAAACTGCACCTCTGTTCTTCCATTTACAGAGGTTGTAACACGTGCGGTACGTACTGCAGTTCTTATCGTAAAGTTTCATCAGTCTTAAGCAATGTTCCACCCATAATGCGTTTATGGGGACCCCCCCCCTCCCTTCAGCGACTGTCTCCGTCCGCTTGCAAATGTTTATAACGACGCAGATAGCGCAGTGGTTACGACAATGGCCTTGCATTCGTGTGGAAACTGGTTCACAACCCCGCCGGACCACTCACGTTTATATTTTCCGGGGTTTTGCTTAACTACTATATGAGAATGACAGGAAGCCTTTTAAAATATGCCACGACAGATTTACTTTCCCGTCCCTGCACAACTGAGCGAATGCTCTATCTCTAATAATAGCTTTAATAGAGGTACCATGGAACCACCAAAATCTGTTGTGATGAATACCTATTCATAGCGAACCAGTTTCGTCACGATGTCTCTGAATAACTATACAATTACAACAGGTTTTGGTGGTTTGGTGGTGATGTTATTTAAATGGCTGTTCAGCATTGTTTACAGAAAATATAGGGTGTTTCAAAAAGTATTTAGAGTTCCTGTATTTATTAAACGTAATGAAACTCCAACAGGAAGAAGTCAAAGGGCGTCAAATCCGGAGACCTGGATGCCAGCTGAGGGAGGGGTACTCTGTCTGGTTGAAAAATGGAGTTGTCGTCGATCAGCCGTGGAAACAATCGGTTTTGTAGCACAAACGGGTACCGCTGACTGTTAACCGTCGTTACATCAAAGAAGAATAGATCGTAAACAGATGAGTGGCATATCGCGCATTGACTTTGGGTAAAACTCGTTCATGTACAATGCGAGCATGTGGGTTCTGTATGTCTCAAAATTGAGCACTATGTTTATTTACTTCCCACTAAGACGAAAAGTCGTCTCATCACTGAACACGATGCGTTGTGTGCAAGTGTTCCCATTGTCAATAGCATTCCGAAGCTCGTCAGAAAATGACATACGTCTGCGTTTGTCACCATGACGCAGAGTCTGAAACACCTGTCACGTGTACTGCTTCAACCGAGCGAGCTTACGCAGTGATTACCACACCGGACTTGCTTTCGGGAGGACGACGGTTCAAACCCGCATCCGGCCATCCTGATTGAGGTTTTCTGTGATTTCCCTAAATCTCTTCAGACAAATTACGGAATGATTCCTTTGAAAGGGCACGCCTGATTTCCTTCCCCATCCTTCACTAATCCGAGCTTACGCCCCGTCTCTAATGACCTCGTTGTCGACGGGACGTTAAACAGTAATGTCCTCCTAGTACGAAGTGACATCTCAAAACAGGCTAGATCGGTTCTGGAAGCAGTTGTGACTTCTGACTAGCACTAAGAGTCGATTTTTTAGAACTGCGTTGGAAGTGGTCTTAATTCGAAGGACATTTTCGTCGGAAACACGGTAACATTAAGAACTCCTTCTTTTGCATACACATTCTGTGTCTCACAAATTGTCGATATAATTCATTCCGAGAATCAGTTAGTACCTCAACCTGAAACGTCTTTGCACTGTAATGACGGAATTACACCCAGCAGAATCGAGAACACAGAATAATTTCTGCGGGGGAGTAGCTGTTTTGCAACACTTGACAATAACCAAATCGTAGACAACCGACATTTGGCAGCATTGAATATGAACTAGACAACGTATTCATTCCCCCAATAAGCGAGATGTAACGCAGCAATCGACAAGTATGACAACATAATACTTTGCAATACGTATATTCTTTTCAAAAACACCCTATATTTTAGTTTCATTAATGTCGAGGAAATTCCAATTTTCTTCTTTTTCTTCTTCTACTACTACTACTACTACTACTACTATTATTTCTTTCCTTTCTCAGATGTTATGTCTGGTTAAAAATGGAAAGTGACGCGGACCTTGATCAAGCGTAACTTCCTTTTAACTGTACGGTATATGTTACATTGCTTTTAGGAACTTTCGGGTAATTGAACATGTATCAATAATTACAGATTTCTGTAGTTGTATTTATAAGTTTGGCTGTAGCTGTATTGCGTTGATGTACTGGTGTATATTGTGTGGTAAGACTCCTGTAGTTGATAGTATAATTGGTATAATGTCAACTTTATCCTGATGCCACATGTCCTTGACTTCCTCAGCCAGTTGGATGTATTTTTCAATTTTTTCTCCTGTTTTCTTCTGTATATTTGTTGTATTGGGTATGGATATTTCGATTAGTTGTGTTAATTTCTTCTTTTTATTAGTGAGTATGATGCCAGGCTTGTTATGTGGTGTTGTTTTATGTGTTACAATGGTTCTGTTCCAGTATAATTTGTATTCATCATTCTCCAGTACATTTTGTGGTGCATACTTGTATGTGGGAACGTGTTGTTTTATTAGTTTATGTTGTATGGCAAGTTGTTGATGTATTATTTTCGCTACATTGCCATGTCTTCTGGGGTATTCCGTATTTGCTAATATTGTACATCCGCTTGTGATGTGATCTACTGTTTCTATTTGTTGTTTGCAAAGTCGGCATTTATCTGTTGTGGTATTGGGATCTTTAATAATATGCTTGCTGTAATATCTGGTGTTTATTGTTTGATCCTGTATTGCAATCATGAATCCTTCCGTCTCACTGTATATATTGCCTTTTCTTAGCCATGTGTTGGATGCGTCTTGATCGATGTGTGGCTGTGTTAGATGATACGGGTGCTTGCCATGTAGTGTTTTCTTTTTCCAATTTACTTTCTTCGTGTCTATTGATGTTATGTGATCTAAAGGGTTGTAGAAGTGGTTATGAAATTGCAGTGGTGCAGCCGATGTATTTATATGAGTGATTGCTTTGTGTATTTTGCTAGTTTCTGCTCGTTCTATAAAGAATTTTCTTCAATTGTCTACCTGTCGATAAATCCCCTTCCTCCTTACTTTCTGCTTAATGTGAATCTTTCTGTTGCTGAATGTATGTGATGTATTCTATATTTGTGGCATTGTGATCGTGTCAGTATATTGAGTGCTTCTAGGTCTGTGTTACTCCGTTTCACTACTCCAAATGAGTTGGTCAATATTGGCATAGCATAAGTATTTATAGCTTTTGTCTTGTTTCATGCTGTCAATTCTGTCTAGGAAATTCTGATTTTCTTCTTCTTCTACTACTACTACTATTATTATTATTATTATTATTATTATTGACTTTTTTTTCTCAGACTTAAGTCTGGTTAAAAATGGAACGTGACGCGGACCTCGGTCAAGCGTGACTTCCTTGTAACTGTATGGTATATGTTATATTGCATTTAGGAACTTTCGGGTAATTGAACAAGTATCAATAATTACAGATTTTTGTAATTGTATATATATGTTTGGATGTAGCTGTATTGCATTGATGTACTGGTGAATATTGTGAGGTATGACTCCTGTAGTTGATAGTATAATTGGGATAATGTCGACTTTATCCTGATGCCACATGTCCTTGACTTCCTCAGCCAGTTGGATGTATTTTTCAATTTTTTCCCCTGTTTTCTTCTGTATATTTGTTGTGTTGGGTATGGATATTTCAATTAGTTGTGTTAATTTCTTCTTTTTATTGGTGAGTATGATGTCAGGTTTGTTATGTGGTGTTGTTTTATCTGTTATAATCGTTCTGTTCCAGTATAATTTGTATTCATCATTCTCCAGTACATTTTGTGGTGTGTACTTGTATGTGGGAACGTGTTGTTTTATTAGTTTATGTTTTATGGCAAGTTGTTGATGTATTATTTTTGCTACATTGTCATGTCTTCTGGGGTATTCTGTATTTGCTAGTATTGTACATCCGCTTGTGATGTGATCTACTGTTTCTATTTGTTGTTTGCAAAGTCTGCATTTATCTGTTGTGGTGTTGGGATCTTTAATAATATGCTTGCTGTAATATCTGGTGTTTATTGTTTGATCCTGTATTGCGATCATGAATCCTTCCGTCTCACTGTATATATTGCCTTTCCTTAGCCATGTGTTGGATGCGTCTTGATCGATGTGTGGCTGTGTCAGATGATACGGGTGCTTGCCGTGTAGTGTTTTCTTTTTCCAATTTACTTTCTTTGTATCTGTTGATATTATGTGATCTAAAGGGTTGTAGAAGTGGTTATGAAATTGCAATGGTGTAGCTGATGTATTTATATGAGTGATTGCTTTGTGTATTTTGCTAGTTTCTGCTCGTTCTAGAAAGAATTTTCTTAAATTGTCTACCTGTCCATAATGTAGGTTTTTTATATCTATAAATCCCCTTCCACCTTCCTTTCTGCTTAATGTGAATCTTTCTGTTGCTGAATGTATGTGATGTATTCTATATTTGTGGCATTGTGATCGTGTAAGTGTATTGAGTGCTTCTAGGTCTGTGTCACTCCATTTCACTACTCCAAATGAGTAGGTCAATACTGGTATAGCATAAGTATTTATAGCTTTTGTCTTGTTTCTTGCTGTCAGTTCTGTTTTCAGTATTTTTGTTAGTCTTTGTCTATATTTTTCTTTTAGTTCTTCTTTAATATTTGTATTATCTATTCCTATTTTTTGTCTGTATCCTAGGTATTTATAGGCATCTGTTTTTTCCATCGCTTCTATGCAGTCGCTGTGGTTATCCAATATGTAATCTTCTTGTTTAGTGTGTTTGCCCTTGACTATGCTATTTTTCTTACATTTGTCTGTTCCAAAAGCCATATTTATATCATTGCTGAATACTTCTGTTATCTTTAGTAATTGGTTGAGTTGTTGATTTGTTGCTGCCAGTAGTTTTAGATCATCCATGTATAGCAAATGTGTGATTTTGTGTGGGTATGTTCCAGTAATATTGTATCCATAATTTGTATTATTTAGCATGTTGGATAGTGGGTTCAGAGCAAGACAGAACCAGAAAGGACTTAATGAGTCTCCTTGGTATATTCCACGCTTAATCTGTATTGGCTGTGATGTGATGCTATCTGAATTTGTTTGGATATTAAGTGTGGTTTTCCAGTTTTTCATTACTGTGTTTAGAAAGTGTATCAATTTAGGATCTACTTTGTATATTTCCAAAATCTGTAGTAACCATGAGTGGGGTACACTATCAAAGGCTTTTTGGTAATCAATGTATGCGTAGTGTAGGGACCTTTGTTTAGTTTTAGCTTGATATGTCACCTCTGTATCAATTATCAGTTGCTCTTTACATCCTCGTGCTCCTTTGCAGCAGCCTTTTTGTTCTTCATTTATAATTTTGTTCTGTGTTGTATGTGTCATTAATTTCTGTGTGATGACTGAAGTTAATATTTTGTATATTGTTGGTAGGCATGTTATGGGGCGATATTTAGCTGGGTTTGCTGTGTCTGCTTGATCTTTAGGTTTCAGATAGGTTATTCCATGTGCAAGTGTATCAGGGAATGTGTATGGGTCTGCAATGTAACTGTTAAATAACTTAGTTAGATGTGAATGTGTTGAGGTGAACTTCTTTAGCCAGTAATTTGCTATTTTATCATTTCCAGGGGCTTTCCAATTGTGTGTAGAATTAATTGCTCGGGTGACTTCATGTTGCAAAATTATCACTTCAGGCATTTGTGGTATCATCTTGTATGTGTCTGTTTCTGCTTGTATCCACCGTGCATGCCTGTTATGTTGTACCGGGTTTGACCATATGCTGCTCCAGAAGTGTTCCACGTCTGTTATGTTTGGTGGATTGTCTATTTTAATGTGTGTGTTATCCATTGTTTGGTAAAATCTCTTTTGGTTTGTGTGCAATGTTTGGTTTTGTTTCCTTCTATTTTCACTTTTTTTGTATCTTCTAAGTCGTTTGGCCAATGCTTGCAATTTCTGCTTTTTTTCATCTAATTGCTCTATTGCTTCTTGTTGTGAGATTTTACCTAACCTTTTTCGTTTTTTGTCTGATATTTCATTTCTTATAAATTGTGTTAGCTGTCCGATGTCTTTTCTCAGTTTTTCTATTCTGATCTGTAACCTGTGTTGCCATGCTGGTTTTGTGCGTTTCTTCTGTGTGTTGGTTTGTTCTGATCTCTGCCTAGTGTGTATATTTAGTGTAGTGAGTGCTCCTATATAAACCAGTAGTTGTAACTCTTCCATAGTTGTGTTTTCATTTATTTTGTTGTGTATGATTGTGTTGATAGTTTTTATTGTTGTTTCGACTTGGGGGTTATTTGGCGGTCTATGCAAGAATGGTCTAATGTCTGTAATTATTATTATTATTATTATTATTATTATTATTATTATTATTATTATTATTATTGTTACTACAGCAGAGCCATTTCTTTCAAGTAGATACACAAACTCGTACCACTGTAAACAATGCGAGGCAATTGTCGTATGGGCTGACCTTCTGTGGTTGACTGGTTCTCCTTGGCTCGAGCCTAAGTCTGTATTGACTCGATAGCTCGTGAGGAGGGTACTTAGTACCTTGGTACGCATATCCGATATCCGATACCCGATGTTACTTTTGAACATTCGTCGTTCGCGTGCATTACGGTTAAAGCGGATTTGCTTTTTCCCCCTCCAAGTTTTTGACCATTTGGTGGGGCCCCCCACGAATTTTTCTCCTGTGTGATGGAAAGCCAGGGAGGAGAAAAAACTGATCAGAAGGTCAGAAACGGGATCATACATCACTTCAGTAAAATCTGGAAGTATGTGAGAGATACTGGCGGGAGTAATGCTGTGTAAGCGCACGTGAGAGGAGTCTGGTTAGTTTAGGCGGGAAATGCACTGTCCACTCCGAGAGACTGTTTTAATCTGCCAAGAAATTCTGGGATCACTCTGATGGAAAAACAACAAACGAATCTGGCAAGAATCGCAAGTTGAAACAGAAATACACTGTGATCAAAAAGATGGTTCAAATGGCTCTAAGCACTATGGGACTTAACATCTGAGGTCATCAGTCCCCTAGAACTCAGAACTACTTAAACCTAACTAACCTAAGGACATCACACACATCCATGCCCGAGGCAGGATTCGAACCTGCGACCGTAGGAGCAGCAAGGTTCCAGACTGAAGCGCCTAGACCCGTTCGGCGACAGCGGCCGGCCCACTGTGATCAAAAGTATCCGCTCACACTGTGAAATGCGAAATTGACTTCTGCACGTCACTAGCGGCGGGAACGTAAGTATACAAGGAGGCGGGGAGCCAGTAGAAAAGCAGTAAGAGCAGAATGTGTCGGTGACTGTGAAGTGCAAACGCAAGGGAGCAGCCGCAGCTAAACAAAGACCGGGTAGACCTCACGTACCGACGAACAGGGACCTTCGAGCACTGCATGAACCACGCTATATCCTGTAGCAATGAGAGGGGGGAAGGATATGGATTTGGCAATCGCATGGAGAACGTTACCTGCCATCATTTGTGGAGCAAAGAGTGAAGATGGCGGAGGTGATGTCACGGCATTGGGGAGGGGGGGTTCGTGATTAGGATGTGGTCCCCTCATTGCTCTTAAGAAAGCGCTAAATGTGGAAGGATAGGAACAAACTTAACAGCATTGTGTCTGCGTACCGTAGAGGAACACTTCGGAGATAATGATTGTATCAGAGTGACAATTTACCAAGTCATAAAGCAGCAGCTGTGAGGTAATGAAACTTCCTGGCAGATTAAAACTGTGTGCCCGACAGAGACTCGAACTCGGGACCTTTGCCTTTCGCGGGCAAGTGCTCTACCAACTGAGCTACCGAAGCACGACTCACGCCCGGTACTCACAGCTTTACTTCTGCCAGTACCTCGTCTGCTACCTTCCAAACTTTACAGAAGCTCTCCTGCGAACCTTGCAGAACTAGCACTCCTGAAAGAAAGGATATTGCGGAGACATGGCTTAGCCACAGCCTGGGGGATGTTTCCAGAATTTCTGGAAACATCTGGAAACATCCCCCAGGCTGTGGCTAAGCCATGTCTCCGCAATATCCTTTCTTTCACATTCTGGAAACATCCCCCAGGCTGTGGCTAAGCCATGTCTCCGCAATATCCTTTCTTTCAGGAGTGCTAGTTCTGCAAGGTTCGCAGGAGAGCTTCTGTAAAGTTTGGAAGGTAGCAGACGAGGTACTGGCAGAAGTAAAGCTGTGAGTACCGGGCGTGAGTCGTGCTTCGGTAGCTCAGTTGGTAGAGCAGTTGCCTGCTAAAGGCAAAGGTCCCGAGTTCGAGTTTCAGTCGGGCACACAGTTTTAATCTGCCAGGAAGTTTCATATCAGCGCACACTCCGCTGCAGAGTGAAAATCTCATTCTGTGAGGTAATGGTTTGGGGGTAACAACATTCCTGAAATGGACTGGCCTTCCCAGAGTGTCGAATGGAACACCTTTGGGATAATTTAGAATGTGAGCTTCGCTGCAGACCCCAGCGTCATTATATTCTCTGGTTTCGGCTCTTCAGGAAGAATTACGCCGTTCTTCTACGGACGTCCAGGAACTGCATTGAAAGTCTTCTAAACGAAGAAACGTCATCATGGGACGTGTGTGCATAATCCATATTGATGTCCACAATAGGTGGAATACTTTTGTTCAGAAAGTGTAATTATTAATGTGGTACAGACACACTCTGCATCGATGAACGAAGAGCAGCACCCCACAGAAGGTAGCTCGATCATTAGCAGTAGCACTTTTTTTATGAAGCGTATAAATGTACCCTTCACACAGTTACGTCACTCCTCTTAACTGCATCATTTCAAAGGAGATATAGCGTGAATATAATAATTCCAATCCCAAAGAAAGCAGGTGTTGACAGATGTGAAAATTACCGAACTCTCAGTTTAATAAGTCACAGCTGCAAAATACTAACACGAATTCTTTACAGACGAATGGAAAAACTAGTAGAAGCCGACCTCTGGGAAGATCAATTAGGATTCCGTAGAAATACTGTAACACGTGAGGCAATACTGACCTTACGACTTATCTTAGAAGAAATATTAAGGAAAGGCAATCGTACGTTTCTAGCATTTGTAGACTTAGAGAAAGCTTTTGACGATGTTGACTGGAATACTCTCTTTCAAATTCTAAAGGTGGCAGGGGTAAAATACAGGGAGCGAAAGGCTATTTACAATTTGTACAGAAACCAGATGGCAGTTATAAGAGTTGAGGGACATGAAAGGGAAGCAGTGGTTGGGAAGGGAGTGAGACAGGGTTGTAGCGTATCCCCGATGTTATTCAATCTGCGTATTGAGCAAGCAGTGAAGTAAACAAAAGAAAAATTCGGAGTACGTGTTAAAATCCATGGAGAAGAAATAGAAATTATGACGTTCGTCGATGACATTGTAATTCTGTCAGAGACAGCAACGGACTTGGAAGAGCAGTTGAACGGAATGGACAGTGTCTTGAAAGGAGGATATAAGATGAACATCAACAAAAGCAAAACGAGGATAATGGAATGTAGTCGAATTAAGTCGGGTGATGCTGAAGGAATTAGATTAGGAAATGAGACACTTAAAGTAGTAAAGGAGTTTTGCTATTTGAGGAGCAAAATAACTGATGATGGTCGAAGTAGGGAGGATTTAAAATGTAGACTGGCAATGGCAAGGAAAGCGTTTCTGAAGAAGAGAAATTTGTTAATATCGAGTATAGATTTAAGTGTCAGGAAGTCGTTTCTGAAAGTATTTGTATGGAGTGTAGCCATGTATGGAAGTGTAACATAAATAGTTTGGACAAGAAGAGAATAGAAGCTTTCGAAATGTGGTACTAGAGAAGAATGCTGAAGATTAGATGGGGAGATCACATAACTAATGAGGATGTATTGAATAGAATTGGGGGGAAGAGGAGTTTGTGGCACAACTTGACTAGAAGAAGGGATCGGTTGGTAGGACATGTTCTGAGGCATCAAGGGATCACAAATTTAGCATTGGAGGGCAGCGTGGAGGGTAAAAATGGTAGAGGGAGACAAAGAGACGAATACACTAAGCAGAGTCAGAAGGCTGTAGGTTTCAGTAAGTACTGGGAGATGAAGAAGCTTGCACAGGATAGGGTAGCATGGAGAGCTGCATCAAACCAGTCTCAGGACTGAAGACCACAACAACAACAACAACAACAACAACATAGCGTGATATTCTAGAATGGATACTCTAGAATGGTATGCAAACGAATTCGTTCTATACCTATTGTTTCGCCGGGGCGTTAAACGAACAGCGCAATAGTAACTGATTTAAGCTGAGGAAAGCAGGCGGTGTACAGGACGTGTTGCTCACAGCTGACAGCTGTAGCTATGGGGCTTTCCGCTGCCGAGCTGCCGTCACGGTGACGTCGCCGCTGGGTGCCTGCACATTCCTTGTGAGCAGACCTGCAATTACCGAGGCGGAGATCTAGGAGCGCGCCTAGCGGAGCGAGTCGTGTCTGCGACTCTTCGTCACACGGAACGAGGGCAGCTCCCATTGCGTCAGGGCCGGCGCAACTCGCCTCCGTAGGGGAGTGCGTGGCAGCGTTCTCCAGGAAACTGTGCTCTTCTAACCAGATAGTATCGCGTACCTACTCTTATACAGAACTGCAGCTCATATATTAGTCATCCCGGTGCTACTGTTATGGCATCTTAAAATAACAGTTGTTTCGACCGTATTGCAGCGACCTTCCTCAGACAGCAGAATGTAAGGTCTAAGGAATGTGGAAACATGAAATACTTCAAAATTTTAAGACGATGCGGCAGGAGGAGTTTGAGTGCGCTACCGGCCGTGGAAAACAACGCATTTACATGCATCTTAGGTATTTGTAAGATTAACAACCAAGTCAGAGTTAAACACAACTTTCTCATCCCTATTATATACACCGACGGAAGAAAATAGCAACACGAAGAACAACTTGTGCGACATAAACGAATATTGGTAGGGGTGTTTCTACATCTGAAAGATGTCATCTGTTAAAGTTATGTTCCAGTCGCGTGTGAGAACGCTTTTGCCGCCATTAATGAGTATGTAAATCAGCGTTGCTTTAAATACACGCGGTAACGGTCGTGTGCGTTAGTTACCTGTGAGATTGGACGTGGTGTGCTGATGTTAGTCTATAATGCCTTTAAGGCAACAAAGACGCCATTATCGGCACCTCTCTGAATTTGAACGAGGCCGTGTAATAGGGCTGTAAGAAGCTGGGTGTTCCTTCTGGGATATTACGGGGAGATATAACAGGAATTTAGCTACTGTACATGATTGCTGGCAGCAGTTGTTAAGGGAATTTACGGTCGCAAGAAGACCGGGCTCCGGACGGCCACTACCGGGAACGAAGACTATTGTGTTCGGCGTATGGTTCTGGCGTATGGTACTGCATCTGGAGCAGCAATCTGCGCAGCAGTATGCACCACAACGAACTGTTACAAATCGTTTACTTCAAAGACAGCTCCGAGTCATACGCCTTGTAGCAACTTCAGTGGTATGAAGCGAGATCTCACTGGAGGACACGGCGGAATTCTGTTGTGTTTTTTTTTATGTAAGCTGGTTCTGCATCGGCGCCATTGATCGCCGTGTGTTGGTCAGAAGATGGCCAGTTTAGGACGTGCAGCCAAGGTATCTGTGTGCTGAACGCACTGCACCTACTCCTGGAGTTATTCTCTGCGACTTCGTATGACAGCAAGAGCACTCTCGTAGTTACCCCAAGCACCCTGACTGCAAATTTGTACGTCAGTCTCGTGGTTCGACCTGCTTTGCTGACATTCATGAACAGCATTCCAGGGCGTGTTTTCCAACAGGATAACGCTCGCCCACATACCGCTGTAATAACCCAACAGGCTCTGCAGAGTGTCGACATGTTGCCTTGGTGTGCTCGTGTCTCCAATCGAGTTTATATGGAAGATCATCTGACGACAACTCTAGCGTCGTCCACATCCGGCATTAACTGTTCCTGTATTGGCCGACCAAGTGCAGCAGGCATTGTACTCTGTCCCACAAACTGACATCTGACATCTGGCACCTGAATAACGCAATGCATACACGTTTTCATACTTGCATTCAACATTCTGACGGTTACACTGTTTATTAACGTACTAGCATTTCAAATTTGCAATGGCTTATCTCGCGCGTACATTAACCTATGCTACTGCAGTGTTAATCACTTAAATATGTGACCTAGACAAATGTATTCCCGGAATTTCATTACTCTACATAAATTTGCTTATTTTTCCCGTCACTTATACCTGATTTCCTTCCTAAGAGTCGTCAATCACAACCTCTGATGTTCCGGCAGGTATTTGCAATTTCTTTTCTGCAACGTGTAGCTGGATATTGTCCAAACAATTCTCATCGCGTCTTTAATGCGACGTCCAGTGTTGACGGAATGTATCGGATTGTTTCCCATTACAAACAAAATTATTTTTAAAGTGAAATTTTGCGTGCCAGTTCGATAGAGCGGTCCCAATGTGGTCTACTGCGCTATTCGTTTTATCGTCATGTATCAACAGGAAGAAAACCAGTACACCAGCAGCTTCTAAATAGCGCTGCTGCATGGCGGCAGCAGTCAGCGTGAGCCAGGGTGGTGCTATCGCTGCTGGAGTACTGCTTGTTCTTCGTATTTTACTCTTCCTGTTAGTACATATCCATAAAACGAATATCGCACTAGAGTAATTTGGAACACTTCCATCGAATCAGCACGTAAAAATTCACTTTAAAAATTACGTTGTTTGTAACGGGAAACAAACCGACGTTTTCCGTCGACACTGAGTGTCTGAAGAAAAACGTGATGAGCAGTAGGCCAATTTGCTTGGCCCGTGACTCTAGCTATACGTTGTAAAAACGAAATTGGAAATGCATTCTGAAACGCCAGAGAAAACCAGTCAGTCGACTCTTAGGAGGGAACGATATAGAGGGGGGCTGATATCTTAAGTTCTGGTGAGGAATATATCTCTACAGATGTACTGTTTCAATATAAAATAAGTTCGAAAATCGAATCACCTTCAAATTCCCTGCTTCACGGTACGCACACAGAGAAGGCGCATTCGTCAGTTCCTGTTATGATTATGACATCCCGTAGCTTCTTCGTCTATCTCAGGACAGCGTTTTTCAGGAGTAGTCAGACTCAGGACAGCGTTTTTCAGGAGGAGTCAGACAACATAGTTCCTCCCCCTCCCCCCTCCCCCTCCCCCCCCCCCACACACACACATACATGTCGCGTATTGACAACGACGGGAAAATTCGTGAAATTAGAGACAATACGGCTTACCGACAATCAATGTACCCACGCAATATTCGCGAGTGGAACAGGGTTGGAGGGATCACATAGTGGACCGAAAGTACCCTCCACCACCCACTAATAGGTGGCTTGCGGAGTATGATGTAGATGTAACAACGGCTGCGAGAAGCTGTTACGTACACAACTAGGTTGACTTTGGTACTGCACGGACGCGTCGCACCATCGGCTTTGAAGAGAACGTTCTTCGTCACGTTGAAGAGAATTCCACGAGAAGAAAAGCACTTGAGATATCCCCCGAGCCATGGGCTCCTGTAGATCACAAGGCCAGAGCTCACTGTCTCCGTTGTGTACGTACCGTGAAACGCCGTATGAAAGTCATCCGATCTTCAAAGTTATCGTACGTGCAAACGGTACATTTGCGGACATGCGTTTGTTATCAAAATCGTATCTTTTAAGTCCCCTCTACGATCTCTAGAGCCTGTAGCAGAAACTGTAGAACAGTCTGTTCATAAGGGGGGATCAAAAAGTTTCCGTTTGAGGGCATTGCTGCAGCGGACATGTTACGTAGCGAGACTCCGATACGGGTATATAAGCAAGACGTGTAGGCAAAGGATTAGTACGCCTCGTGTTCTGTGTGTATCGTCGTTTTGTGCTTCCGTGGTTCTGTATTATTCGTTTTGTGCACCTCTGTTCACGTGTGACAATATTCGTCTCTGTCCAAGTGTCTGAACAAATTTTATCTTGGACTCTACGCCCGTGAACGGCTCCATGTATTTTAAATAGTGATTGTCTCCGTTTCTCTGTCCACCATGTTTTTTCTCTCGATGTCTTCCTTTATGTCTTGTGTGTATCTCTGAGGCCAAAGAGCGGCGTAGCATGCTGCTGCTGGCCTGCCTGTACCCATGTTTGAAAATAACAATAAAGAAAAAAAAAGCGAAGGATTAGTGTGGCTTTCGTATCTTTCCGGCGTGCGCTCGATAATGCGGAAACGTGTTACGATGGCGACGTTATTTCCAAATGCGTCCATATAGGACCAACGTGCTAGTATTCTTTTCCTTGGTTACCGAAGGACAAACATCGGTAGTTATCCATCGCACAATGAAAAGTGTGTAGGGGGCATCATATCTGTCGAAAACCAGATTTGTGGAATGGTGCTTCAAAATCGGTGCTAGTAACGATTTGACAAGGGATGCGGCTTCTACATGGTAACGCATGTCCCCACATCGCCAGTGTCTTAATGCTGACTAGTGTCAGCTCAAGTGGGAGACCCTTGAAGACCCACCCTATACTCTTGGTCTCTTCCACACAATTGTCGCACTTCCTCTCTCTCAAGAAAACTGTGACGGGGCGACGAGAATGTATAGCAGGCAGTTACGTGGTCGTCTGACCATGCTGGGCTTATTGCCACGGAAAGTACGGAATTCAAAAATGGTTCAAATGGCTCTGAGCACTATGGGACTCAACATCTTAGGTCATAAGTCCCCTAGAACTTAGAACTACTTAAACCTAACCAACCTAAGGACATCACACACACCCATGCCCGAGGCAGGATTCGAACCTGCGACCGTAGCAGTCCCGCGGTTCCGGACTGCAGCGCCAGAACCGCTAGACCACCGCGGCCGGCTGTACGGAATTCAGTTAATTTTGTCCCGCAGCATTCTGTTCATTGCACATGAAAGAGGTTGTGGATGGCAAGTTACTGGTAGCATGTGATAAAAAGAATAAGCGACGTTACATTGAAAAACAGCGGCTTGTTTTGTTATCATTATTAAAGTATTATTGTGTCGAGGTGGTGGTTAAAACTCGGACTCTCTCTCGTATTGTAAAATTAGTGACGACGTATGGTTTTCCGTAATACAAACACACTTTTCATTAACACCATTCTGGGGTTTGGTCAATCTGCTTAATTCTCGGCTTCGCCCGCAGAAGAAGCGAGTAGAAATGGCTTTTTTGAGAGTTGCTGTAAGTATTGGGTTACACTAAATCAGAAGCGTGAACCGATTCGCGCTGACGTTCCCGGTGAAATTAATTGCCACCGAACAGACAGCGTTTGCAAAATGACATCGTAGGTGGTTTCCTTTTCGTGCAGAACGGAGCGAGACTACCGAGGACTACGCGCGTGTGTCGGTGTGTGAGCTCGGTGTGGTAGTGCTGCTTCGCAGGAATTGGGTGCGCAGCCATCGTCGTGCGCCCTACTTTCTCCCCCTCACCAGCACAACACTCCGTGCCCTCTTGAGAGCGTCCGATTTGTAGAAATCTTCCATTCAGCTACTACGCGTTTCGGATGTCGATTTTTTTTCCGACGTACCGTGACAATATTGCTATCAAATATCTCACCGTAGCGTTTACACACAGTAGGGGAAGTACTGACAGTACCCCCCCCCCCCCAATTCCCTTATGTCGATCATTATTCTTACAGCCGGAGCGCTGTTATATGCTGCGTGTCTATACGCCAACGCCCCTGCATCAAGCAACTATGCATTGACCGACATTTGTTTGACTATACTCCTAGCACACTATCACTTTATTGGTATTTCGTCATAGCGTAAAGTGTAAAATTCCAGATTTCGTTCAACCCATTCTCTCACAAAGACGGATAAAGTCTTCACAGCTCTGCAAATGCAACAAGCGACTCTTCTGTAGCTCGGTGCTTTCTGTAGTATTTCGCCAGCCACGCCATTACAAGGCATTAGTTGTACGTTCATAAAGTCGAGGTATTAATTCGAGCTTACAGGAATTAAGTCTGTGTTTCATGACCGCAGTGAGTAGCAGTAGATCTGACCCCTACGAAGTAGAAACATCTACATCTACATTTATACTCCGCAAGCCACCCAACGGTGTGTGGCGGAGGGCACTTTATGTGCCACTGTCATTACCTCCCTTTCCTGTTCCAGTCGCGTATGGTTCGCGGGAAGAACGACTGTCTGAAAGCCGCCGTGCGCGCTCTAATCTCTCTAATTTTACATTCGTGATCTCCTCGGGAGGTATAAGTAGGGGGAAGCAATATATTCGATACCTCATCCAGAAACGCACCCTCTCGAAACCTGGCGAGCAAGCTTGCAGAGTCTGCAACTTGAGTTTGCTAAACATCTCCGTAACACTATCACGGTTACCGAATAAACCTGTGACGAAACGCGCCGCTCTTCTTTGGATCTTTCTATCTCCTCTGTAAACCCGATCTGGTACGGATCCCACACTGATGAGCAATACTCAAGTATAGGTCGAACAAGTGTTTTGTAAGCCACCTCCTTTGTTGATGGACTACATTTTCTAAGGACTCTCCCAATGAATCTCAACCTGGTACCCGCCTTACCAACAATTAATTTTATATGATCATTCCACTTCAAATCGTTCCGCACGCATACTCCCAGATATTTTACAGAAGTAACTGCTACCAGTGTTTGTTCCGCTATCATATAATCATACAATAAAGGATCCTTCTTTCTATGTATTCGCAATACATTACATTTGTCTATGTTAAGGGTCAGTTGCCACTCCCTGTACCAAGTGCCTATCCGCTGCAGATCTTCCTGCATTTCGCTACAATTTTCTAATGCTGCAACTTCTCTGTATACTACAGCATCATCCGCGAAAAGCCGCATGGAACTTCCGACACTATCTACTAGGTCATTTATATATATTGTGAAAAGCAATGGTCCCATAACACTCCCCTGTGGCACGCCAGAGGTTACTTTAACGTCTGTAGACGTCTCTCTATTGATAACAACATGCTGTGTTCTGTTTGCTAAAAACTCTTCAATCCAGCCACACAGCTGGTCTGATATTCCGTAGGCTCTTACTTCATCAGGCGACAGTGCGGAACTGTTTCGAACGCCTTCCGGAAGTCAAGAAAAATAGCATGTACCTGGGAGCCTGTATCTAATATTTTCTGGGTCTCATGAACAAATAAAGCGAGTTGGGTCTCACACGATCGCTGTTTCCGGAATCCATGTTGATTCCTACAGCGTAGATTCTGGGTTTCCAAAAACGACATGATACTCGAGCAAAAAACATGTTTTAAAATTTTACAACAGATCGACGTCAGAGATATAGGTCTATAGTTTTGCGCATCTGCTCGACGACCCTTCTTGAAGACTGGGACTACCTGTGCTCTTTTCCAATCATTTGGAACCTTCCGTTCCTCTAGAGACTAGCGGTACACGGCTGTTAGAAGAGGGGCAAGTTCTTTCGCGTACTCTGTGTAGAATCGAATTGGTATCCCGTCAGGTCCAGTGGACATTCCTCTGTTGAGTGATTCCAGTTGCTTTTCTATTCCTTGGACACTTATTTCGATGTCAACTGCGAGAATACGGAGTTTCCTGAAATAAAGTGAATTTAGTGATTCGTGTAATGGGCAGACTATGTATGACAATGCATGTGGTACATCATGATGTAAACTGGAAGTATGCAACGAAGCAAGGTGACGCAAGTAACTAGTGTCGGCGCGACAGCGAATCGTGCTCTGGACTGCTCAAAGGCGACTAATTGGGATTGCGACAATGTAGCTGATATTCCTAAAACTAGTATTTGTACTGTGACAAACGAAATAAAAGCAAGGGTTCTGCTGCATTTGGGACAAAATCCTACAGAACTTAGAAGTCGTAAATGAGTTTTTTGGGTCCGTTCCAAGAGAAACGAACGCTTACGCGTCAAACACACAGGTTACCGATCAAGCAGACACAACAGACACTGGTTTCCTGCAACTGTTGATCAACTGAAGGCGCAATTTGCTCTCTGCGTCCCCATATAAGAGACATGAAAACCCTTTATACTAGACATCTGGTCAAAAAGAAGAAAAATAGTCTCCAAAGTTCAGGCTCAATATGGCAGAGTAGCTCTTGGTGACATTTTCCGGGCGAAACTAACGCCGACTCAGAAGAAAACTGCTGCCTCTAGGAGGTGCAAAGTTTATAATAGAGAGCGTCGTGGGGAAACCTGTCTTGAATGTAAGATATGCAAACTTGCCCTTCAAATGGACAAATGTTCCACGATATTCCATACACAACTAAACTTTGTGTGAATATTATGGAAAATGAACAACGATTCATGGTCTGCCTTAAACAATGGAACTATGCCTGAACGAGTATGGTTTTATAAATCCTTAGAACAAGTATATTTCTTCTTGTTTCGTAAACAATCATGTAAAAGTGAAAACAAAAATATACCCTTAAAATAATCACATTTCTACGATGAATCTGTTCTCAAAAAACCGTACCCGAATAGGCTAAATAAACCACTAGCCGCTTTTTGTTATGATAATTGTTTTTCGTGAAAATCTAATGTGGTTCGCCTTTCTTTAAAAAGAAAAAAAAAAGTCGTCTCGCTCACACGTAATAAAAAGTCTATTGTGGCACCTTTTAAAATCAAATCCCGTCGACAGCAATTTTTGTTAAATTTTACTCGCTAGCCTTGAATTACAGTTATGTGCGACTAAAGTCGTAAACTTTCTGGCGCAGTGGTTAGCACACTGGATTTACATTCGGGAGGACGAGCGGTTCAAACCCGTTTCCGGCCATCCTGCTTTAGGCTTTCCGTGATTTCCCTAAATCGTTTAAGGCAAATGCCGGGTTGGTTTCTTTGAAAGGGCACGGCCGATTTCCTTCCTAATCCGAGCTTGTGCTCCGTCTCTAATGACCTCGTTGTCGACGGGACGTTCAACACTTATATCCTCCTCCTCGTAAACTTTCCGAAAAAGTTGTTATTGCTTAGCATTGTTAATAATACAACAGGAAACTTCTGCCTACTAACGCATTTTTCCACATTGTCAGTGCGATTTAGAATTAAAGTATCTACCCCAAAGGTGAAGAATTACTGTGCATACACCTACATACACACTACTACTACTACTTTCGGGTAGATACTTGGACCCGACTCCGCTCAACATCATGTCCATCCTGCAGTAATTTGCGCACCACCGACTATCTCATAGCTTACACGTCCCGTCACCTTTTTCTGTTCTCATCTTCAAAATTTTAATAACGTTAACAACAAGCCTTGGTGGCTGCCTGCGAAAATATTTTGTGTGATCAGTTTGTGCTTGCACTGCGAGGCAATAACAGGCACTACTTTAAATTGGAACGTGGCAGCACATAGTCAGACGGTTTAGTTTCCGCCACGGTCGCCTTGCAACTTACTATCCATTGAGATGTCGCATTCCATGTGCTCGATTGACTACAACGCTCAAAAATGAGAACTGTCATCTTGTACCTCACTACAAAACAGTGGGACACCAGTACTCACTACCTTCTGAGGGGTCACCTGACACGGTAATGCATGACACAGCCAATACGTGGCGAATGATTTTAATTGTTGCCTACACTGAAAGCTAAGATCTCAAGCCATGCAATAAGACCGTAAGTACCACTTGTATCAAAGTAGTTTTAACACACCATACGTTGCGACACATGTTCCCCTAATTCTTTTGAACACTATCTGTGTGGATACACCGTCCTCGTAAGCAGAATGAAACATAAATGATACACCAGGCACAATAATCTATTTTCGTATGTTAAAAATATGCTACGGATTGTTGTTATTCTTGATTATTATAACATTTAAACAGCAGTTTTGGCCAGTATTCAATGGAAAATAATTTTGTGAAGGCTGACAGTGGAAACCTTCCGAAAGTTGACGCGTTTATGGTCTTTTGCTTCTTCTAGGTTTTTATGTTCCGGAAATAAGAAACGTGAAAACTGCTTTACATGGCGACTGGGACGGAAGTACTGTGACACAGCTGTGAGCCACGGAATTGCCTTAAAACTGAAGACATACGGAACTGGTTGTTTGCTCTTACCATAGTGAAAAGGTTTTCCAGGGCAACTTGTGAAAGACTGCTCAATGAAACACAGTAGAATCTTTTTCATTCACAAGATAATTCAGACTGTTGATTGCTGTGGTTGTTGCCAGAACTACTACTGTTTTCCAGGTACCTCTTAGAAAATTGAGAAAATTTTGAGACAGAGTAATAATACTATACTAGTGGGAAAATGCAGAGTATCATCGTGTTTGCCTTCAAATGTTCGACGCATTGCAGTTCTTCTGTCCCTCCTGATCATTAATTTAAACCACCGTAATCTTTTGTCTTTAAATATGCAGCTGATGCGGCAGAACCATACAGTATCGGTTGTTCTACTGCATACATAACTGCTGCTTAAACACTATGGATTAAAAGTGCTTAAGCAGGACAACTTTCATGTTATGGTAATGCCCTGATCTTATTACATTTCCTCGTAGGTTCCAAGCAGTTCTCAAATTTTCTCTTTTTCAAATTCATACAGCTCTACTAAAGCCTCAATGGAGACAATTGGAAATGGGGAAACTTCCTTGAACGACATGTATGTGAAGAATAATGTATTCGGAAATGGTTAAGTGGTTTCTCAGATTCTACAGAATAAGAGCTACATCAGGCAGGAAATACAGTTTCTCAACACCATCCTAGTGGTTCATCTGAAACTGATGACGTGTAAAATGAAGCTAAAAAATAGATATTGAAATGTAATTTGTTATAGAATTAAAAGCTCTTACATAACTGTGTTACGAATAGAGTAAACTTAAGAAGACAGCAGTATTAAGCGAAGCGGATGGATCTTGCAAATACTGCATTAGAAGTCCAGAACACTACCTATTACGATACCAGTCACTATGTTTTAATATGGAGTGTTTACTTACGTCGAACTGATCCTCACAGAAACGAATGCACGTAGTAACCATTTTCTCATTTGGATCTCTAGGAGCGAGCTGCAACACCATTCTACGCATCTTCTCATTCTTCGGGATACTCTAAAATAAGTTCTCATAAGTTTTTATATCTATATGCATTTGTACAACATGTTACTACACACCGTTTGCAACCTATTTTCCGAAACGTAAATTCCAAAACAAGATGTCACGACTGTGAATCAGTAGGAGCAGCGTGCTAGCTAGTGACATCACATGACTCAAGTGGAGCGTTTCTGCAGCTTTTAAATTATTTGAATACCTTGTCCGCTTTTTTTAAAAAATACTGAAGTTCATAGAGAATAACATCTTATGAGCATAAAATTATATAATTAACAATTGAAGACGATTTGCATATTCCCTATACGCATAGCACGGTCGTCAGTGTTTACGGTCCCGGAATAGGTAGCCACAAATTATACCTATTCCGAGGTCGTATACATTGACGACTATGCCATGGTTAACCATCCAGGGCTTGTGATATTCGTTCCACACGCTTTACGAAGATGATGTATCCACATCTAGTATGTATCCACATCTAGTATGCTCTTGTGATTGAACAAAGCTCGAATTACCTAGCAGTGCTTAATAAACTACTATTAAAGAAACAGCCTGGTGGAAACTACAGTATGTTGTTCCCGCTTCAGCTTAGTTCTCGTTAATCCAGCGGCCTATACCCTGCCTACGGTGTACCATCCGATGCCGTAACACCTTTCTTTCACAATGAGCATACTGTCTGGAAATCTCTCCTGACAAACGCCACGTCAGCGTGTACCCTTGAGGGTTTGCTGCCTGTGGTTGGTACTGACACTGAGATTACGCCTCTTCGGCAGCTCGCTCGGCTGCAGGGCCGGAAGCTGGCTCTGTAGCTGCCCCCGCGGTGTTTCGCTGCCCACTCAAGCGCATGCACAGCACTTTCACGTCCGCTGGTTTCGCTAGGTCTGCCCGTGTTCAGCTGCTGGGCTGTTGGCTATTAGTCTGCCACACTTTCGTTCATTAAACACCACTCCGTGACGTTTCGCAGGTCCATCACTGATTGCCGCAACTTTCCTATCGCATTACAGAAAAATGTCTTTCCTAGTTTCTAATAAAATACCATCATTCTTAGGTATATTCTTCAAACTGCATTCCACAGCTTCTATAAAAGCCACTTTTATTCATAACCACCGAAAAGCTGCTAAAATATTTAAAACTCTGCAACTATGTATGTCATCGTCTGATCGACTTAAGAATTTTACACCAGAAATCCGTAATTATATACAGTATATTATTTTATGTTATCTGTAGCAAAGCCAAAGAGCAGATGATGATTTACAAAACGGAATTTATGAGCTAAAGAAAAGATCTGCTGAATATAATATGAAAATATCTCCTAGTAAATCTAGGTCAACGGCTTCCGTAGAAAATTTTGATTAAGACAGTAGTTGATGAGAAAAAAATTGAATAGGTAAACACGTTAATTATATTGGTTGTAAAATATCGTATGAATAAAGATATGAAGATAAATATATTTGGAAATGTCTGAGGAACAGTTAATAGAACTTCAAAGCATAAAACATAGAAAGAAACAAAAAATGATTCAAATGGCTCTGAGCACTCTGGAACTTAACATCTCAGGTCGTCAGTCCCCTAGAACTTAGAACTACTTAAACATAACTAACCTAAGGACATCACACACATCCATGCCCGAGGCAGGATTCGAACGTGCGACCGTAGCGGTCGCGCGGTTCCGGACTGAAGCGCCTAAAACCGCTCGGCCACTGCGACCAGCTAGAAAGAAACGTGACTGAAATTTTGTATTACATTCGCAGTGTCGCTCCTATTACGTGGAAATAAATTGTGGGTATTGAATAAAAGAAACAGGGAAAACAAGTACAAGGAATAGAAATGACATTTCTTAGTGCGATAAAGGGAATAGATGAAAGATGTAATTAAGATATTCGAAAGAAGTTGAAACATTTTAGAGTCAAAGAAAAACTGGATGAGAACGATAAGAAATGAAATGAATAGAATATCACTAGGAATGAATACAGAGTCAAAGACCGAGAAAAATATGGTGACTGTAAAAGGCCATAATTTGCCTAATATGGAAAATGCAGGAGAACAGAACGAGAAATTACATATAGAACTTGAGTATAACACGAAATCGTCCATCCCAGAATACAGGCTATTGTAAACAACTTATAATTATGACCATCTGGCATACAACACTATAAAATCATAAAGACTGTCCGATTATTAGTTGTAGACAATAAAGATTTTTAGCTGCTTTCTAGTGGTTGCACAACAAAATTAGTCTTAAATCCACTAGAAGGCACAAACTGACTAATCAGATAAAAACGGTCATGGAGTTTGTTCGTCGCCCAAAACTTATTTCAATTGTGGATCAAGGAACTTTCGTCAGGCAAGATCCACGATAAGCAGGATGGAAGAATAAACTTGTGATAATCTGGAACGTCGATCATCAGCACAAGAATCGTCGTTCACCACCACACTATTGCATTTAACACTTTTTCTCTTTCACACAATTAAAAGCTGTTCTATACGTTAACCGGTTATGAGCCTAAACTGGTCAACACAAAAAACATCGTAAAAGAGAGAGCATATTATATTTACCAATTCCATCTATAACTAAATAAAGAAGACGTACTTTTCCACGCCAGTCGAATGAAGGCGACAAACAGTTATCACAGCAACACGTAATTCTTTCTCGTATTGGGTAGAACAAAGAGCTGTCGATCTCACTCCCACGCTTCGCGTGAGTGCGTGCCTCAGCTACGGGGCGAGGTCCCAGAATGTACAGTATAAGTATTGCAGCATAAAATTTCCTTTAATTCTTTTTAAAAATGATTTTAAAACTTTCAGACTAAAGTAAAATCCGAGAAACAAATTACGTAGATTTTTCACTAGCTTGTCAATAGTTTGTACAGAGGCGCATAAGAAATATTTGTTTTTCTTTTCCATTCTCCATCTGAGAGAGGAGCTGGATATAAGCCCTAATGTACTATAGAACAAAAATTACCACCTTCTAGGCGTTTCGCCAACTGTTATTGTATGAATTAGGAAGCTTTATCAGTACTGAAATGAGGAGGTAATTTTCTTTTATTATTGATAGTAACAGTATTCATTTAAAATACTTTTCATAGATGAAATGCAAAGAAACAGGTAACAGGCCTGTTCTGTGCTGTGAAAAATTGTTTCAGATCAATTACAAATACCGGTTTGTTTCGACCATGCTCAGAAATTACGTCTATAACTACCTAAGTCACAATGCACTTGCTGGGTTTCTTGATCAGATTGACCATTAGTGTAAATGATATTCATCTCGTTCTACAAAATCATTTTGAGCGTCAGGCCGCGTTATCTATATAAATAAAAAAGATAATATTTGTTTGTTCGAATCCTGCCTCGGGCATGGATGTGTGTGGTGTCCTTAGGTTAGTTAGGCTTAAGTAGTTCTAAGTCTAGGGGACTGATGACCTCAGATGTTAAGTCCCATAGTGCTTAGAGCCATTTTTTTGTTTGTTCATAATCGTGTACCTCCGAAAGTTCTTTACTGATAGCTTTGAAATTCTCACACAATATTACAGTCGAAAACGCGTGTTTTTATATCTCTATTTTTAATATACATGTTTAATATATTAATAAACATGTAACGTATAAAAGGGAAACGTTATTACCAGAAATCTCGAAAAGTTGTTGATCGATTTGCTTCAAATTTTTACACAATATTCTAATGAACATTCGTAAGAACATAGACTACATATTTTAATATATATAGTATATGAATGAATAGGTAACATGTAAAGTGGGAACATAGTTACCGAAAATCTCAGTAAGCGCTCGACCTATTTACTTCAAATTTTTTACACGTTATTGTTACAGGCTCTGAGCGCTATGGGACTTAACATCTGAGGTCATACGTCCCCTAGAACTTAGAACTACTTAAATCTAACTAACCTAAGAACATCACACACACCCATGCCCGAGGCAGGATTCGAACCTGCGACCGCAGCAGTCGCGCGGTTCCGGACTGAAGCGCCTAGAACCACTCGACCACCGCGGCCGGCTAGTTATAGGCCACATATTATCAATTTATGTACAGGGTGAATCATCTGCACTTGCACTGCAAACATTGAAAAATGGGAAGTGCTATTGATGTGCGGTTTTTACAGAATGGATTGGTAGTCAGGGGTTATTACTGTTTACCAATCAATAGATTATGGTAATACTTAGAAAGTGCATTTTTTGGTTCAAACAAACGCTTTTGTAAATGTAGCAATGCCAATTGGCATCGTCGACCAATAGTAAGGTAAAATAGAATGTCAGTGTTGTTTGTTGTAAGAGCCTAGTGGGAGTCGTGCACAAGATACCGTATTGTGATAAGTTCCCACACAGACACTTGTACAATACATGTGATAGCACACACTAAAGAACAACACACGTGCATACACTAGTCACGTGGATTCAGATCAGTAACAACACAACTGACTGTCACAGGTAGCGTTCAAAATGACCACCGGCAGCGGAAATACACGTTTCCAGTCCGGTATGGAACGAGTGGTACACACGTGCCAGCATTTCAGCGGAGATGTCCGAACAGGCTGCAGTAATGCGTCGTTGCATATCATCGGGTGCAGTTGGTATGTCCTTGTAGACAGTCTTCCAACTTTCGCCACAGAAAAAAATCTGCAGGCGTCAAATTCGGGTGAACGGGACGGGCAAGGTACAGGTTCTCTGCCTCGAATCTAACGATTTGGAAACAATTCAAAAATGGCTCTGAGCACTATGCGACTTAACTTCTGAGGTCATCAGTCGCCTAGAACTTAGAACTAATTAAACCTAACTAACCTAAGGACAGCACACACATCCATGCCCGAGGCAGGATTGGAACCTGCGACCGTAGCGGTCGCTCAGCTCCAGACTGTAGCGCCTAGAACCGCACGGCCACCCCGGCCGGCATTTGGAAACAATTCATGAAGACATACTGTATAACGTCGTCCGCTATGTGCTGGATAGCCATCATGTTAGTACCGAAGGTTCCTCCTCGTCTGCAGAGGAACGTTTTCTAGCGCCCGTGAAAGATGGTCTGTTAGGAGCGTGCGATACTTGCGCTCGTTCTTTGAAAAACGGGCTCATGAGCTGTTGGCTCACTATCCCATACAACACATTTACATTCCATGGACGCCGACAGACCAATAGTACATGTTTTGGCAGTTTGTCTGGTCATGATTGGTAATAATGACTTCATCACATAACAAGATGCCAGCCGCGGGGTTCTAGGCGCTTCAGTCCGGAACCGCGCGACTGATACGGTCGCCGATTCGAATCCTGCCTCGGGCAGGGATGTGTGTGATGTCCTTAGTTTAGTTAGGTTTAAGTAGTTCTAAGTTCTAGGGGACTGATGACATCAGATATTAAGTCCCGTAGTGCTCAGAGCCATTTGAACCATTTGAGCATAGCTGGAGTGTCAAGTCTTAAAGCCTGAGTACAGAACTTAATACGATTCTTATAATCGTTTCGATGCAGCTCTTGACTGAGGTGATAGGGGTGCAACCTTTGCCGATGGAGAATGCGCAGGACACCTGCCCGACTCATACCGCATGCGGACCAAGTGCAACTGCAGCAAGAACGTTAACTTACCCCTCTTCTGTCGTCGCTTGTTTCCTTCCGTTACGTTGTCTAGGTGTTACGCTACCATTTTCACGTAACTGGCTGAAGAGGTTGATAAATAATTGCCAAGATGGTTCACGTCTATTGGGATATCTTGCCGCATACATCGCACAAGAAGAAACCGCAATCTTCCTACTCTCCCCGTACAACACGAGCATGTCCGATTTTTCTGTGTTGGTAAATCCCGCAGCTTTTTCTGTGTTGGTAAATCCCGCAGTGCACTCGAGGAACACACAAGCTGTAAGCAAACGTAAAAACGTCACACCTCGCAACTATGCGAGTTGAAATAGTGTCGGTGCGCAAACTCTTCAAAATACGGTATCTCGTAAACGACTTGCACTAGCATCCTGTAACAAACACCATTGACATTCTAATTTCCTCTACTTTTAGTTTGTTAATGTCAAACGACATTTTTCCATTTAAATAAGTTTATGTTTGCACAAAAAATAACCTTTCTAAGTATTATTACATTCTGTTCATTGGCTAACAATACGAGCCCCTGACTAACAATACGAGCCCCTGACTAACAATCTATTGTGTGAAAAACGCACATCAATAGCACTTTCCATTTTCGCAACATTTGCACTGCAAGTTTAATGTGATTCGTCCTATATAATACAGGGTGTCATCAGGCGCATTTTCTCTGGTATGTCAGCAGATGTCTGCAGCTTCGTTTTTGCATTCTATAGCTGGAGTCAGCTCAAGCAAATATTAGCGCCCATCACGTCTTTTATGCTTTATCCGGCGTAGACGAAAAGCGTCGGCTGTTTCCCGTTACGAACAAAATCATTTTTAAACCCGAATTTAACGTGCCCATTCGACAGAGCGGTTACAGTTTAGAGTAGTGCGTTATTTGTTTAATCGGTATGTATTAACAGGGCCAGTAAAACTCGAAGAATAACCGGTACTCGAGCAGATGACAGCGTTCCCTGCCTCGCGCTGAATACTACCCCAAGCATGGTCGCTGCTGGATTGCTGTTTATTTTTCGTGGTTTACTGCTCTTTCTTATGCATGTCGAAAAAAACAAATATCGCACTAGACTAATATGGGATTGCTCTATCGAATGGGCAGGTAAAATTCCTCTTTGAAAAATCATTGTAACTGGAAACAAACCGACGCTCCTCGATGCACTGGTCGTCTCATGAAAGACATGATGAGCAGTATTTATTTGCGCTGACTACAGCTATACAGTACAAAAAGGAAACTGAAAGTATCTGGCGAAACGTCAGAGTTGACTCCTAAGAGGGACAAAAGAATCTGTTATTTACGATTGTATAGTTTTACTGTTTCTTCGTTACTGAGTTTACTAAAAATCTTCTGACCAAACTACCCGAACAACAATCTGTAACATCAACAGGTGTAGTTCTCTTCGAACACTCTCCTGCCAAGTCAGAACCGGCGGTGGTGTCATTCTCGAAGACTGAACAGTGCACAATCACCGGTCGTAACCGCTTCATTTCGCCTTTGCTCCTCCCACTGTCATACAAAAACCTGCGATCCTGACGATCGGAATTAGCATTCGGGAGAAAAAAAAAGGAAGAGGCTCACCTCCCGACAGTGCAGGCTGGTAGCAAACACAAAACGAGGAGAGGAGGAGTAGGGGGACTAATTCCACGGTAAGTAAATGGTGGGCGGGCGGCCCCGAGCCCCTGCGGTACACCGCGCCGGCTTTCTTGCCTCTGGAAATCGTGACCGGGGCGTTAGCGCCGCGACACGCCCTCGTCCACGGTACGCGCGGCGCGGCTCGCCTTGGCGGCGAGTTGACGGACGCCCGCGATGCCATCTCGTGACGCGACCGGGAACAAAGGGGCCGCCATCTGGGGCAGATGCGGGCGCAGATTGCGGGGGCGGCGGCGGCGGTAGCGGCGGCTGCTACCTGCGTATAAACACGGCTTCGACTCGGCGAGCATAGCCATGAGGTCGCGGTTGCTGGGCAACCGGCATTGCTGTTGGAAGAGCTTCTGGCGGAAGGTAGCGTCTGCGAGTCTTCGCTCTTCAATTTCCCCTTGCTGCATCTACATCTACATGAATACGCTGCAAATCAAATTTAAGTGCCTGACAGAGGGTTTATCGAACCACCTTCACAATTCTCTATTATTCCAATCTCGTATAGCGCACGGAAAGAATGAATACCTATATCTTTCCGTACGACCACTGATTTTCCTTATTTTATCGTGGTGATCGTTCCTCCCTATGTAGGTCGGTGTCAACAAAATATTTTTGCATTCGGAGGAGAAAGTTGGTGATTCGAATTTCGTGGCAAGATTCCGTCGTAACGAAAAACGCCTTTCATTTAATGATTTCCAGGCCAAATCCTGCATCATTTCTGTGACACTCTCTCCCATATTTCGCGATAGTACAAAACTTGCTGCCTTTATTTGAACTTTTTCGATGTACTCCGTCTATCCTATCTGGTAAGGATCCCACACCGCGCAGCAGTTTTCTAAAAGAGGACGGACAAGCGTAGTGTAGGCATTCTCCTTAGTACATCTGTTACATTTTCTAAGTGTCCTACCAATAAAACACATTTTAGATGTGTTCCTTCCAATTTAAATTGTTCGTAATTGTAATACCTAGGTATTTAGTTCAATTTGCGGCTTTTAGATTAGACTGATTTATCGTGTAACCTAAGTTTGAGTTCCATTTCACCACTAATGTGGATGACCTCACACTTTTCGTTATTTAGGGTCAACTAACACTTTTCGCACCATTCAGATATCTTTTCTAAATCGTTTTGCAGTTTGTTTTGATCTTCTGATGACTTTATTAGCCGATAAACGATGATCTGCAAACAACCTAAGACGACTGCTCAGATTGTCTCTCAAATCTTTTATGTAGATAAGGAACAGCAAATGGCCTATAGCACTATCTTGGGGAACGCCAGAAATCACTGCTGTTTTACTCGATGACTTTCCGTCAGTTACTACGAACTGTGACCTCGCTGACAGGAAATCACAAATACAGTCACATAACTGAGACGATATTCCATAAGCACGCAATTTCACTACGAGCCGCTTGTGCGGTACAGTGTCAAAAGCCTTCCGGAAATCCAGAGACACGGAATCGATCTGAAATCCCTTGTCAATAGCACTCAACACTTCATGTGAATAAAGAGGTAGTTGTGTTTCACAGGAACGATGTTTTCTAAACCCATCTTGACTGTGTGCCAATAGACCTTTTTCTTCGAGGTAATTCATAATGTTCGAACACAATAGATGTTCCAAAGTTCTGCTGCACATCGATGTTAACGATAAGGGCCTGTAATTCTGTGGAATACACCTACTACCTTTCTTGAAAATTGGTGTGACCTTGCAACTTTCCAGTCCCTGGGTACGAATCTTTCGTCGAGCGAACGGTTGTACACTCCTGGAAATTGAAATAAGAACACCGTGAATTCATTGTCCCAGGAAGGGGAAACTTTATTGACACATTCCTGGGGTCAGATACATCACATGATCACACTGACAGAACCACAGGCACATAGACACAGGCAACAGAGCATGCACAATGTCGGCACTAGTACAGTGTATATCCACCTTTCGCAGCAATGCAGGCTGCTATTCTCCCATGGAGACGATCGTAGAGATGCTGGATGTAGTCCTGTGGAACGGCTTGCCATGCCATTTCCACCTGGCGCCTCAGTTGGACCAGCGTTCGTGCTGGACGTGCAGACCGCGTGAGACGACGCTTCATCCAGTCCCAAACATGCTCAATGGGGGACAGATCCGGAGATCTTGCTGGCCAGGGTAGTTGACTTACACCCTCTAGAGCACGTTGGGTGGCACGGGATACATGCGGACGTGCATTGTCCTGTTGGAACAGCAAGTTCCCTTGCCGGTCTAGGAATGGTAGAACGATGGGTTCGATGACGGTTTGGATGTACCGTGCACTATTCAGTGTCCCCTCGACGATCACCAGTGGTGTACGGCCAGTGTAGGAGATCGCTCCCCACACCATGATGCCGGGTGTTGGCCCTGTGTGCCTCTGTCGTATGCAGTCCTGATTGTGGCGCTCACCTGCACGGCGCCAAACACGCATACGACCATCATTGGCACCAAGGCAGAAGCGACTCTCATCGCTGAAGACGACACGTCTCCATTCGTCCCTCCATTCACGCCTGTCGCGACACCACTGGAGGCTGCACAATGTTGGGGCGTGAGCGGAAGACGGCCTAACGGTGTGCGGGACCGTAGCCCAGCTTCATGGAGACGGTTGCGAATGGTCCTCGCCGATACCCCAGGAGCAACAGTGTCCCTAATTTGCTGGGAAGTGGCGGTGCGGTCCCCTACGGCACTGCGTAGGATCCTACGGTCTTGGCGTGCATCCGTGCGTCGCTGCGGTCCGGTCCCAGGTCGACGGGCACGTGCACCTTCCGCCGACCACTGGCGACAACATCGATGTACTGTGGAGACCTCACGCCCCACGTGTTGAGCAATTCGGCGGTACGTCCACCCGGCCTCCCGCATGCCCACTATACGCCCTCGCTCAAAGTCCGTCAACTGCACATACGGTTCACGTCCACGCTGTCGCGGCATGCTACCAGTGTTAAAGACTGCGATGGAGCTCCGTATGCCACGGCAAACTGGCTGACACTGACGGCGGCGGTGCACAAATGCTGCGCAGCTAGCGCCATTCGACGGCCAACACCGCGGTTCCTGGTGTGTCCGCTGTGCCGTGCGTGTGATCATTGCTTGTACAGCCCTCCCGCAGTGTCCGGAGCAAGTATGGTGGGTCTGACACACCGGTGTCAATGTGTTCTTTTTTCCATTTCCAGGAGTGTATATGATTGTTAAGTATAGAGCTAATGCATCAGCATACCCCGAAAGGAACCTAATTGGTATACAGTCTGGACCAGAAAACTTGCTTTTGTTAAGTGATTTGAGTTGCTTTACTACTCCGAGGATATTTACTTGAAATTAAATACCTTGCTGCAAGAAAAGGCTGTTTTAATTTACAAAAAGAAATGGTGTGCAGAATTATTTAATAAAGATTGTAGTTAATGGCAGTGTCATGTTTTTGTATTTTAGTTAACAGAGCTGTAGATAATTACAGATGCGTGCAAAAAAATTTAAAAATGTCTATCTGCAAACAAGCACATTTCCTGATTTGAGGTACGTGATGTGGCTGTAAGTTCCTGTACGACATACAGGACGCCACTGGGATGGTACTGAGTAATGCCCTCCTCAACTCATCGACTCCCTATTCGCATGGCAGTCGTGGGATCCCTACCAACGGGAGGAGAAATAGCGTCAGACGATTAAAACACAGTTTCTGTAGACCACTGTTGACTTCCGGCACGTGTTGAAGGTGTTTCTCTTCTTGCGCGAGTCATAACACGATCTTCAGACAAACAACCAACATTGAAATGCGGTTTCTGAACGAGAAATCCACTGCTTTATCTTTCCTGACTGAACGAATATAGATGGCATTATCGGTACGCATGCGACAATATGCGCTACCTAATGTGTTCCAAAATGCCGCGCATAAAAACAGTATTTTTCCTGGGCTCGTACTTCGGATCCTGTTAGAAAGGTTAGGTAAAGTGTTTTGGATAGCCCTTGGGTTAGGCACCATTTGTTCGTTCTCTTTCCATTGGATGTGATCTACAGTGTCCCTTGAGGGGCTTATGGAGATACCATTTAGTTCATGTGCGTTTCCTGAGAAAACCTGAAAAACATGGTTTTTGGGGACCAAAAATGAGCCGCTGATTCAAAGACCGCTATGTACGACAAGTAGCTGAAATTTTTCAACACATTCCTAAGATCCCGATCTCGAAATGCCTTCAGATTTTCTTGATATCTTTTTCCGTTTCTGAAATATAGAGTTTGAAAGTTACCCTACTTGTGCACGTAAAATACACTCGTAAAATCTGGCGAAATGCGAAAATGTAGTTTATGAAGTGAAGTGACGTACTACCGATAAATACGCCGTTAAGTCTCTCCCTTATCATCAGAATGGCTCCGGGAACCCCATGTTGTTGTTGTACTGAAGCACATGCAAAATTTTTTTACACGCAAAATCCGTTGTGAGGTGTAAAATTAGTTTTCTGTTATTTGACTTCACGCATTTACATTATCAAAATTTTAGTGATGCATAAAGTTCTTTTGATATTAGTGACGTGTCTGCTGTGGCAGGGGAAAGACGGGAACCAGCGGAAAAATGCTTCTGTCGGAGCACAAGAAAGGCGAATACGGTCCTTTTTATTAAAAGGCTCTGACTGAAAATTGGGGTACCAGCTGCCTTATTCTACCTTACTCAAAACCATTAAAAATTTTCCCAAGAAATTTGGCACGCAAGGATATTCGCGCTTTTTTGTGTTGAGAGAGCAGGATACAATTTCAGTTGGAAAAAAGACCCAAAAGTAATTAATGTTGGAAGATAGTAGACAGTGGTTGTGGTACAGGAAGAGGGAAGGAGACAATAACAGTGTGGGTGTGCGTGTGTGGGGGGAGAGAGAGAGAGAGAGAGAGAGAGAGAGAGAGAGAGAGAGAGAGATACAGTGGCAAATAAACATAGTTGACAATAGTAGAACAGTGCTAGGGAAAGAACGACAGAGACACTGGCAGTGGGAGAGGAATAAACCTATGAAGGAAGTGGAAGTGGGTGAGGGACAGTGATAAGAAGAGCCAGAGTCTATGACAATAACAACAAAGAAGAGAGAGATGGTGAGAGTGAGAAGGGATAGCAGCAGTGGGGGGGAATGAATGAGATAGTAGCAGTATGAAAGAGCAAAAGGAAGACAGTGACAGTGGGAGGAGACAGTAGTGGTGGTGGTGGTGGTGGTGGTGGTGGTGGTGGTGGTGGTGGTAATAGGACAGAACAAAGGGGCTGTGGCTGCGAAAAGGAGAACAGTGACAGAGAGACGCTAAGAGATAATGACAATGAGTGGAGTTGACCTGAAAGAATGAGTGAGAGGAAATGGGCAAGTGGGAATGGATGGGTGTGAGACATGGACTAGTGGGTGTGCGCGAGTTAGTTAGGGGAGCGAGTGGGAGTGAGAGCTGAATTGCATGTTAAAAAGAGCGCGAGTATGTTCGCGTGCCAAGATTTTTGGGAAAATTTTTGAAGATGCTGAGGAAGGTAGACTGAGGCAGCTGGTACCACAATTTTCGGTCAGTCTGTTAATTAACAGGATCATATTCGCCTGTTTTGTGATCTGTTAAAAGCCTTTTCCCCGCTTGTTCCTACTCACTTTGTGCGCATGTGCAGAAACGTTGATCATGTGCTTATCCAAGACTGTAGCCCACGTCAGTTCGGAGTCCGTTGCACGGCACCTTCATGGTTATGCATGTCAGCATGATGCTGATAAGGGGCTGTAAAACTGAGCTTTTGAAGAACGTCGCCGACTACCAGTAATCCGTGAACCTGGGAAGCGATGCGCGTTGGCATTCCAACACGAACGGCGCGAGTGATTGACGCGAGACCGACTCTTCCACGAAGTTTCGCGCGTCGTCCACAAAAACAGGACGTGAAACAACCGCCCTCCCCCTCTCTCTCTCTCTCTCTCTCTCTCTCTCTCTCTCTCTCTCTCTCTCTCTCTCTCCTCTCCCCCCCTTTCCCCCGTTACATCCGTCGTGTGATAGCACCGGTTTCGATAAGCTAAAATATTATAACCAACTACTTAACAGCATACTTGTCCATCTTTGGAACCAATACAGCAGCGATTCTGCGTGACACGGATCCAAAAATGTCCTTTACAGATTTTCGGAGGTATGTGACACACGATGTGTATCCACAGATTAAATAGTCCCATGAAATACAGGGATCGGTGGTTTGGGCGCCCGATAGTGTCGCAGATGTATTCCATCGGGATCAGATCAGACATATTAGGGAGTCAAGACTATCATGCTCCTCAAACCATAGCAGCAAGATTCTAGCCTTGAAACACGACCTGTTATCCTACTGCAAGATCGAATTAAAGGAAGACATCAACTATGAAAAGATGCAGGTGGCCCGCAATAATGTTCACGTAATTGAGAACTGCTCTGGTGGTGACTTCGATTACAACAACAGATCCCGTGGAAGCCCAGGTGAATGTTAATCATGGGAAACCCACATGTTCAAAATATCCTTTTTGTTAAGTTTAGGCTGGCTGCTGTAAGTTTAGGCCGGCTGCTGTGACCGAGCGGTTCTAGGCGCTTCAGTCCAGAACCGCGCTGCTGCTACGGTCGCAGGTTCGAATCCTGCCTCGGGCATGGATGTGTGTGATGTCCTTAGGTTAGTTAGGTTAAAGTAATTCTACGTTCCAGGGGACTGACGACCTCAGCTGCTAAGTCCCATAGTGCTTGGAGCCATTTGAACCATTTTTGTTACGTTTGGTTAGAGTGTACAGTAAGTTGTAGTTCTTATGTTCACCGCCAGTGTTTGTTTGTTCCAATTGTGCGAAGGTAATGCTGACATACGAGTAACTTAATTGCTTGCGTTGGCACGCGTCTAATCTCAATGGCCTACTAGCATCAAGCACGGAGCATCACGGACTGTGCAAGCACGTAGCATCAACTGTTTAGTGTTCATCACGTACTTGGTTTCCGGAACAGTGCAATGGAATTGTACTCAAATGCGCAGTTGATAGAGGCGCGTTAGCTGTACGGATTAGCAGATGGTAACGGCCGTGGTGCTCAACGTTTGTATCGGGACAGATTTCCAGAACGGCAGAAGCCTGCGCCTGGGGAGGTCTAAAAGGTTGAGAACACCTCAACTGTAGGAGCAACGTCTTCGCGCAGTTGACGACAACCCTAGTGTCAGCGTAAGACAGTTAGACGCAGCAAATAATGTTGACCACGTGACTGTATCCGTGCCATGTGCAGTCCGTGCAGGCACTATCAGTACTGATTTGCCTGCACAGGTAAATTTCCACGAATTGTTCATTCAACAGTGGAGAATATTGTAGAGTGGGATACAACTGTCGCCTTTGACCAGTGACGTCATAAGAAAGTCACAGATGATACATGACAAACGTCTGAAAGCATAAACGAATGATCAGAAACAATTAAATGTAGCACAAATAACAACAATCGTAGACATACATCACGTAAACCCATACGTGTAACATAAGTTTATTATGTAACGAGAAAACGAAGGAAATAGATGTAGCACAGAGAATAGAAATCGTACATGTACGTAACGTAAAACCATATTTGCAAAAGAGTCGTTCTTATGTAACGAAAGAAAGGTAACGCGATTTATCAAAGTCCATAAAATAAATGAACTTCACGGGACAGACGCTGGAATTAGGAGGTTTCGAGCTGCAGCGACTTAGAAACAGAACTACAGAACGCAAGACCGCTACGGTCGCAGGTTCGAATCCTGCCTCGGGCATGGATGTTTGTGATGTCCTTAGGTTAGTTAGGTTTAACTAGTTCTAAGTTCTAGGGGACTGATGACCTCAGCAGTTGAGTCCCATAGTGCTCAGAGCCATTTTTGAGAACTACAGAAATTACCACAAAAGAAAACAAAAATATCAGGAAAACGAGTTACGCAGCACAAAAATACGATAAACGTAACCTTGGTCTCCTGTATTTCAACTGGGGAATACCAATGTCATCCCTGACGGAAAAAGCCAGCAACCAGACATTGGCATTACTAACGGCGAAAAGAATAACATCCCTGACATTGGTCTCCTGTACTTCTGTCGATCCACACTGGTGTCCAAAATTAAACAAACAAACGGAAATTTTGCAAGGTTGCGTTTATTTTGTCACACAACTGTATAAACAGGTGATAGTAAAATGGAAACAATGTAAAGAATACATAACGTAAACAACTGCAACATGCAAAAGGGTAGACAAAAAGTTCTTCGTTTTTTCCAGCAAACACATTTCGACAACTGGTTAATGTGCTCAGTATGGGGTGTGACCACCTCTGGAGTGAATACAGGCCTGACAACGTCGGGGCATGCTGTCAATGATGGGATAAATCTCATGTTGAGGCAATAACACCAGTCGCGAAGAAAATAATCCGCGAGGTAGAGCATTATCATCCATCAATACAAAGTTTTGAGCCACAGCACCTCGCAACAGCCTCACATGAGTCCCAAGATCTCGTCACGATATTTGTCAGTAGTTAAACCTTGTCAATTCCCCCGTGCAATTTCATGAAGAGGTTTTCGAGTGGTCAACATAATCCCTGCCACACCATTAGGGATCCTCCTCCATATCGATCTCTTCCCACAGTGTTTGGGCCCCGAAATTGTGTTCCAGGTTCCCTTCAGATGCGAATCTGTCGAGAATCACTCTTGTGAAAAGAACATTGGCCCAGTGTTCGACCGTCCTGATGGCGTGTTGACGACTCCACTCTAAACGTTCCCATCTGTGAAGACGCATAAGGGGCACACGTACAGCAGGTTTCCGACAATAAAGTCCACAGTGCCGAAGCCTTCTGTACACCGTTTGCCTCGTTACAACAGCTCCAGTGGATGGTGCGAGGTCAGACGCCAATTGCCGCGCGGTACTAAGGCAGCACTTCGTGCCGTTACAGCCAAATAAGGTTCCTCTCTTTGTGATATAACTCGTTGTCGTCCTTGCCCTGGTCTTCGGGATACAGTTTCGGTCTCCATAGACTGTCGCCACATCCTAGAAACAACATAACGATTCACATTAAGTCATCGGGCCAAATCAGTTTGCAACTGTCCTGTTTCCATTTTCCTTATGTCCCTCCGCCGCAGAGTGTCTGGTTGGCGCCTTCTCTGTACCGTACTACGCCGTCTGTGACTGTGTACACAGCTAAACACTACCCCGGCAAACACTACCCCCTTCGATAGGGGTCTTGACGTCATCGTTGGCGTGGTTGTCTGTTGACCGGAATGCCATCTTCGGTGCAGGACATAATAGTATGGACATCTGTTGACAATTTGTGTGATTACATCATGAATTAGACACAGGACGGGGAAATAGCGGTTTTTTTGCTTTCATTTTGGACGCCAATGTGAGTAGGTCAACTGAAAGATATGAGGCTAGTATTATCTACAACAAAAGAACGAAAAACCTGACATTGGTATCGTATTCTTTACCGGTGGCAGAAACACCAACAGACCGCCCTTTGGTACCCTGTTCAACTGACCTGTAGATTACTTAATAGACTACAAACACTCACCATCAGATCAAATGACGACCAATAAATTAAAACGTGTACACAGATTCTTTAAAACGACGACCAACAATGAAATGCGTACACAATTTCTTTCTTTTAATGCTATAATCATTTATTTTAATTTACAATTTGCGCTTTGTTTTTTACCAAGATAACCTATTTATTACCTATGGCTCAGAAATAAACAAATTATCATCTCTGACTTAAATATGACGTCACTGGTCAGAGCCGACGAGTTACACCACATTCTTTCGTTGACGCCAATAGCGTGTCAACCCTTACTTTAGTGCAAATGCGCTATTCACGGAAAAGGCTTCGTTTCAAAATAAATGATTAATGTATTGAAAAGTTTCAGAAACTGAAGACTAACTTGGAAATAGAGCTTTCCCGGATCCATGTCCATACAACATATTTTGGCCCCTATGTGTGAGGAACGTTTACTGAAAGTTAAGCCGTACCCTTGGGCTTTACAGTTTCCTTACCACGTCGCGTACTCGTACCCGTATCGCCTTCAGGCAACATTCCGTCTCGTGATGTGCAGTGGTCAGAATATTTTGGATCATCGTTGTGTTTTTGCATAGTGCAACTATCGGGCTATTTTGAAGCAAAATTTTCGTCGCATATTGTTTTGTACATTTACTTTTCCCGGACGCTTGCCCTGTCTTTTTGAAATATTACAAAAACGTGTCCAAGGATACTTCTTGTACTATCTCCAATTCTGTAATTTTGCTTGACATTGACCTCTTTTATATTTCTACTAGCTAACAAAGCCGGCATTTCCCGGGTACTCATTTTGCCAATTTTCTGTTAGAAACGAAAACAAAAAATGAACTGTGTTTTTAGTGTAATACCTAAAAGAATGTACTCGCGAAAAAAAAAACTTTGAAATTATGAAACAGGCTATTTGGTAGACGCGGATATCTGTAAGTTGTGTGGAAGCTTCAATTCTCCAAGTTTTACTATTATTTACTGCTAGGAATACCGCAGCTCCTATAGATGCTGTCATTGAACTGGCACAGCAGCCACAATTCGCATACAACAGCGAAATACTCCAGCTGTTTTTGGACCATTCTGAGACTATTTTTTTCGCCCACATTTTTCATCCGTGCGGCCATTGCTTCAGCTGTTGAGGTCTTTCGGGCCCCTCGGTAATACTGTTTGCGTCAAATCGAAATTCACCAAAGGTCACCTTTACATTGGTAAACATCGCTTGTTTAATACAGCATTTATGCATTAGAGGTGTTTGACCTACGACCATACTAATACGTTCCTTTGGTTTATTACTACCTTACATGCACTCCTACAGTGGGCTCGGTGTGAGATGATCCCGGACAGGTTCTGTACGTTGAGTGTAGCTGCTCCGCATGTCTACAACGCGATTTTGTAAACGTGTCTATGGCAACGTCTGTTCACAGCTCTCTAACGCGACTATTGTTTTCGCCCTCAGCCGTTTGCGCTTCGCATTTGAAAGCTGTCAGAAGCGCTGCTAGGTATCAGGGATTTCCTTAAGTTGACTCGACTTCAGGAGTGTCTTACAATTAGCAGTAAAGAATAACTCTGTTTAAACGTCATGTATGATGCAGCAGTTTTCCTCACAACTAATGGTTTATGACGTCATGTCTCCTGAACTATGATAGGTAGGTGGTTCTTAAACCCACAGCGACTATTGCCTGATGTAAAGAATATGTGTACCAAGTTTGGTTGAAAGCGGTCCAGTGGTTTAGGAGGAGAAATGGAAAACAAACACACACACACACACACACACACACACACACACGTCCATTTCTATGACATATATGGATAGGGTCACGAATTTCCCATATAAGGTGCAGTATTATTTTAAAATTGGTCTTTGAATCTATTCTTTATTACTTCGTTTACGAAAGTAGCTTCTTTGCTCGTGTTTCCAGAATATTCCTCAATCATAGAAAGTGTGATAACGTTTGGAAAATAGCAACATTTTTAGAGGGGATCGGTATTTGTTATACGGACCTTTCTAAAAATAGAAGTGAGCGAGGTAGAGCTGTACTTGAGACGCTGGACTCCCGTTAGAGACTAGTAGTGCTGAAATCCACATCTGGACATAAAAACATGCGTTTTATGTGGTTTCCCTGAGCCTGTTGTTAGCATGTGCTACTTTTTGACAGATTCACGGGGATTTTCTTCGCCGTCATTTCATAATTGGAAAATTGTTCTTACTGTAATAACGTCGGTGTCGAAGGATCGCCTTCATTAACCTTGCGTACAGAATGGCAGTTTAAGAAATATTTGCTCTAGACTCCGTAATTTCAGAGGTTCATTTACAGTCCTTAAAACGTGAAAATGTAAGGAATGAAGACCGTAGGTCATCAGATCAAAAATAACACTGCCAATGTAATTATATATTGGAGCTTGAGTGAACAAATGCCGTCTTGCTCCATTAAATTTCGGGTGTGCAGCCGAAAAATGTCAGCTTGTAATATTTCGGCTGTATATCGCTTATCCATTTTCAGAGTGAGTCGAAAGACTCTGTAGGCTCACTCTGAAGAAGGCTGAACGATGTACAACCAAAATATTACAAGAAAAAGCTGAATTTATGCGACTGCGCCGTCCGCTGTGGTCGAGCGGTTCTAGGCACTTCAGTGCGCAACCGCGCTGCTGCTACGGTCGCAGGTTCGAATCCTGCCTCAGGCATGGATGTGTGTGATGTCCTTAGGTTAGTTAGGTTTCAGTAGGTCTAAGTTCTAGGGGACTGATGACCTCAGATGTTAAGTCCCATAGTGCTTAGAGCCATTTGAACCATTTTATGCGACTGCACCCGATATTTAATGGGGCAGTCATTACACCGCGAAAACGTGAAGATACAAATATTGCTTCGTTAACCGGAGCTGAAGTGCCCATTATTTAGTAACAAGCGCACAAGCATCAACAGCGTTAGATAAATCGACAGCATAATTTTGCTCTTCGAAATGCTCTTGCTCCGTGTTCAGTTACAAGGTAGGTGCCTGCCTACTGGGTATGCAACCAGCGAAGCTAAACGTGAGAACTGAGGCGCTTCGGGAACGCAGCGATTCATTGCCGAGTTGTTTATAAACACCCGCTTTCGTTAAGTGATTTTAGTTAAAATACGTATGACTGCAGTATTTGCACATATACGTCCAGAGATAATACGTCTCTGTAACACCGTTTATTTTCAAATTATTTCTACCTACCTTTCTTCCATGACTATTCGCAGACGTTTTGCCTAAGACCACGGATACGCATGTCCCTCAAAGCTAATTTTATTCTCCAATTTTCGGACATGATTCGCATCCATATCACGTTTGTAAATATGTGCATTTTTTTGGGCGGGAGTGAGGGGTGAAGAGGGAGGATTGGGGAAGCACATCAGCTTGTGTTGGCCTGGAGCTGTTCATCGAAACCACAGTAAACTCTTTCCTCTGTGTGAGTTTTAAGTACAACTAACCGAATCAAGAGGGTCACAAGAGCGATGAACAGAATTCTTACGTAAAAGGTAGGAATTATTAGTAGTTAATTTTTTTATCTACAATGGCATTTCGTGGATAAATCGAAGATGTAACTTCATTATATTTTTTCAAAGCTTATTGTCTTTCCTTAATATGGTCACCATTTTAAGTTGATGGTACCGGCACCGTTTCATTCCACTTTAATATTTGTTACTGGATTTTAGAAAAGCTGCACCTGCCTGAAAGAGATAACAAAGTGCATTTTACATTTCAAGACACACGTCGCCAACAAGCTCGTGTACTAGCTAGCTAAATGTACCTCGTTCCGTGACGTATCTTTCCCACGGTGGTAGGAGCAGGATGAGTGTTGATACGACCCTAGCTTCAATCCGCGCGCCAACCTCAAAGAGCTAGAAATTCTTCAGTCTGCTTCAAAGTACAGCGAATTTAAAAATTAATGTATTTAGAAATAAAAGGCTAACATTGTAGCGCTATTGGACTGACATTAGCGACAAAATTCTACGTTTTTTAGCAAACATTACTGCACTAAGCTTAAGACAACTCCATGCAAAACAGTTTAATTTTTCGTTTAAGAATTTCTGTTAGTTCTGATGTATTTTCAATGCTTTTCTCTTTGTTACAGTATAATTTAGACTAATACGTATTAAAGCAATTATACTATCTCCGTAATCTCTGTTTTGTTCGCAGCCTCTGTACTCTTATATATTCCAGAGCGCTGTAAAGATAAAATTTTCAATTTCTCTGAACTGTAGTGACTGCGGTGAACTTGTGCAGCCTACATTTAGTATATCTTGTAATCTTACGACGTATATTGCCTTGATTGGTTGATTGATTCGGGGAGGGGACCAAACAGGGTGGTCATCGGTCCCATTGGATTAGGAAAAGCTGGGGAAAGAAATAGCCGGACGCTTTCAAAGGAACCATTCCGCGATTTGCATGAAGTGATTTAGGGAAATCACGGAAAAACTAAATCAAGGACGGCCGGACGCGAGTTTGAACCGTCGTCCTTCAGAATGCGAGTCCAGTGTGTTAACCACTGCGGTACCTCGCCCGGTATATTCTGTGAAACACGCGTTTGTTTACATACAACAACAAACCAGAAGTGATGAAAGGCCATGGGTTCAAAGGGTATTTAATGTTATACTAGTGATAACAAAATGGTGTCAAAGTAGCGTAGAAATTGTCAATATGAGCCTACTATCAGTATGTTGTTGCACCCCCTCTGACCGACATGGTTGCATTAATTCGGTTGGGGAGGCTGTCATAAAGCCTCCTGTTGTAACTGGTTCTTGATATCCTGGATACTGGCTTTGGGGTAGGGTCTAGTCCCCACATATCGTTACGCAGACAGTTCATGGACTCATCTGCATGTGTAGACTAGCAAAAAAAAAAAAAAGGCACCACGGTATTGTTCCGTAATAGATAACGTGTGTTAACGCATGATGTCCGTGACGTACCGTTGTGTCTTTAGACATCCGTCAGTCACTACCGGCTATCTCCAGAAACTGCGCCCGATGGCGCCCCATGCAGTAACGCTAGGACGAACACCTCTGTACCTCTCCAGTAGTTTCGAAAAATGGGACCTCTGCCCTGTTGGCCGTCATACTCGCCGACGAAAGACATCCAGGATAATGCAGAACCGCGATTAATTTCTGAAAACAATGCGACGTTATCGTCAGCTGCCCATACTTCTGTTCGCAGCACCACTCCAGACGCAACCGGTTGCTTCTAACGGCAGCCTTTACTGCATCCTACGCATGGAACGGTAATTCCCCACATCAGCTTTTATATGTCTCCGCCCTATGGCAAGCGATGACAAGGATTGTTGGAGTACATAACTTGTTCTCGGACGGCAGGTTCAGATGTGAAGGGGTTATGATGAACTTGGTACACAATAAGGAGATCCTCCCTTTTGGTGATCAGACGTGGTCTACATGAACTGTGACGGCGTTCTCATGCAGTCCAACATCGGGCCACTGTTACATCTGGATACTGCACGGTTCCACCAGTTGACCAAATTGACATTCACTGGAAGGAGCTGATGATGATGTCTCACATGAGTATGCCGGACCTCTGTGTGCTTCACAGCGATCACTCAACATCTGACACTTTTCACGCCCGTCTTATACCCTACGAGGCCTCGTAACAACACTAAGCATGAACAACACTAATGACTTCTGGTGGCCGTTCTCTGTATCGCTGAGAATTGGAATTCTCATAGTTTACATACTCGCCGACTGTGTGCACAAGTACGAACTTACATTGACATCTGACCATGTCTTCTGGCTGCTTTAATGTTATTGCCAGATAGTGTAGATCATACGCATCACAGCTGAGTTATGATACCTGGGCTGCCACCCGACCTGCGTCTAGTGTTTGCGGGATAGAAAACTCTTCCATAAGCACAGTCTTCCTCGGCAAAAACATGTTGAGGAAGACCATTCGGAACTTCTACCGAAACGCTGGAGAAATAATACGTAATGACAATGCAGCTCAATAAGTAACGCAACAGATTTTCTCCTCGAATAATTGCCGTTAAAAATGCAGAATTTGTTGTTGGACACGTACAATATTCCACCTTCAGCACCTGTAGTTTCATGAAGTCCCGTTAGGGTGCTGCATTATAGGTAACCTTCAAAATGTATCTTTGACGTAGGTGCGTTCCAAGCAGAGACCTGTCATAGAGTTTCTTTTGCCGGAAAACCAAAGCATCGCAGATGTTCGCAGGCGCTTGCAGAATGCCTGGGAGCGAACAAAAGCACGGTGAGTCGTTGGGCGAGGCGTCTGTCATCATCGCGAACCTGTGCGATCTCCCACGTGCCGGGCAGCCGCACACGCTGTGACTTCTGCAATGTTGGAACGTCCGGACACTTTAGAGGTGATCGATGGAATACAGTCAAACACCTCGGTGCACAACTGCACGTCTGTTATTAGTGCTGACATAACCGTCCACCAGACGTGGCTCCAACGTACCCAGTAGAGTGGTACCATGTGGGAATGTAGGCCTTCCCAGGAACAGTGTGTAAGGACTTCCCATTGAACGGAGTTTATATTGAAAAATAGCGTTTTCTAGAGAGAAGAGTGGGGCATCATATGGTGTATTGGGATTCTGAATGAAACCGACCTGCTTTCAGGAAAAAATGTGTTGCATTACTGAACACCGCTCGTACAGTGGGACCCTTCTCTTAGCCCGAGTCCGAATATTTGGAAGGTTGTTGTAGGAGACCTTGCTGAGAGTGACAGTGCGTGAATGTATGTGCGTATGTGTGTTGCAGACGCACAGCGACCAGATGCCGTTCCGGTGCGAGTTCTGCAGCCGGCTGTTCAAGCATAAGCGCAGCCGCGACCGCCATATTAAGCTGCACACCGGCGACAAGAAGTACCGCTGCACCCACTGCGAGGCCGCCTTCTCGCGCAGGTAACTAAATATCGACACCCGCTCTTTGTTTTCAATGTATGTAAACGATTTACCATATAACGTCAACAGCACTACAAAGTTCGCTAAAGCTAATATTTTCCACAGGAAACTGTCGTCGTTGGACAATCATAAGGAATTGCAGAGAGACTTGGACAAACTGAGTAGCGGCTCTATTTAAATGTGGATAAATGTAAAATAATGACTATAACCAACAACCCGATTGTATCCGTTTACTAGATTAGTGGTAAAAATTTTGAGCACGTCACATCGTATAAGTAATGTTGTGTAATACTAAGAAGCGGTATGAAATGGGTCACGTAAAGTCAGTGTCAGGGAATAGAATGAAAGATTTTTTGGAGGTGTTTATGGGGAACGACAATACTTGAATATTACAGAAAAATAAATAACAACCATTCGGAACAGGGCAAATGTCCACATTAAGTTTTTTGTTCAGAATCACTTTCATCCCTCAAAGCATGTATCTTTCTTACTGACTCACCCTGTATATACATCTAGATCGGAATAATGAAGTGATTGGCAGTCAAGCATGGCAAGGAGCGAAGTTGTCAATCCACATTTGTGAGCGCGCACAATGCAGGTGCGGTTGGACGTTTCCACGACAGGTGTTCATGTGCTGGCCGTTTACATGCAGTTCGGGGTTTTAACATGCAATTCAGGCTTTCCAGAATGCATTTTCACTCTACAGTGGAGTGTTAACTAATTTGTAACTTACTGGCAGATTAAAACTGTGCGCCGGAACGAGACTCGAACCCTTGCCTTTCACAGGCATGTGTTCTACTGAACTTCGCCGCAAATGTCCCAGGTTAGAGTCCCGGTTTTAATCTGACAGGAATTTTCAGTACGGGTTCGCTTAGCACGGTGGTTAACAGTCATCACTTTGCTGTGTTTTGCAACAGGTTTGGTTCAAAAATAGTTCTGAGCACTATGGGGCTTAACTGCTGAGGTCATCAGTCCCCTAGAACTTAGAACTACTTAAACCTAACTAACCTAAGGACGTCCACACTCGGGACCTTTGCCTTTCGCGGGCAAGTGCTCTACCAACTGTGCTACCCAAGCACGACTCACGCCCCGTCCTCACAGCTTTACTTCCGCCAATTTGGAAGGTAGGAAATGGGTACTGGGGCTAGAGTACATGACCGCGAAAGGCAAAGGTCCCGAGTTCGAGTCTCAGTCCGGCACACAGTTTTAATCTGCCAGCAAGTTTCTTATCAGCGGATACTCCGCTGCAGAGTGAAAATCTCATTCTGGATCCTTACCCTCTGCTCGGGTGACACGCTGATGTAAGCACGACGGCGACACTCTTGCACAGAGACACGTTGCCACTTGGGGCGAGCGCCTTGCGAGGCGTGCCACGGCCTTCCATGTGCGGGAGCGTGCCAAGGAGGAAGCTGCGCATCACGCCGGCCGGAGGAAGCGCGCACTTAGTTCTGGTGCGCCTTTTGTTCTGTCCGCGGGCGCACGGTCGGGTGGCGCCGCCGCAGGAAGCCGCACTGTGGCCCGCGACCTACTGCTCTGCGCGAACGGGGCCTCGTCGCCCCACCTACCGCCTGTCCTCGTCTCTCCGCTAACCTATTCGCATCATTTGATGAGTCTAGCTCGCCTCGCTGAATCGAACTCTCGCACCGTTTAACGACCTCAGCTCGTGCAGTTACAGTGTCCTATATCTTCGCCGATTCTCTCGACCGTCAGTACGGGTTGTATGTGTCTGCCCTGCTGCCCCCCGGAGTCCGCTTCCGTCGCCTGCTTCGACAATTGGATTTTGCCCTCCCTACCACCTTCAGAGAGGGTGAGAGCCCGACACCACCTTGGCTCCAGGCTCCGGTTCATATTTATCTCGACCTCAGCTCACTCCCGAAGGATGGTACTCCGGCTGCAATGTATTGCTCACGGTTTGCCGAACTTCGTGCTCGACTTGCCGGTCACACCTTTATTTACACCGATGGCTCCAAAACTGACGATGGTGTCGGCTGTGCCTTTGTCGTCGGGGCCGCCACATTTAAATACAGGCTCCTCGACCAATGTTCCAGCTTTACGGCCGAGCTTTTTGCTCTCCATCAGGCCGTTCAGTATGCCCGCCGCCACCACCATTCATCATATGTACTCTGCTCTGACTCCCTCAGTGCTCTTCAGAGCCTTGGAGCTCCCTATCCGGTCCATCCCTTGATACAACGGATACAGCAGTCCCTCCATTCTTTGGCTGATAACGGTGGTTCTGTCAGCTTTCTGTGGGTTCCCGAACATGTGGGAGTGCCTGGGAATGAGGCTGCGGATGCTGCAGCCAAGGCTGCAGTCCTCCTGCCTCGGCCAGCCTCCCATTGTGTCCCGTCATCCGACGTTCGTGGGGATGTCTGTAAGAGGCTTGTGTCGTTGTGGTGGGATGCTTGGTCATCCCTCCAAGGAAACAAGCTCCGGGCAGTAAAACCGCTACCAACTGCTTGGACAACATCCTCCCGACCATCTCGGCGCGAGGAGGTCCTTCTGACCAGGTTGCGGATTGGGCATTGCCGGTTTAGCCACCGCTACCTGCTCTCCGGTGACCCAGCCCCGCAGTGCCCTTGTGGTCAGGCATTAACAGTGCGCCATGTTTTATTGTCGTGTCCCCGTTTTAGTCAATTTCGTGTTGTCCTGTCCCTGCCATCTACTTTACCGGATGTTTTAGCTGATGACGCTCGAGCAGCTGCTCGTATTCTGCGTTTTATAACTTTAACTGGCTTGTCCAAGGACATTTAATCTTTTTACTTATTTTGTCTGCATCTTTGTCGGGTCCTTCTGGTGTCCCCTCCATCCCCTTGAGTTTTACCAGATTCCATGTGCTCAAACAACAGTGACTGGGCGCTAATGACCTCAGCAGTTGAGCGCCCTTAAACCCAACCAAAAAAAAAAAAAAAAAAAAACAGTGTCCTATATGTCAGTGTGCGCCCTGGTGGTGGCAGATACAGGGGTTGGATCAAAATAAGGAAACACCGAAAACACAACACAACACATTATCATGCCTAATACTGTATAGCAAACCCGTTGGTTATGAAAACAACTTCCAGTCTTCTGGGAATATATTAATACAGGTCCTCCACGAGTTTCTTCCTACAGAATAGTGGCTAGTTCAGGTAACGATGATGGAGGTGGATGGCGATCACTTACCCTTCTCTCCAAAGTAGGCCACAGGGGCTCAATAATACTGAGGTGGCCAGGGGAAATGCAGCAATTCATCCTCGTGCTCACAAGTCCAGCGCTGGACGATGCGAGCTTTGTGGATAGGGGCGCTGCCGTCTTGGAACAGGGCATCACCATTGAGTTCAAAATGGTTCAAATGGCTCTGAGCACTATGGGATTTAACTTCTGAGGTCATCAGTCCCCTAGAACTTAGAACTATTTAAACCTAACTAACCTAAGGACATCACACACATCCATGCTCGAGGCAGGATTCGAACCTGTGACCATAGCGGTCGCGCGGTTCCAGACTGAAGCGCCTAGAACCGATCGACCACCCTGGCCGGCCATCACCATTGAGGAACAAACACTCTACCATTGGATGGACCCGATCAGCCAAAATGGTCGCATAACCCTTGTCAGTAATACGAAACTGCAGAGTAACTATGAGAGTCATGAAAAACCACCGTCCATATTATCATCGAACCTCAGCCATGTTTCACTCCTGTGGCGGAAACTCGGCCAGAAGTTGCAAATAGTGTGCAGCAAGACATAACCGACCAAACGACATTCTTCCATCGCTCATTAGTCCAGGTTTTATGGCGTCGGCACCACATTTTCTGTTACCGGCATTTGCATCACTCACGAATGTCAACAAAGATAAAGTCAGTCGTCAATTGCACAAGAAAACATTTATTTGGTCCACTTTACCACTTTACCAGTTTCTGCAGTTTAAACTGTCGTCTTCAGAAGAGAATTTGGCGCAAATTATTGGTAAGCCAAAGTCAAAATAACAATCGGACGCCGGCCGCTGTGGCCGAGCGGATCTAGGCGCTTCAGTCCGGAACCGCGCTGCTGCTGCGGTCGTTGGTTCGAATTCTGCCTCGGGCATGCAGGTATGTGATGCCCTTAGGTTAGTTAGGTTTAATTAGTTCTAAGTCTAGGGAACTGATGGCATCAGAAGTTAAGTCCCATAGTGCTTAGAGCCATTCTGAACAATCGGACGGTTGTGTCCTGCAAAGGATTGACAAAAATACATCGGCTGTTTAAAGCAAGTATGTTAAAAACAAATGTACAAAATTTGAAACGCGCAAATAACACAGATTTGTTATAGCAAATTTAACGTAATTAACCTTAAGAACCACATCATGCCTTTGATACAGAATAAATAAAACATAGTGACATCGCTAAAAAGATATGATATGTGCAATGAGTAACAAACAATTTGCTGTCAAATGAGTTGGACAGAGAATTCATATTCCGCGTATACACTGAAACTGATAAAGTAACAACGATGTTCTTACTCTTGTTCTCACTAACTAGGGATGTGCGTGACCTCTAACGCCAAGAAGCTCACGAAAATATTTAAAATTTAAGCCGCTCATACCAAAAACAGCGGTACTAGCCATTCTAAAGTAAAACAAAGTTGTTGTCTTCTAGGACCATTCGACGGTGGTGTGTTGTACCTGTACTACAAAGTACTTTAGTTGTGGGTGTAGTATAGTTGCGCTAGGAGTGCGTCTTTCGGAGTGTTCGGCTGCGGTCTACGTGTAAAGGGTGTAGACCAGTACCATGAGGCGAATTAATCCGATAAATGTCACAAAGTGCTAGAGACGACGTGCAAAAAATGTGTGTAAAATCTTATGGGACTTAACTGCTAAGGTCATCAGTCCCTAAGCTTACACACTACTTAACCTAAATTATCCTAAGGACAAACACACACACCCATGCCCGAGGGAGGACTCGAACCTCCGCCGGGATCAGCCGCACGGTGACGACGTGCAGCTAAGCAAAAGTAAAGTTCCAGTGCGTCATTTCATCATCAGCTACACTCTGTGCTGTATTGTCTACTTCTGCTCCGAAATACAAGCCTGTTTTATAAAATGTTTTACAAAGGCGAGGGGGTGACACTGACAGACCAAAATATTCGTTTGAAAATGTAATTAGTGTCCGGTATGATATTGGACTGCTTGAATGCAGACATTATATGCAATGTGGAAAAGTGCCTTTACTCAGTTGTGCATATTGTTCCGTTAATCTTTGATTTGACCTTCTCAATGAAGTTCCGTACCTGCACTTTGATGAAGACTGAATAGCTCTGTAACATTATCAGGTTAGTAGACACAGATTCTTGCACAGACAGTGTAATTATCTGAAGAAGAGCGAAATATAGAAATAAGTCACGACATTGATATATGTGTGTTTGTGATTCTGGTATGACGATATTTAGTTTCTTAGAGTTATCAAAGTTTGTCTCTTAGATCTAGAGAAGATGATCATTCAATCGCGTCTTCTTGTAAGACGGGCGACTTTGCACGCGACCGGCTGATAGCACTGTTTGTGAAGAGCAATTTATACTCTAAGCACATTTTGGTGCGGTTCTGAGAGTTCGAGATCATACAATTCGCTTGTTTATGAGAGAAGTAGGGCGGCAACTGTTCCACATTTTTACTATCGCTTGAATAACTGACAGACTTGTGAGGACTGTCTTTATATGACTTTTTTTATTGCAGCTTTCATTAAATAATCACCATCTGATGGTGTTTAGAACTCGAGATGTGACAAAATTTCTTGATTCCCTAAATAATGTGTTGTTTAGTAAAATGCCACGTCAAACAATAGAGTGCAAGGATGTAAGTTATCAACAAACGAATTTTGCAATGATTGCACCTGGTAGGTAATTACAGTTTACCACTTTCGACTCTAATGACTGATCATGAGAAGTAAATATCCAAGACGTCAACAAGTACTCGTTTTGGTCACTCAAAATTAAGTGATAAGGAGTGCTTGATGAGGGTTTGACACGACATTTCGTACCACTACACTCAATTTTGACTTCTGATGACGGGTCAATAGGACAGGAACTTCAAATGGTTCAAATGGCTCTGAGCACTATGGGACTTAACTTCTAAGGTCATCAGTCCCCTAGAACTTGGAACTACTTAAACCTAACTAACCTAAGGACATCACATACATCCATGCCCGAGGCAGGATTCGAACCTGCGACCGTAGCGGCCGCGCGGTTCCAGACTGTAACGCCTTTAACCGCTTGGCCACCACGGAACTGATTAACTGTAGTTATCTACCAAATGCACTCAAGACAGTACATTTTCTGTTACTTAACTAATTCTTGTACTATCGGTGGGTTAGGGGAGAGTAATACGGACCGCCGTGCTGGATTCCAACGGCCTCGTAACACTGACTGTCGAGATGACAGGCATGTTATCCGCGTTGCTGTAACGGATCGTGCAGCCACGTCTCGATCCCAGAGTCAACAGATGGGGACGTTTGCAAAACAACCATCTGCACGAATAGTTCGACGACGTTTGCAGCAGTATGGGCTATCACCTCGGAGACCATGGCTGCGGTTACCCTTGGCGCTGCATCACAGACACGAGCGCCTTCGATGGTGTACTCAACGACGAACCTGGGTGCACGAATGGCAAAACGTCACTTTTTCGGATGAATCCAGGTTCTGTTTACAGCATCATGATGGTCGCATCCGTGTTTGTCGACATCGCGGTGGACACACGTTGGAAGCGTGTATTCGTCATCGCCATACTGGCGTATCACCCGGCGTGATGGTATGGGGTGCCATTGGTTACACGTTTCGATCACCTCTTGTTGGCATTGGCGGCACTTTGAACAGTGGACGTTACATTTCAGATGTGTTACGACCCGTGGCTCTACCCTTGATTCAATCCCCGCGAAACCCTACATTTCAGCAGGATAATGCACGACCGCATGTTGCAGGTCCTGTACGGGCCTTTCTGGATACAGAAAATGTTCGACTGATGCCCTGGCCAGCACGTTCTCCAGATCTCTCACCAACTGAAAACGTCTGGTCAATGGTAGCCGAGCAACTGGCTCGTCAAAATACACCAGTCACTACTCTTGATGGACTGTGGTATCGTGTTGAAGCTGCATGGACAGCTGTACCTGTACACGCCATCCAAGCTCTGTTTCACTCAATGCTCAGGCGTATCAAGGCCGTTATTACGGCCAGAGGTGATTGTTCTGGGTACTGGTTTCTCAGGACCTATGCACCCAAATTGCGTGAAAATGTAATCACCTATCAGTTCTAGTATAATATATTTGTCCAATGAATACCCGTTTATCATGTGCATTTCTTCTTGGTGTAACAATTTTAATGGCCAGTACTGTATATTAAGGAGGACGTGGCTTGTTTTTGTACAGCGACCACCTGAAGATCCACATGAAGACGCACGACAACCAGAAGCCGTTCCAGTGCACGGTGTGCAACCGCGGCTACAACACGGCGGCGGCTCTGACGTCGCACATGCAGAACCACAAGAAGGAGGGCAGCGCCTCTGCGGGCAGCGGCAGCGGTAGCGGCAGTGGCAGCGGAAGCGGCAGCGGGCCCAACACGCCCAGCCCCGGGCTGTCGGCCGCCTCGGGATTTCGCTGCCTCTCCTGCGGGGACTCCTTCCGCAGGCCCGACGAGCTGCAGGTACGCTCCCCGTAGGCCCACCTGCTGGTGGAAAGGTATCGGACCGATGTTTATTTTTGTCTCATCCAATTCGCACCTCCATCCCGAACCCGAAACATCCAGAACATCACCACCTACGCCAACGACAACGCCATCCCCACCCGTAACTCTACCCGGCCAGTAGGAGTGTAACACCATCACTTCTGTCAACGCTTGGCCATCTGACAACGAGCCAAAGTACCTTCATACACGATGCTAATATTAGTCATTTCAATTTCACTGCGGGATCTTCACAGGAGGCCTCTCGTTCCCTGATTGTGTGAAGCTTCAACACAGTGTTTTATACGAATGCGTGGTGACTGTTCTTTCGGGCATGTCCGATGGGGCAGACAAAAAAATTCATAAAATAATTGGCCTGGATTGGTTGTGAATCTACAACCTTCAGTCCGGATGCACAATTACGTCCGACCTACTGTGGGAACCTAAAAATTAGCGAGCATGGAGGACACAGTCAGGTTCAAAAATGGTTCAAATGGCTCTGAGCACTATGGCACTTAACATCTGAGGTCATCAGTCCCCTAGAACGTAGAACTACTTAAACCTAACTAACCTAAGGACATCACACACATCCATGCCCGAGGCAGGATTCGAACCTGCGACCGTAGCGGTCGTGTGGTTCCAGACTGAAGTGCCTACAACCGCTCAGCCACACCGGCCGGCACACGGTCCAGGGACTGCTGGTTGGGAATGTGAATCGGCTGAGGGACGTACCGAGACAGTCCGCACATTTGCGATAAACGCTGTATCGGGGCCGCGCAGTGGTTAACGCAAGTACCTAGTAAGCAGCAGATCCTGTGTTTGAGACCCGGCACACATTTTCGCTCGTCGTCACTGATTCTAAATAAAGTCCTGATGCAGCTGCCCAGCCCAGCCCTGAATGAAGGTTGTTTAAGTAAACTGTATGTCTCTATTTTTCCAGAGATTATGAAATCTCATATTCATAGCAAACGTCTTGTGACAGAAACTGCTCTAGGCGTTCTAGAGCTAAGTATAAATGTCAGCATTTGCCTCCCTACTCCCAGGGGTGTCTTACACCACAGCATTATTTTCGTAAATAGTAGCTCGTAAGCAGATTACAATGAGGTTAAAAGTCGTGCGGTACCTTCTAATACCATGTCGGGCCTCCTTTTGCCTGGCGTAATGCAGCAACTCGAGATGGCATGAACTGAACAAGCCAGTGGAAGTCCACTGCAGAAATATTGAACCATGCTGCCTCTATGCACAATTGCGAAAGTGTTACCAGCGCAGGATTCTGTGCACACACTGACCTCTCGATTATGTCTCGTAAGTGTTCAGTAGGATCCATGTCGTGCTATACTGACGGCCAAATGATTCGTTCAAATTCTCCAAAATGTTGTTCAAACCAACTGCTAACGATTGTGGCCCGGTGACGTGGGGCATAGTCGTCCAAAAAAAATTCCTTAATTGTTTGGGTACATGAAGATCAAGAATGATTGCAAATGGTCTCCAAGTAGGCGAACACTAACATTTCCAGTGAATGATCGGTTCAGTTTGACCAGAGGACCCAGTCCGTTCCATTAAACACAGCTCACATCATTATGGAACCATCACCAGCTTTCACAGGGCCTTGTTGTCACCTTGTGTCCATGGCTTGTGAGGTCTGCACCGATTTCGAACCCTACCGTCAGCTCATACCAACTGTAATCGTGACTCATATGACCAGGCAATGGTGTTTGTCGCCTAAGGTTCAATTAATATTGTCATGAGCCCAGGAGAGACCCCGCAGGCGATGTCGTAGTCTTAGCAAAGGGACACGTGATGGTCGTCTGCTGCCATATCCCATTAACGACAAATTTCGTCACCCTGTCGTAACGGATACGTTCGTCGTAAATCCGACACTGAATTCCTTAGTTATTTCACACATTGTTGCTGATCTGTTAGCACTGACAGTTCTACGCAAACGCCGCTGCTCTCGGTCGTTACGTGAAGTCTGTCGGCTACTGCGTTATCTGTGGTGACAGGTAATGTCTGAAATTTGGTATTCTCGGCACAGTCTTGATACTGTGGATCTCGGAATATTCAGTGCTCTAACGTTTTTCGAAATGGAATGCGCCATGCGTCTAGCTCCAACTACAATTCCGCGTTCGAAGTCTGTTCATCCCCGTCTTACGGCCATAATCACGTCGGACACTTTTTCTCATTTGAGTACAAATGACAATTTATACCTTGCGTAGGCGATATTACCGCCATCGGTATATAGACAAATCGCTATCCTACAAGTTTTGTTACCGCAGTACAAGTTTCATTTAAATTTTTTCTTGCGTCATAAAGTCCCCCGTCGCCGTTTCGTTCTGTGTGTTTAGGCTAATCTAAGAAACTACTACACGGATTTTGATCGGTTTTCACTAATAACTGATCTCGAGGAACGCTTGTGTATATGATTAATTTCCGCCACGGTAGACAAGTCATCCGGTCATATTCTTCAGAAACGACATGTCAGAAGAGTAAAACTAATTCATATGTAAAATGATCGTATTATAAAGGTTTTGCGGAGCTGCTGCTTCCTAAACGAAGCATGTTAGTTGCAAGACGCATGAAGTTAGTAGCGATTAAAGTGTTAGAGAGCAGGATCTTCGGAAACAAAGCGCTTTCTCTGTACTTCATCAGCAGAGTTGCTTGGTCAGTATCTTCTAGCGAATGTGGTAAATGTTTCCTTGATTCCTCCACGTACTGTCAACACTAAGTAACAAGTGTCCCGTGCGGCAGTCTGCATTCGCCCGGTTGTTTGTTCCGGCCACAGGTGGTTTCCGAAGATTGTGCCTGCAAACAAAACACTTTGACGTTAATTGTTGGCGAAACCACTGGTCAGGCAAACAAATGTGGTGTCTGTTCTTTCGGACATTTCCGAAAGAACGGACACCACACATACATAATTAAGACGAAGCGCAATGATGTCTTCAACGCGAATGCACGTCAGGCTCTAACTCTTACGGACACATGGCGAAATGTTGGGAGCAGTGTGAATAATGGGCAGGGACACTACATTAGTAGTGTGTGGGTAAGTTGAATATTTGGATTTGCCGGGAGGCGTGCTAGGATAGTCAGTGCAGTTGCGATGTCTACTGTGTTGAGATGGCTTAGTGGTTGCCGTTGCTGTAGTTCAGCGTGTTCGGTCAGAGGGTTAGCTGCCCTCTGTAATAAAAAAACTGAGTCAATGGATCAAAGATGAACTTGGCGTCATGGGACGTCCACCCTGAACAAAATACAACGGCCAATAACGAACAAAACGAGATTATTAAAAAAAATGTGCTCGGAGCATCTGCTTAGTAAGCAGGAGACCTGGCGTCGAAGTCCGGTCTGGCAAAAATTTTCCACTTTCCCCATTGATATGAATCAGTGCCAACTTGCAGACAATGAGTGTATTTCCTTTGTGTCTTAAACGATGTTCATGACTCGAATACATGTTCCCAGTGTACAGAGAACTTCTGATGCTGTTCCTCCAGTCTTGGCTTTCCAATATCAGTTCATCACGTGAAGTTTCCTGGCAGATTTAAACTGTGTCCCGGATTGGGAGAACTCAGTCGGTGGAGAAATTCTCCGTACAAGTGAAAGCTTCTGGGTTCGATCTCCAGTCAGGCACACGGTTTTACTTTGCCGGTGAGTTTCAAATCTGCACACTCTCCGCTGCAGGGCTAACATTTAATCTGGCGTTAATCTCTTGTTAGTTGCTAGTATCTTCACAGGCTTCTTTTCTCACTGCAGTCAGTTTCAGCTTTTGCCTAACCGAGAGTGGGAAAACCGTGTAAAAGTGAGTGTTTCTGGCAATACCTCGTGCCAGTGTTCGTTAATCTGGAGCACGAATCCGACTGGAATGAAGAAGGAAGAGCGCTGTTCAACCTCCCGTTGACTGTAAGGTCAGTAGAGACGGAGCACAGGCACAGATTATGGAAACATGAGAAAGGGTATCGGCCGTTCCCTTTGAGAGAAACCATCCTGGCATTTGCCTTAAGCGATTTAGAGGGAACTCGGGTAAAATCGAAAACTGGATGGTAGGACGGGGATTTGAACCGTTGTCGTCCCAAATGCGAGTCCACTGCGTCACCTCTCTCGGGTAATTTGATCCAGGTGGAGCTCCCAGTAGCAGCAGCAGCAGCAACCCCCTTTCCGCTAATGTCAAACACTCTTGCTATCGCTTTGGCAGCATCTGTGGTTGCGTAGCAAACTATTGTTTGAGGGTGTCTCGGCGCTACTGGTGAACAACTGCATGAAGTTCGACGTTGGTGGTGAACATTTTACCCCGCATGACCTCTTTTCCTTGCGTCAATGGTGGTGGTGGTTAGTGTTTAACGTCCCGTCGACAACGAGGTCATTAGAGACGGAGCGCAAGCTCGGGTTAGGGAAGGATTGGGAAGGAAATCGGCCGTGCCCTTTAAAAGGAACCATCCCGGCATTTGCCTGAAACGATTTAGGGAAATCACGGAAAACCTAAACCAGGATGGCCGGAGACGGGATTGAACCGTCGTCCTCCCGAATGCGAATCCAGTGTGCTAACCACTACGCCACCTCGCTCGGTCTTTGCGTCGAACAGAGGATGGTCGCCAGGAGCCAGATCCGGCGAAGATGATATGGCAGCACAATAAAACCCTAGTTCATAAATGGTGGTAATGGTCGGGCTGCTAGCATGTGGCCGCACCCCCGTGTTGGTACAGAACACCATGGCCGCCTTTTCCGTGGCAGAGTTATTGATTGCGTAGACTGATTTGGTGCAGTGAAACGCGGTACAGGTCACATTTTAAGACCGGATTTGGAGGGAGCGAATCCACCACGAGTATCCGTTTCTGATCCCAGAACACAGTCGCTATTTGTTTCTCCATGAATAGGCCTGACTATGACTTCTTGGGACGAGAGCTCCCGGTGTGCTTCCACTCCATCGAGTGGAGTTTCTTTTGTGGAGTCTCATGGAAGATCCCGGATTCGCCGACGGCGATCAGATGCTCAAAGAACACCGCTGGATTGACACTGTACTGTTGCGCCGTTAACATATCTTGACACGCTTCTGTTTCTGCATGGAGCGCTCATTGTGCACACACCTTCTTCACCTTCAGATCGTCAAGTTTGATATGTGTAGGGCTCTCCTTCTCTATTTCACGCCGGCCGGTGTGGCCGAGCGGTTCTAGGCGCTTCAGTCAGGAACCGCGCGACCACTACGGTCGCAGGTTCGAATCCTGCCTCGGGCATGGATGTGTGTGATGTCCTTAGGTTAGTTAGGTTTAAGTAGTTCTAAGTTCTAGGGGACTGACGACTTCAGATGTTAAGTCCCATAGCGCTCAGAGCCATTTTTTTCTCTATTTCATGAAATGTAATTCGTCTGTGCCCCATTATGAAATCAGTAACACGTTAGGCATTGATTGGCTTGAGTTAAGTTGCTGGACGCCCAGTGTTTTTGCATTTTTGAGCAGAGTCCAGACCATCTCCGAACTCTTATACCCAACGAAACACAGATCTGCGACCTTCTGCCGTTTCCCCACTTGGGGATTTCATGAACTCCAACCCTCCAGGGAACACACTGTCCACTGTTGCCAATGCTTTTCTGCTTCCATGTTGTCGTATCAATGTCCACCAGTTTACTCGCAAGCTGGAACAAGTGCTAGTGCAATGCGCCATTTATGGGAAGCTGCGACATCATCCAGTCGCAGAAGACAGATTGTAGTACATCTTAACTCGTACATCGACGCACGTATCAGACTGTTACTTTGCAGGAGCTATAGGGAGAATGTCAATCAGCAATGATCGAACTAAATATTACACCAAAAAAAATCTCGGTATGGCTGATACGTAAATCCTAGATGGTTGGCATCCAAACAAAATGGTTCAAACGGCTCTGAGCACTATGAGACTTAAAATCTGAGGTCATCAGTCCCCTAGAAGTTAGAACTACTATAACCTAACTAACCTAAGGACATCACACACATCTATGCCCGAGGCAGGATTCGAACCTGCGACCGTAGCGGTCGCGCGGTTCCAGACTGAAGCGCCTAGAACCGCTCGGCCACAGAGGCCGGCGCTCCAAAGAAAGGATAGCGTAATCAACGTATCTGAAGATCAGAAATGTAGCTGAAACCGATAATGGCGCAGTATATGGAAAATTTATTTAATGTGGTAGTCGCAGATTTCGACACAATGGAGAGAAGTATTCCGGATTTTTGTCCACCCACTGGGAGCGGCCCGGAAAGCCCCGAGCGGCCGGCGCGCCGCAGCAAGTGGCGGGGCGCCCACAGCCGGGTCTTGGCGCCAGCGGATTATGCGCGTTCCGGAGTGCACACCAGTGTCGCGCCAGTTAATTCGGCGCGCCACCATTTGGCGACACGCGTACGTCTTCATAGCGCTAATTTGGTTTCCGCGTCCGCGCCATCAGTAGCGCTTCGAGAGCCGTGTCGGCCGCAGCCGTACACGCGCCCGCCCGCGCTAGCACGACTCGTCGCTTACGCCCCTCTCTCTCTTCTCCGCCTGTCTTCCATTACGCCAGCCCTTCATCCCAGGAGCGTATTTTGCTTTTTTAAAAAGAAAAAAAAAAGAGGTGCCGCCGGAACGTTCGCAAGCCTGTTTAAAAGGGACACTGGGAAACCTTTTATACCGCCCACAAAAGAATTCTCTCTCTTTGTCCCTGTATTACATTTGCAACAGGTGTGGAAATGTTTTACTGATGCATTCATTCCTGTAGACAGCTAAAGAAGAATTAAATATATTTTATATAGCTCATTGTTGTGAGTTATATTACCATGACCAATGAGGCCCGTACTAGCGCTCATGACGTGTCACACATAACGTGTTCGATCAGCTTACTGCGATCAAGGGTCAAGAAATCGCTTTACCCGACTTGTGAAATGGAACGATCAGCAGAGCTCGCTCTTGTTCCTCAAATCAGAAACAATTTTGTATTCCAGGCAACTGCAGCTGTTGAAAGACGTGATGTTAGGAAGTTGGTAAAATTTTACCAGCTGTGAGCGAAGTTCTTCCTAACATCGTCTTTCTCAAATGCTGAATTCTTATAAACTTGAAAACCTCGATTCCTTAGAGACCCGAAATCACATGTACAAAATAGCTTCAGATTTCTGATTAATTCACAAATCAATTAATGTGTTACATGTTGGACTTTAAGGAAGTTCAAATGGCTCTGAGCACTATGGGACTTAACATCTATGGTCATCAGTCCCCTAGAACTTAGAACTACTTAAACCTAACTAACCTAAAGACAGCACACAACACCCAGCCATCACGAGGCAGAGAAAATCCCTGACCCCGCCGGGAATCGAACCCGCGAACCCGGGCGTGGGAAGCGAGAACGCTACCGCACGACCACGAGATGCGGGCCAGGGACTTTAAGGAATTAAGTGACAAAAAATTAAGAAAAGATTTAAAGGTATGCTTGAAGTTTGTTCGAAGTCGTTAAGTGCTTTCATTCTAAAATATTGGGTGAACACAGTTTGGGTGAAATTGTAAAACTACCATGGACGACTGTAGACTCTCACAAGTAGGGGTAGACTTCTGTAGTTTTCCTAGTAGTTTGGTTAGTTCAATTGTAACCGCATTACCTGTTAGGTGTGTTGCATATCTATCTGGCGTTACCTCATTTCGAACGCTGTGTTCGCGTATGCAGCCAGTGTCTTACCAGATTCCCCTAGAAACGGGAAGCTGAGACCATCCACTGAGTGTGGATATATAACCTCAGAAACATTTTTGTTCTGCAAACTTATCCTTTTGTCTGTAACTTAAAAGTAAATAGTATTCGTATCAAACCTGTCAGTACTTAAATCAGGTTTTAATCGAAAATTCGCTTTGTAACGTGAAACGGAGGGCTGTTGTAGTAAAAACAAAAAAGCAATACAGATTTATCTTATAGCGCTAGAAAAAGCAATTTCTTCAAAAAAAAGGTAAAATGTAAAAACACGCAAAACATAAACATATCAAAAATCACTTCAATATTTCGTCGAGACTCTTAAGTCTGTATTTACGCGCGGTGACTTACGTTGCCTGAAGGCATATACACAGATTCTGTTTTAGTGTGTCAAATTTTTAACAAAAGGTCATACCTCTTAATGAGTAGATTATGACAGCATGTTAAATTTTTAAATTCGGTCAATAAGTACAGGAAATACTAAAAGTCTAATTTGTGTTGCCCTGGCACGCGTTAGGTAGGCAACCTGCAACTGAAACTGGAACTGCTTGCAGTGAACCGGGTTAGCTGCTCAGTAATATAGTCTTAACTAGCGCCCCACCCGGTCTTCCGCGGACAGCTCTAACGATCTGCAGCCTGACGACTTCTGGCGTAGCGGTAACAAATTATGTACGCAAACGTCCCTCTGGAATCAGTCTATGTCATAGTAAAAACAGTATCAAAATTACTACCGTAGTTTCTGAGATTAGCCTTCACGTACTGACAGAAAGACATGGCTGAAGTCTTCAGTCTGTATGTTCATAGTAAACAAATCCACCACTGTTGTAGAATACTTTATTGGCCGAAATCTTGCACGACCCAAGTCGATATACAGTACCACGATTTCGCGGTCTTAACCGCATCGTCCGGTGTAGCTGAACTTTGGGGTAAAACAACAGATGTAATCTACTCCATGAAGTAATTAAGAAAGTACTGCTACGCAGACTATTGTTTAGTCATTTTATCTGTTTTTCAGTTTCTAAATATCAATCTTCATTTTTTTAGAAAATTTAATTGTTTACTGGAGTAGGTTGCAACTGTTGTTTTATTTCAGATTTCAGACACATCTAATGATGAGTCTAAGACCCCGAAACCGTGATAGTCCACAGCGGCTTCTGACGTGCAAAACGTCGGTTAATAAAGTATTTTACAACTGTGGCGGAATTGTTTACCATGAACATAACGTGTTGCAGGACAGTTTTCGATGTCCCAGAAATAAAAATTTGATCAGGCTATATGTATGGTAAGAAATACCAACTCCTGTTTGCCTCGCGATTACAGGGTTAAAATAGACACTATCCCAATTATCAGTGGCCTCCGGCAAGCTATCTACGTTCGAATAAATTGCTTTGGAAAAAGTAAACCGACAATTCGTTCCCTGGAAACTTATTAATATTTGCTGAAATTCTTCATCTGTTGATGCTTGAATTGTGTTTATCGTGTATATAAGAATAAGTATAATCTGTCTTTTGCAATTGAATGCTTATTTTTGTTCTCGTTCAAACATGCTTCGCCTAAAGGGTTTTTTATTCCGTGGCGTGGTGATAAAGCAACCGGTATGTAGAATGAGGAGAAGAAAACAGTCTTGATGCGTGTTGAAGTAAGTAAACAGTAATTTCAACAGCCGAGACTGTTTTCTTCTCCTCATGTTTCACATATTCGTATAAGGCATTATCAGTAGTCTAAAAAAGTGAAACATATAATTTTTTAACTACACACATTCTGTTATGAGATGTATGGTTTTCTGGCAGCGTATTGTGGTTACCTTACTATTTACACTTACAAGATTTCTATTTAGCAGTTAGCCTCTTGTCTCCTATTCATTCGTATGCGCATTGTCTTTTTTCAGCAATACATGAGTATGATATAGGTGTCTAATTAATAATTTATCACAATTAGGCATTTCACTGGGCATAATCTTGGTTTCTGAAAACTGCACTTGAGCTTGCTGCTGCTGCTGCTGGTGCTGGATTAACTGATGGATCATAGATGGGAACTTTAGAGGTAGCAGAGGAGTGGGATGCTAGGTTGGGGAGAGAGGGAAGATAGATGGTATGGTACTATATTACTGGGGTTAATGCGTCTTCTCCTCATTTATGGTCAAATTGACGAAATGAAACAATAAGAGATACTACATTTATTATGGGGATGTGACAAGCAGCCGGCTGTTGCAACATCCAACACCTCTAACTCATGGTTCTTTAAAACGTTTCTACAGAAACTCTGATACCGACTCTCACTTAAAACTGAGATTCATGAGCCAAAGCTCAACAACTATAGCGTCAATTACGAAGGAAGGTTGAATCATTGCTCCAATCAAAACCTGAACTGGACAACAGCTGCTCCTGTCAGTCGTCTGTGTATGGAAACGGTAAGTTAGGCCAGCACTGTCACAACTACGAGTGTCTACCATGTGGCCTTCAGGTTATCGACTGGTGTTTTTTTTCCCGTTACCCCTTGGTCTCTGGCATCCATGACCATCTCATCGATCTTGACCACGGTGCGTGTTCGGTTGATTTTCTATGGGTTACTAGTCACGTAGGTATTCCGGGTAAAGGGCGCCGATCACCTGGCTATCTACACTCCCGTTCTCCGTGACCCTCCCCCCCCCCCTCCCCAAGTGGGGTCAGTTTGTGGCTTCATGTCTGACTTCTTTTTCCACAGTTGTGATTTGTGAGCCGACCCTTGGGGGACGGAGGGAGGAGCGGGGACGGGAATCTACCATCCTCTACCGTCTTCATACTGGCTACACCAGGTTGATCCATGGTCTTTTACCTCGTAATGATCCTTCCCCCCCCCCTCCTTTGTCGTTGCCGGCACCTCTCACAGTGATCCATATTCGAAGGACTATCGCCACCTTTTGGTCATTCGTAATGAATATGCCTTACCACCTTTCTTGTCCCTGGTGTTAACGGAATACCCTAGCACAGTTACACAAATCTTCAGTTTTCTTCGCAGAAGCGGTTTGCCTCCCAAACTTAAGTACCAGAACTTCCGTGTGGAACTGGAGTCTCTCGATTAGCATTGACGTTTATTCGGGAGGCCTTCGGTTTGCCTCCACGCCGGCCAGGTTTTGCTCCCCTTTCACTACATTTTGTTTGGTCTTTCTCCCGTTTTGTTTCCCCCTTTTCTTGAGTCTTTATCCCGTGGTGTTATCCCCATTGAGTCGAAATCATGGTATGGTGTGGGCATCGAGATGGGTCCGGCGGTGCTGGCGCCCCATCGCTCTCACCTGTCCCCACCTCCACGCTCCCTCGTGTTATTTCCTCTTCCTGTCGCCTCGACAGTCCTTTTCCTCTTTAGTTGCCAGTTTTCCTTTCCCATTGATTGGACTGTGCTGTTTATGTTGTTCCTACCTTCGTTTTTGTCACCTAAGATCGTTTGGTCTCCCCCCCCCCCCTCCAAACAAAGTAACCAGTCAACCTATTTACCGTCGCCTTGAACCTGCGGCCCGCGTGTTGCAGAACCACGTGGCGACACAGCACGGCTCGATGCTGCTGCTGAGCCCCACGTTCCACCCTGCGCCAAAGCTGGCCTGCATCTACTGCACCAAGGACAGCTTCACCAGCATGGAGGCGCTGCAGCTCCACGTCCACGCCATGCACGGTAAGCTACTTTCACAGCACAGGTGTCATCTTCAGCACTTACTATGCTATGACGTGAAAAGGGAAACGTGGAGTGTAAGAGTGAGGTTTAATGTTCCGTCAACGAGTCTGGAGAGACACAGAAGAGCCAGATGAAAACAGTTATCTCATTTTCAAAGGCATCAATTCGGTATTTCAAGGTACTGTTTCTTCGTTTGGTGGAGGTGGTTGATTTTTGTTTATCAAGCCTTTGATTTGTTTACACCCTGTTACGTCTTGGGAAACTTCTTAGTCTTTCCTTTTCCAATCATCAGCGTTTCTATATTTGTAAGTAATCTAGAAGTAATTTTATTCACAAAATTTAACATGATTTCATTTCTCTATTTCTCTCACTTAAGAGGCAGAGTTTCTTTCAGTTAACATGCCATACTTTAAATGAATATTCAGTATTTTAAGTAAAAGACAAGGGCCCAAAGAAAAGTCAGCAATTACTGAGGTGTACGTATCTTGGAAAACGCTCCAAAATCAAAAATTTTTATGAGGCTGTTATCAGTGTTACATCCTTTTCTTGGTCATGCACGCCGTAGTAATGACTCGTAGGTTGAAGTAAAGAACACGTTATTCAGGGCAGAAGTTCACAAACGAATAAGTCACAATAACAACTGAAAGATCGGTCGTGATCACTTAAGGATAACAGAAAGAAAGTTCACTGGCTAAATACCAGTGATGATGGAAGCCCCACACCGAGTGACGTGAAGTTGTGCGGAGACGGTCGGTGTACATCGGAGCATTCTAGCTGGATTCGGCGGGTTCTGACTGATGAGCTACGAGTGTGTACAGTTTCTGGCCGCATCCTCTGCCGGAGGCTGTTCTTGGCCTTAAGTATACGGCAGGTGGAAGTATGTCCGCGACCACGTGATGTGCGGACGGTACTTGTTACGTCGACAGTAGCGCCGCCAGTTTCCTGATGCACGTGTTCTCTGGTGGCTCCTGTGATAGACGGTGTATCAACTGACTGTTTGCGTGCGGTATTGTTTCCCTAGCACGCGATGCCCTTGTGATATTAGTAATTGGTCTCCGAAGAAGACGCCTGAATTTTAAGGACCAGCAACCCGCAGGACAAAGACGTCGTACTGGCAGCGTACCCAGTCGGCCTACAGCCGATATACAACAGTCATCATCCAACAGTCCGCCTCGGTAACTGCGGAGTAAGTGTGGCTGAATGTCCGCCGAAGGGGCCCAAGTTCGATTTCTGGTGGTGTTGAAGATTTTCTCCTCTCGAGGGCTGTGTGTTGTTCTCACGCCTATTTCATCACCGACGCGTAAGTAATTCTAAACTTAATAAATTTCTAATGCAATCGAAAAATTGAAAGTACTAACACCGTGACGATCTGAGATCAAAACCGGCCGCGGAATAAAGATCTACTTTCAGACAGCCTGTGTACCACGAACTTTGTAACAGTTTAGCATTTACGTTTTCTTTTGATGAACACTCGATTTCATTTCCATTTATTGTCCATTCTTCTTAGTAAAAAAGCTGAAAGAAAAGAACAAATTCGGAAATAAAAGTAAAAAATGACTAAAATTTTAAAAAATTTAATACTGGTAAAGCGTTAAGTTTAAACTTTTTAACAAGCTAATTACATATGTAAGTGAGAGGAGGAAGGCGGAGGAAAAGTGAAATAACCGTCACCTTCCAGTACGTGTGTGTTCTGGTTTATAAACGAAAGTTGCACTCTACTCGAGGGTTGTTTAGAACAGGACGGTGCCTTATTAGGCGCGGCCCTAATGCAGGTGATATGCCCTTGCCGTCCTTAGACTTCTGAACTGATTTAGCCAGCAAATTATTAGGTACAGCTTGAAGTTCTTCCCAGCAACTTGTTGCTTAAGGTGATATAAAGAAGGTGCCCAGAGCGTTAGCGGTTTTAGTCTGATGCTTACCCACTGAGCGTCCGAATCACTAGCAAATATGATTGCAAGATACCCTGTTGGTCATTAAACCAGAATAAATAGCAAATAAATCTGCAAGTGATTTTGGAGGTACGAAGTGTGAGAAATTTAGTAGAGGGGGCTGTCACCTATAGCAGTAACAATGGCTCCAACCCGGCTGCACGTGGGATGTAACTGAGCTCGGATAGCAGACACGGGTACGTCGTTCGATAGTGGTTCAACTCCACCTCAACTGTAGTCTCTAACAAGTGGTGGCTTGCGAACCATGACCAGATGTTTTGAATGGTTGAGAGGTTAGGAGATCGAAGTGTCCTAAGACAACGCGACCAAAAAGCAGTCTTGCGCTAATCTTGTTGAAAACGTCACAGACACATCAAAGCCACCGTCATTAATACGTCATAAACGTATTAGCAACTGTAGAAATTACCGGCTATGCTATGCGAATCAAAGATGATTGTGTTGCGTAGCCAGTGACACGTCGTAACATCACGCCTTTGTCGTTGGTCGCACCAGGGTCTTAAGCCCTGCCAATGGAAGCGGCAATAATGGTCGTCTCGCTGTGCTTGCGGATAATTGTCTTTGACACAAGCAAACCCATTGCCCATGTGATGAGGCTGTAGCATTCTGCAAGGCCGAACTAGCAATTCGTCTCGATACGCCACGATACAGCTGCTGTTGATTCCGACACGCGGTGGTGGACGTCTGTTCGTCTTAAACGAGCTTCTTACAAACGACGACATAGAAAATGCGATTTCTGAATGAGAAATGCTCTGCATAACGTTTAATGAGATACGGAGTATATATCCCATTACTCCGTACTTTGTGATGTTCCTTGGAAATGATAATCATTTGCCTATCAGAACCTTTAGTACACTTCGTGCCAGTTTGACTTTTTTTCACACCGTCTTCATGGTCAGTTGATTTATCCCGCTTAAGCTTACTGCAAATAATTAGAGTATGTTATACCAGATGCGTTTCGCTCTTATTTACAAATAATGTTCTATGATCATTCTGAAAATAAGTATACACAATGTTCGTTCATTTTGGTTTTTATAGATTACAAACAATACTACTGTTTCTAAGCTGATGTGTAGTTTGCATATTCTGCATACCACTGCTTTTTTCTTCGTTGTTAGCGGAGGTTCAGGCTAAAGAAACTTTGTTGTACAAAGACTCTTGCCAAGTTTTCGCCTTTTTTGAAACGACTTTTCAAAAAAATGGTTCAAATGGCTCTGAGCACTATGGGACTTAACTTCTAAGGTCATCAGTCCCCTAGAACTTAGAACTACTTAAACCTAACTGACCTAAGGACATCACACATATCCATGCCCGAGGCAGGATTCGAACCTGCGCCAGTAGCGGTCGCGCGGTTCCAGATTGTAGCGCCTAGAACCGCTCGGCAAAAGACTGTTCCTCACGCTGCATTGAACTTGCGAGGCAAGGTTCAGTGTAAAAATATGTCTGCAAAACTTTTTAAAGAAATAAAACTATAGTTACGCGTGCTGCACATTCAGCCCAGTGTTTATACCTATTCGTTTGTTTTTTCCGTGTAAGTTGTGATCGTTGCCAAGCTGTTAATATATTTTTTCCCGCGTGTTTGGGACGGAAGGGGGAGGGGGGGGGGGGAACTAGACTGAAGGGTTAGAGAGAAATAGAAGTGTGTGTGGAGGGGGGAGGAGGGGGTGAACGCCAACCGCTGTAAAGGGTCCATGAAAGACCTTCAAACTCAGCTCATTAATAAGATACAGTTTCCGGTAAGGGCCTGCGATCATCATGAAAAGTTTATGGATAAAACCGTTTACATCGCTAAATAAAATGTTTTTATTTATAAGAACGTTTTAGCATCAGCTATTACTAAATATAAAAAAATTGAACTTGCGGAACAAGGTTTAGCGTCAAATTAAAATCTATGCCTAGTCGGGGGTTAGTTAACGCCGCCAGTAGTCAAAGATTTTAATTTGACGCTGAACCTTGTTCCTCAAGTTCAAAATTTTTTGATACCTGATGATGATGATGATGATGATGATGATGATGATGACGATGATGACAGACGCCGAAATGTCGTAATGAATAACAACATTTTATGTAGCAATCTAAGCGGTTTTGTTCATGAAACCTCAGCTCCAGTCGATGGTGACTGGGTTAATAATCAAAACGTTGACTACTTCTATGACGCATACTATTTCCTTGTTGTATTTGTCATTGACGCCGTGCTTCCCCTTTGCCTGCACATTGTTCCTTGTGGGGCCCCTCGATACCAAAGCGAGGCTTGTCTTGTGGCAGGCTCGATCCTGAACGGCGAGTACTCCTCGCAGCAGCAACAGCGCCAGAGCAGGCAGGCGAGTCCGGCGGCGGCGTGCACCCCGCCCCCCGGAGCGCCGACGCACCCCAGCCCGCAGCCGCCGCAGCAGGTGGACGGCCGCCAGTCGCAGCCGCCGCCGCAACAGCAGCAGCAGCAGCAGCAGCAGGTGCCGTGCGAGCTGTGCACGATGCGCTTCGCGTCGGTGGCGGCGCTGCGGCAGCACGCGGCCGCCGTGCACGGGCTGCAGTGCGGGCCGTGCCAGCTGGCGTTCCCTAGCGCGGCGCTGTTCGCCGAGCACTACCTGCTGGCGCACGAGCAGCTGCGGCCCACCGACCTCAGCAAGAAGTCGCACCAGCCGCAGCCGCTGTCGCAGCACCAGCCGCCGCCGCCGGCGCCGTCGCTGCTGCACCACCAGCAGCACGACGCGCGGCCACCCGCCAAGAGGCAGCGCAGCGACTCTTCCGCCGTCGTGAGTACACCTAGCGTCTGGCTTCTTTCTACATGACAGCCCCACAATTCCTCTCTGAACATGGTTCTCTTTGCGAAGTTTAAACGTGATTTAGTAGAAAATTCTTTGCTGAGAGGCCGCGGTCGGTGTATAACACTATTCACTGATACTTACTCCCTACTGCGGAGACCTTGGAGGAAAATAGGCAACTTGATGAGATTATATACTGGTTTGCAAAACTTATGGACAGAAATAACTTACGCATTGTATGTCACTGCCGAGTCGATGAAAATTGCACCACACGTGGAAAGAACTGCTAGTTTATAGTACACAAAGTAGCTGAAATACACTATTGGCCATTAAAGCTGCTACACCAAGAATAAATGCGGATGATAAAGGGGTATTCATTGGACAAATATATTATACTAGAACTGATAGGTGATTACATTTTCACGCAATTTGGGTGCATAGATCCTGAGAAATCAGTACCCAGAACAACCACCTGTGGCCGCAATAACGGCCTTGATACGCCTGTGCAGTGAGTCAAACAGAGCTTGGATGGCGTGTACAGGAACAACTGCCCATACAGCTTCAACACGATACCATAGTTCATCAAGAGTAGTGACTGTCGTATTGTGACGAGCCAGTTGCTCGGCCACCATTGACCAGACGTTTTCAATTGGTGTGAGATCTGGAGAATGTGCTGCCCAGGGCAGAAGTCGAACATTTTCTGGATCCAGAAAGGCCCGTACAGGACCTGTAACATGCGCTCGTGCATTATCCTGCTGAAATGTAGGGTTTCGCAGGGACCGAATGAAGGGTAGAGTCACGGGTCGTAACACATATGAAATGTAACGTCCACTGTTCAAAGTGCCGTCAATGCGAACAAGAGGTGACAGAGACGTGTAATCAGTGGCTACCCCATACCATTACGCCGGGTGATATGCCAGTATGGCGATAACGAATACACCTTCCAATGTGCTTTCACCGCGATGTCGTCAAACACTGATGTGACCATCATGATGCTGTAAACAGAAACTGGATTCATCTGAAAAAATAACATTTTGCCATTCGTGCACCCAGGGAGTACACCATCGCAGGCGCTCATGTCTGTGATGCAGCGTCAAGGGTAACCGCAGCCACGGTCTCCGAGCTGATAGTCCATGCTGCTGCAAACGTCGTCGAACTGTTCGTGCAGATCGTTGTTGTCTTGCAAACGTCCCCATCTGTTGACTTAGGGATCGAGACGTGGCTGCACGATCCGTTACAGCCACGCGGATAAGATGCCTGTCATCTCGACTGCTAGTGATACGAGGCCGATGGGATCCAGCGCGGCGTTCCGTACTATCCTCCTGAACCCACCGATTCCATATTCTGCTAACAGTCATTGGATCTCGACCAATGCGAGCAGCAATGTCGCGATACGATAAACCGCAATCGCGATAGGCTACATTCCGACCTTTATCAAAGTCGGAAACGTGATGGTACGCATTGCTCCTCCTTACACGAGACATAACAACGTTTCACCAGACAACGCCGGGGAAACTTTCCTCATGTCAGCACGTTGTTGGTGTCGCCACCGACGCCAACCTTGTGTGAATGCTCTGAAAAGCTAATCATTTCAATATCACAGCATCTTCTTCCTGTCGGTTAAATTTCGCGTCTGTAGCACGTCATCTTCGTGGTGTAGCGATTTTAATGGCCTGTAGCGTAAATATGCCTTGAGAAGAACAGGAAGGACACGTTTCTTCGAACACAGTAATTACACTGGAATTACCGGGGTTTATGATCGTCCCTGGACATTTCAAAAGGTGGGAGATGGTTCTTAATTTGGGGTGTGATCACCACGGTTGGCAGCGCGTGCTCTCACGCTGGCTTCAAGTGTCGCAAGGAGTTCTCGTGGTAGGAAGTTCCATTCCTCCAACAGCGCGGTTGACAACTACTTGTGGGATACACTTGCAGATAGACGGCGCGCTAAGCAGAATGGGCTGCTCACTAAATTCCGAAATCCGATCTTCATCGAGGATGCAGAGCATTTATTATTACCACCAACTTTCAAATCGCGTAATGATCACCTTCAGAGAAAAGGGAAATAAGAGCTCGTTCTGAGGTGTTCAGACAGTCGTTTCTCGTTTTTCCCTCGCGCGATCCGCGAGTGGCATGGGGGGGGGGGGGGGGTGAAATATGACTTTGGCGCGAATTGTGCCCTCCACCACACACCGCTTGGTGGCTACCGGAGTACATATGTAGATGGTCGTTGGTGCACGTGGACGCGCTGCAGTGCGTCTCACCAACACATCACACGTGTGCTCGATGGCATTTAATTGGAGGAACCGGCTGGCCATTCCATTTCCCGAATCCTCTCGTCCCAAAAGGTCTTCCAATTGCACTGATCGATGCGGTCACGCAGTGCAACCCATAAAATGAAGTCAGGTCCGAATGCAGTCCAGAAAAGACGCACACGGGGAAATATTACAGTGACTCGGCAGCGTTGACCGGTGTTACAAGATTCTACATCTACATCCATACCCCGCAAGCCACCTGACGGTGTGTGGCGGAGGTTACCTTGAGTACCTCTATCGGTTCTCCCTTCTATTCCAGTCTCTTATTGTTCGTGGAAAGAAGGATTGTCGGTATGCCTCTGTGTGGGCTCTAATCTCTCTGATTTTATCCTCATGGTCTCTTCGCGAGATATACGTAGGAGGGAGCAATATAATGCTTGACTCCTCGGTGAAGGTATGTTCTCGAAACTTCAACAAAAGCCCGTACCGCGCTACTGAGCGTCTCTCCTGCAGAGTCTTCCACTGAAGTTTATCTATCATCTCCGTAACGCTTTCGCTATTACTAAATGATCCTGTAACGAAACGCGCTGCTCTCCGTTGGATGTTCTCTCTCTCTTCTATCAACCCTATCTGGTACGGATCCCACACTGGTGAGCAGTATTCAAGCAGTGGGCGAACAAGCGTACTGTATCCTACTTCCTTTGTTTTCGGATTGCATTTCCTTAGGATTCTTCCAATGAATCTCAGTTTGGCATCTGCTTTACCGACGATCGGCATTATATGATCATTCCATTTTAAATCACTCCTAATGCGTACTCCCAGATAATTTATGGAATTAACTGCTTCCAGTTGCTGACCTGCTATATTGTAGCTAAATGATAAGGGATCTTTCTTTCTATGTATTCGCAGCACATTACACTTGTCTACATTGAGATTCAGTTGCCATTCCCTGCACCATGCGTCAATTCGCTGCAGATCCTCCTGCATTTCAGTACAATTTTCCATTGTTACAATCTCTCGATATACCACAGCATCATTCGCAAAAAGCCTCAGTGAACTTCCGATGTCATCCACAAGGTCATTTATGGTCAACACACACACACACACACACACACACACACACACACACACACACACACATGCCCGAGGGAGGACTCGAATCTCCGCCGGGACTAGCCGCACAGTCCGTGACTGTGCCTTTGGTACTGCGAGGGCTAATGTGGTTACTGTATAGTGGAACTGAAGCTCACAGTCTTCTAGACTATGGAGCTAAAACAATAATACAGACAGAATAAGCTCACTTGCCTGGTATCTTCTCGTGTGTGCTTCCAATCATTGAAACTACGCTTTGAAAGATCTTTTATCCCCACCTTTATGTCGATGTACCTTCCTTGGAACGCGTTTCCGGCCACACGCCCATAAATCTCTTTTCTCCTTGTTTCCTCACTTATCCTATCCCTCACTTTGACACACACACACACACACACACACACACACACACACACACACACACAGAGAGAGAGAGAGAGAGAGAGAGAGAGAGAGAGAGAGAGAGAGAGAGAGCTCGATCTAGGATGTTACCGGTGTGCTCTGTATCTGTTCCACACTACACGCTGCGGCTGTTATCCCCCTGATCATCGGCAGCGCTCGAAATTTGCTCCGCATGATGACACCATGTTCGCCACTGACACTCCCTAGAATATAATTGTATACTCAAAAAACTATAGTAAAACTTCTATTGTTTCCTTTGTAACCCACATTAATGGTAAATATTCATCACAGCCTCCCCCCACCCTCCCCCCCCCCCCCCAAAATACAAGTGACACGCGCGACAGAATGAGACATTTGGATGGTGCGTCTGCCTGCGTGATGTCGCTGCAGGAAATCTTCCGTAGGAAAGAGATGTGCTTGCATAGTAATGTCGTGTCCGTGTACCTCAGTCGGTAAGAGCAACGGTCACGAAACGCGAGGGTCCTGGTTCGTGTTCGAATCCGGCACGCAGTTTTAATCTTTCACAAGGATTCTAAACAGTGCATTGTGCTTTGTAGAGTGAAAATTTCATTCCCGAAACATTTGTGTGCGCTATCGTGCTGGTATCTACAATAATGTAAGAAAACAACCGTGGTGCAAGATTCGTGACGAGACAATGGTGTACGGCCGTGCCACAGTTTATTGCTGGCCCCGCCATAATCTCTGGCAGAGCGACAGTGCGTATCTGACGACTTGGCGAGTGCATATGTAAAGTTAACGTTGCGAATCTTACTGTAAGGGACGCTATTAACTGCTACATAAGAGTAGTTTGAAAGAACGCTATAGAATGTCGAGAAAAGTAGTACAGCTGTTAGCAACTAGTATGAGGAAGAAGAGTTCCATTTCACTCTGATCATACTGTCGCGACGTGTGAAACAAAAACATCCGAGTACTTTGCGCAGGATCTCTTCAACCCTTTGGACATGGTAACAACTCCAGAAGCCTTCATCTCCGATTTTTCTGAAGAAATGGGGACGCCAGTGGTTATTAGTGTCGTGCAGAATAACAGATTAGTCTCTATATTTAGAAATTAATTCCAATTTTAGGTTTCTTGCTCATTACGATCGACTTTGAAGCTCTGATGGCTTCATTATCAGGCAGATGCCGTGAAAAAATTGCGGCAGGCCTGTAAAGTTCATATCTGTGTATTCATGGAATGGTGTCACATACAGTTTAACCTAAATTCGCGTTATGGTGAAACTTATCTGACAACGTTCTGTGATTTTGCAGATATATAATTGCAGGTTTGCAGCAACTTAATTGCAAAGGCATGTGCCTGATGCTGAAGTCGTCAGAGTATCATAAAATATGGGTATCTGGAATTGATTTCAGAATAAAGAGAACAAATAGTTGCAGTACCCAACAATTCCAAAAGACATTAATTGGCTTAAGGAAGTCAGGAATATAACTCTTCTGTACAGTCTTTTCCATTCTGAGTGGCGAATTTGCTGCATTGTCACATTCTCCATGGCTAGCGACAATCAATCTCCCATCTTCATTGCTTCACATGCTTCCACTTGCTCTTCTCTCTTCTTCTCCTCCCACATCTACTTCTTCCTCCCCCTCGTCTCCTTCCTCCTAGCCCTTCTTTCTCCTACCCCTCCTTCTCATCTACTTTCTATTGCACCCCTTTCTTTTCTTGTCCTCCTATGCCTCCTCCTTGTTCCTCCAATGCCTCCTCCTTGTTCCTCCAATGCCTCCTCCTTGTTCCTCCTATGCCTCCTTTTCTTGTTCCTCCTATGCCTACTTCCTACTTCCACTTCTTGTCTTGTCTTCTTCTGCTCCTGCTTCTCCTCCTCCTCCTCCTCCTCCTCCTCCTCCTCCTCCTCTTCTCTACTTTTTTGAATATCATGATTTCGAAGGAAGGATGGGTTCCACCATTCAGTTGCATTATCGCTTTGTATTACACTTTAATTTTTAGATTTAGATCCATCTGTCTCAAAGTGACATTCAGTCATCAGAAAATGTAAAACATTCTAAGGTTTGTTAGTGGCCGAATCACCTTGGGTTTAGAAAAGTAAATAAAAAGTAACTTAAAAATAAAGTATGCGGGTTTGTAGCCTAATCATTACCTGTACAAATATGCCCTCGCTAGCAGGGCCTCCGTCGAAACTGGCCGAAAAGTTGTTGTGGGAACAGTATACTAATAATAATGTGGCCCACAAAGAATTTGCAGTTGAGACATCTTACTTGCTCTTAGATGTTGACTGAACTACTGTTTATCGCCATGTCGAGTCTGACCTATTGTAATTGCAGTACGGATAACCATATAGCCACATACTCCAATGACGTCCTGATCTCCTGTAGTATCGCTTGAGGGCAGAAACCTAGCAGTGAAGTAACAATTCAAAAGGCTCAGATGTGGCGAACAAATATTTAACACAGTCATAGCATTAATCAGTACGAATACAATGTGCACAGTAAATATCATTTGGAAATAACACAGTTCACAGTCCGATCCTATTGTCACAGTTTGCATTAACTCTTACTTGAAGATTAACACAGTCCATTAAATTAATTACATATTCGCTGTCCAAGTAATCATTTAAAGGAGTCACAGGATTATTGAATATGCTCCCGGTCGCGAAATCTAGATAACTTATGGTACATTTTCTGACTACTGATTGAACCTACATGGTCTGCGGAACACTTCTCCGCATCGGCGGAAATAGGTCATGCTCCTTTCAAACTCTGCGCAGACTGACTAAAAATGGCTTCCAACAACGTTCTTTTATAGGTTTGCAATAATCAGGGCTGGAATTACCTATTGTTGTTTACTAGAATTTCATCAATTAAAGATTTACATTCCTGAGTAACCGAACAATGGAAGAAGTTTCCTATACAGAAATAAGTTGTACTGAATTACGATGGATTGTTTGCCTAAATATGGCATAGTATTGCAGTGACTGTGTTTTTATCAAATACGTAACTTTGAAACTAAGTGAGTGCAAGAGTTGCTAATACATTTTCGTCATTGGTTGTAGGAATACTTCACTTGTTTCTGTATCTTTTTGGTCTGCTTCATCAGAAAGTCGCATATGAACAATGATAACGAAGTCTGTCATTAAGGATGTTTAGTAATTTTTAGACAAACTAGTTAGTTCATAACTCCTGATAACCTAAGGAATGTAATACATAATGAAGTTGGATAACCCCTGAGTCGATATTTGAAATTTTTAAGTATTGTGCACATACCATATAATTGATAATATCAAACACACTACAAAACTTGCAAAAAAAAAGTTGGGGGGAGAAAAACATAACAGCCGGAAAGGATCTACTCGCTTTATTACAAGTTGCCTGAGCAATGCTACGTCTCTGAAAGTTACCAAAGTTACCTACGAAGGGCATTCAATAAGTAATGCAACACATTTTCTTTCCTGCAAGCAGGTTGTTTCTCCTCACGATTCCGATGAATAATATTATTCCCCACTCCTTGGCTACAAAAAACTATTTTTCAGCATAATATCCATTCAGTGCCACGGCCTTACACCACCTTACCGGGACAGCCTGTACGCCCGCATGGTACCACTCCACTGGTCGCCGTCGGAGCCAACGTCTTGCTGCATCACAAAATCACAAACCTCATCTCGACTGCTAGTGATACGAGGCCGTTGGGATCCAGCACGGCGTTCCGTATTACCCTCGTGAACCTACCGATTCCATATTCTGCTAACAGTCATTGGATCTCGACGAAGGCGAGCAGCAATGTCGCGATACGATAAGCCGCAATCGCGATAGGATACAATCCGACCTTTATCAAAGTCGGAAACGTTATGGTACGCATTTCTCCTCCTTACACGAGGCATCACAACAACTTTTCACGAGTCAGGTGCTGTTTGTGTATGAGAAATCGGTTGGAAACTTTCCTCATGTCAGCACGTTGTAGGTATCGCCACCGCCGCCAACCTTGTGTGAATGTCACAGCATATTCTTCCTGTCGTTTAAATTTCGCTTCTGTGGCAAGTCATCTTCGTGGTGTAGCAATTTTAATGGCCGATAGTGTATTTCACGATGTCCCACAACAAATTCTGCATTTTTTTTCTTCGCCGAGAAAAAATGTGTCGCATTATTTACTGAACGCCCCCACGTATAAGCTGTATCGGTGGGAACAGAGGAGCCGCTGCTGATCCGTGGCGCACGTTTGGGTCCGCAGTACGAGCACCCGGGCACGCTGCTGTGCAGCCAGTGCTCGGCGGCGCTGCCGGACTTCGAGTCGTTCCGCGAGCACGTGGTGGCGCACCACCTGGAGCCGGCCGCCGCCTCAGCCGCCCCCGCCGCCCCCGGCGCGCCGCCCGCGCTGCCGCTGGCGGCCCGCTGCGCGCACTGCGGCGCCGCCTGCCCCGGCGAGGACGCGCTGGCCGCGCACGTCGCCTCGCACTTCCTGGCCACCGCCACGGAGTTCGGCTGCTCCTCCTGCCTCAAGCTGTTCGCCAAGCCCGACGAGCTGCAGAAGCACCTAATGGACATCCACGCGCACCACCTCTACCGCTGCTCCCTCTGCAAGGACATGTTCGACTCCAAAGTTGCCATCCAGGTACGCGGCGGGATCGCTTCCGCCAGATCATCGGCACGCTGCACGAGCCTTTTTACACTTCCTTTTATTTCTTGTTCGTTTTCCAGACTTTTCAGTCAAGAATATTTGCACTACATCTACAATTTACTGTACCTTACCAACAAGGGGTAGTCGCGAAGCTTTGTCACCTCGAATAAACAAAGTTACGTAATTACTCTTTTCATTATATATACTAAGATGGTATCTGTTCTTTCGAACTCTTACGGGAATCGGCAACGCGCCGCGAGTAATGAGTATACGGGGGCACTACGATTGTAGTGCGGGACAATACGTTGAGAATGTGCGTTTCGCGGGAGGCGTGCCAGAGATAAATCCCTGCAGTCGCGCTATCCTCTGTGTCCTCGGTGGCTCAGATGGACAGCCGGCACTGTAACTCGGCGTGTTCGGTCGGAGGGTTCGCTGCCGTCTGTAATAAAAAAAAACTGAGTTAAGGGATCAATGACGAACTGAAACGGGTGTCTTGCGACGTCCGCAACGAGCAGATACAACGAACAAAAAAAACGAACAAAATGAGGTTAAAAAAAAAATGGATAGAGCGTCTGCCATGTAAGCAAGAGATCCCGGGTTAGAGTCCCGGTCGGGGCACACATTTTCCTCTGTCCCCGTTGACGTATGTCAACGCCTGTAAGCAGCTAAGGGTGTTCATTTCATTGTAATTTCACTCTTTTCTTTATTTTTTTGCAGGCGTACGTCTTCACTTGTTGTACACAGTGAAATACCCGAAATCTCCTAGTTCGTCTCAGAGGCCAAAACAAGATATCGCTCTCCATTGATAAAGTAGAATATCGTGCTGCAAATCAGTTTGGCAACAGCGGAAACGTTGCACCAGTGTCTACCATGACTAGTGACGTGTGCCTGCAAGCAAACAAAAAATTAATTAAATAGACGGGCTGTACGATGGAAATAACTTGAAGACGGTATTATACAAGGTGATTCTTATCCGTGTTTAAAAGTTCCCAGAGCGACGTAGATGACGTTGTTAAAAGTAATTTAATATAAGACACATGGGGCCGCCATGTCAAGAAATACCCCAAATGTGGATGACAAATGTTGAGCCGGCCTCTGTGGCCGAGCGGTTCTAGGCGCTTCAGTCCCGAACCGCGCTGCTGCTACGGTCACAGGTTCGAATCCTGCCTTGGGCATGGATGTGTGTGATGCTCTTGGGTTAGTTAAGTTTAAGTAGTTCTAAGTCTAGGGGACTCATGACCTCCGATGTTAAGTCCTATAGTGCTCAGAGCCATTTGAACAAATGTGGAACATGTGAAGTCACCAAATGACGTACCTCGGAGCACATCCTACCCCCGCCCGCAGGAGAAAGTGCGCCAGATCGCTCCGCTACGCTAACCTATTTTCGAACACCTTTTGTGAAAAAGTTACAAAATTGTCCTCGCTGTAACCAAGCAAAGGCTGTTCTTATTTTACTTCTATTTATTTATGTTACTTCTTTTTTGTTTAGTGACTATTTATTAAAGAAAACGTGGTTCATTTTCTGGTAGCGACGCAGTTTGGAAGCTTATGCTCATTTTCTAGTGATGTAACAGGCTACGCCCGTTGTACTTTACTTTGCAATAAATCGGTGGTGACCACAAGATCGGTATATTAAATAGTAAAGTTTAACTCCATGTGTACACATAATTGCCCAACGCGATGAAAACAGTACTCACTGTCACATGCAAGACTCGAACGCTGAGCCCCACGCTGTAAGTTCGCGCACATGGGCCTAGAGCCACACCGACAGGAGTACTTGACTTGGCATGATCAGCTGCGACATATTGATACACTCAACCGCTGCACGTGGGGCCACTCACATCATCCGCCGATGTCACATGTTCTACATTTGTCATCCACATTCTGGGTATTTCCCAAAATTTGTAGCCCCATGTCTCTGATATTAAATTACTTGTTTCAGCGTCACCCACGTCGCTTAGCAGTTTTTAAACGGTAGTAGTAGTAGTCATCCTGCAGAAATGGAAAAGCACGTAGATGAAAATGAGACAGAAGATATAATACTGCGAGAAGAATTTGACAGAGTACTGAAAGATTTTCGAACCCTTGTCCGTACGAGCATTCTCTAATATTGTGATGTCAAGACTAAATCTCTATGTTACTGATACACGTTAGAAGCTCAAGGAGCTGCTTAGGGAGAAGTTACCGACAAGAATGAGTGTGACAGTCTGTAAATTGTGGAACGCTGTGTGACGTGAGGGTGTGTGGGCGTGCCGCAGGTGCACTTCGCGGTGAAGCACAGCAACGAGTGCAAGCTGTTCCGGTGCACGGGCTGCCCGGCGGCGGTGTTCCGGTCGGAGGCGGACTTCGGGCTGCACGTGCGCGCCACGCACGCGGCGCCCGCCCCCGGCTCCGCCCCCGGCGCCGGCGCCGCCCCCGGCAAGGCGCAGCAGGCGGCCCACCGCTGCCTGTTCTGCCGCCTCAGCTTCTGCTCGGAGCTCGAAATGCAGTTCCACATGGCGGCGCACTCCAAGCAGTTCCACTGCCCCGTCTGCAGGGAGGCCTTCCACGTCGAGTTCCTGCTCGACAAGCACATGCAGACGCACCACTCCACTCACCAGGTGCGTTGTCTATCATCTCGGCATTATATTCCCCAAAGAGAAGGGATTGTAGAAATTTATTCGTGCGACTTGCGATGACATCCGTAATAAAACCAACAGGAAACGAGCGTGTCAATCACAATGGTGACGTAGACGCTGTTACCGGACGATTCATTTACACACCATACACTGCGATCATTCATATTGCACTGTGTTATCCATACGTTTCATTGGTCCCAATCTTCATCATTGCACTTGACTCGCGGTAATGAAATAAACAAATAATAAAATACTTGGAAGATGCTGTCAATGATTTCATTCAAAAAGTATGCTACGACTTGGTCCCAAAGGAGAAAAACACACACATTCAGTTTCCTAATCTATTCGACATAGCGAAAAAATGTCACTTCATCCGTTCTTTGTATTGTATGTTAACCGGGGGCCTAGAAACGGCGGAGAGGCTCCGTCTCCGCCGCAGCCGCAGTGGTCCACAACCCCACGACTACCGCAGTCCACTTCACGCCTCCGCCGCCCCACACCGAACCACTCTTTCAAGGTTGTTGTGCGGTTCGGCCCCCGGTGGACACCCCCCCCTCCCCCTCCCGCCCAGGCAACGTTTCACACCAGACGAGTGTAACCCATATGTTTGCGTGGTGGAGTAATGGTGGTGTACGCGTACGTGGAGAACTTGTTTGCGCAGCAATCGCCGACATAGTGTAGCTGATGCGGAATAAGGGGAACCAGTCCGCATTCGCCGAGGCAGATGGAAAACCGCCTAAAAACCATCCACAGACTGGCCGGCTCACCAGACCTCGGCACAAGTCCGCCGGGCGGATTCGTGCCGGGGACCAGGCGCTCCTTCCAAATCCGGAAAGCCGTGCGTTAGACCGCACGGCTAACCGTCCTTACTATAAGGGACGAAATAGACATAGATACAACCAGCAATAAAGACATCAACAGCTCTATTTTCATCTCTCATTTATTCCAGACAACCAGTTTCGGCGTATCATTATGCCATCATCAGGTTCGCTGTGCTAAAATATTGTATTGCCAGACAAAATATTATGTAAATGCGAACCCGAACCCACACCAGCGTATGTAACACGGCTCTACACCCGTAAACAATCTGAGCTCACATTGACGGTCAGGGACCGTCGAGCACACTCAATTATTTACTGAATGTATTCATATCTGTCTTCCTCTACAGTTGTTATCCTCTGCAGCACCCTTTAGTATCATGGATGTTACTCCTCGATTTCTGAACAGATGTCCTATCATCCTGTCCCTTTTCCTTGTCAGTATTTTCTACATAATCGTGTTCTCGCCTATTCTTGGGAGCACCTCCTCGTTCCTTATCTCATGTTGTTGTTGTTGTCTTCAGTCCTGAGACTGGTTTGATGCAGCTCTCCATGCTACTCTATCCTGTGCAAGCTTCTTCATCTCCCAATACGTACTGCAACTTACATCCTTCAGAATCTGCTTAGTGTATTCATCTCTTGGTCTCCCCATACGATTTTTACCCTCCACGCTGCCTTCCAATACTAAATTGGTGATCCCTTGATGCCTCAGAACATGTCCTACCAACCGATCCCTCCTTCTGGTCAAGTTGTGCCACAAACTTCTCTTCTCCCCAATCCTATTCAATACTTCCTCATTAGTTATGTGATCTACCCATCTAATCTTCAGCATTCTTCTGTAGCACCACATTTCAAAAGCTTCTATTGTCTTCTTGTCCAAACTATTTACCGTCCATGTTTCACTTCCATACATGGCTACACTCCATACAAATACTTTCAGAAATGACTTCCTGACACTTAAATCTATACTCGATGTTAACAAATTTCTCTTCTTCAGAAACGCTTTCTTTGCCATTGCCAGTCTACATTTTATATCCTCTCTACTTCGACCATCATCAGTTATTTTACTCCCCAAATAGCAAAACTCCTTTACTACTTTAAGTGTCTCATTTCCTAATCTAATACCCTCAGCATCACCCGACTTAATTCGACTACATTCCATTATCCTCGTTTTGCTTTTGTTGATGTTCATCTTATATCCTCCCTTCAAGACACCATCCATTCCGTTCAACTGCTCTTCCAAGTCCTTTGCTGTCTCTGACAGAATTACAATGTCATCGGCGAACCTCAAAGTTTTTATTTCTTCTCCATGGATTTTAATACCTACTCCAAATTTTTCTTTTGTTTCCTTTATTGCTTGCTTATCTCATCAGCCCACCTAATTGCCAACATTCATCTGTAGCACGACATCTCAAATGCTGCGTTTCTCTTCTGTTCCGGTTTTCTCACAGCCCATGTTTCAGTACCATATACAATGCTCTGCTCCAAACATTTTCAGGAATTTATATCTCAAGTTAAGACCTATGTTTGGTACTAGTAGACTTCTCTTGGAGAGAAACACCCATTTTGGTAGTGCTAATCTGCTTTTGATGTCCTCCTTTCTCCATCCGTAATGGATGATTTTGCTGCTTAGGTAGCAGAATCCCCTTAAATGCGTCCACTTTGTGATCAGAAATTTTGATAAGTTTGTCGTTATTCTCCTTTCTGCTACTTCTCATTACTTTAGTCTTTCTTCGATTTACTCTCGGTCCATATTCTGCAGTCATTGGATTGTTAAATCCATTTAACGCTTCCAGTAATTCTTCACTTTCACTGAGGATAGCAATGTCATCAGCGAATCTGAAGAGGTTGAAAAATAAGCCAACCAGTTGCAAAACAATGGCTTGTTAGCCCTTGACCTAGGTTTCGACATTTCTAAAAATGTCTTCTTCAGAAGGAGTAGGCCTTGTTACATCACGATCCTTCTAAAGAAGATATTTTTAGAAATATCGAAACCTAAGTCAAGGGCTGATAAGTCTTTGTTTTGCAACTGGTTGGTTGATTTTTTCAAAAATGGTTGAAATGGCTCTAAGCACTATGGGACTTAACATCTGAGGTCATCAGTCCCCTAGACTTAGAACTACTTAAACCTAACTAACCTAAGGACATCTCACACATCCATGCCCGAGGCAGGATTCGAACCTGCGTCCGTAGCAGCAGCGCAGTTTCCGACTGAAGCGCCTGGAACCGCTCGGTCACATGGGTCGGCGGTGATTTTCCAATTTCTCCAGATTTACAGATTTGCTGTTTCGCAGCCATGTTTAAGATTTACATTAGCGAATCTTGTCATTGATATCCTTTCACCCCGAATTTTAATCCAATTTTTGACTGTTTCTTTTGCTTCAGACGTTCCATCCTCGATGTATAGATCGAACAATAGAGGCGAAAGACTACATTCCTGTCTGACACCCTTTTTAATCCGAGCCCTTCGTTCTTGGTCTTCCAGTCTTATTGTTCCTTCTTAGTTCTTGTACTTACTGTATATTACCCATCTTATCCTATAAATTACACCTATCTTTCTCAGAATTTCAAACATCTGTTACCATTTGACACTATCGAACGCTATTTCCAGTTCGATGAATCCTAAGAATGTGTCTTGATTTTTCTTTAGTCTTTAGTCTTCCAGGGGAAAATCTGAAGAGCCGACAGAGCCCACACCCTAACCTGGTAGACGACTCCAAAATTCAGCAACTAGGTGTCTCCGGGCCAGAGTATCACAGGACCCCACCGGACCTCCACATCAGACAGGCAGGAAGAACAAGTACGCCGACCCCAATTAATCACCACCGCATGGCCAGCACAGCGGCGAGTCACCTCCGCCCCAGACCACTCTGCTCATATTGCGAGGCACAACAACCTTAGCGCTAGTCACTAGCAGGTCAGGCAGAGCGAACTACCCGGAAAACCAACTACCGTCTCGCTTTCCGCCGGCCACCGCAAACACACGCCAGCGGCGTCATAGTGAATCGCCACCGGAGCGCCGTCCGCACCAGGACAGCGCACTATTGTGGTGTGTATACTGTAAGACCTTCGGTACACACACACCATCAGATTATTTGACTTGTCGCTCTAACGAAGTAGGCGAGTGTCAGCAATATGTCTCGTGGTCTTATCGTGGCGTGTTTATCTTCTGCCGTTAGGTCAGACGATAGAAATGCCACATGCACGCTTAGAGTAGCAGATTGACAGTGACCAACTTTAAACAGAACTTGATTAATTTTCACACACATTTATTAAAATAATAACAAGCATAAAAATAATTTAACTTGGTTCTGGATGCTATGTACAATTGACAATCTGAAGTTCCTTTGGTCTTGGTACGTTAATCTTATTCTCACATATCTCTGATACTTGACAAACTAGCCCGCATCTCGTGGTCGTGCGGTAGCGTTCTCGCTTCCCACGCCCGGGTTCCCGGGTTCGATTCCCGGCGGGGTCAGGGATTTTCTCTGCCTCGTGATGGCTGGGTGCTGTGTGCTGTCCTTAGGTTAGTTAGGTTTAAGTAGTTCTAAGTTCTAGGGGACTTACGACCACAGCAGTTGAGTCCCATAGTGCTCAGAGCCATTTGAACTTGACAAAGTGTTATTCATTTATCTTCATGGCTATGTACAGGAATATGATAATCTTATTAGGCGCAAACTGAAACTTGACTATAGACTGGTACAGACTAATGCAGACTGACTAATCGGAGTTCTGTACACTCGTTACAATACCTCGCGCGTTCAGGTATCATTGTGCGAGTGTGATCCGCGAGGAGAAAAGGTCCTACGTTAGCAGCAATCTCATTGGCTGCGTGACATATTAATACGCGGATCGGCGGAAGCAGAATTTGGTCCGTCTTTATGGCAGCGCCATCTCGTAGTGCGGAGACGGACGAGCGCTGCGCCTGCGCTGTTGTGCTTAGGGGGGCGCTCTAGTGGGAAAGTTGTGTACGCGCTGACTACGCGGAACTATGTACACAACTACCATAATCGATTACAGTGCGCGCTCTGAACAAGATCACAGGATAGCGGCGCGCGCGATACTAATAATAAGCATTTTTCCATTTTTCTGGGGCTCTTATAGAGTTGATGCTTTTGTTGATTGGTGTTCTCACAGCTTCCAACATCATAGCTTACACCACTTTTTCCAAGCAGATGTTCTTTTTTTGAGTTACGTCCACCTCAACTAATCCGTCCTCTGATGATCTGACTTCGGTTTGCGGTTGCAGGTGGTGAACGGAAGCGCGCCTGCGACGCCGGAGCCTTTACAGCACGGCCCCGTAGCGCGCCAGCTGGCTCAGAAGTCTTCACCCAAGGCGAAGGGCGGGGGCGGCGGCCGCAGCAGCACGGACAGCAGCGGCGCGGGTAGCCGCCTGGAGGAGGACGCCGCCTCCACGGACTCGCACCAGCACCTCGGCAGCGGCCGCAAGGGCGGCGGCTCCGGGGGCGGCGTGCGCGCGTCCAAGGCCGGCGCGACCGGGGGCGGCGGCGGCGCGGTCAGCCTGCAGTGCGCCTACTGTAGCGAGACGTGCAAGTCGCGCACCGAGCTCGAGAACCACACCAAGACGCACGCGGGGGCGGCAGCCGGCGGCGTGGGCGGCGGAGGCGGCGGCGCGGGGGCGGCCGGTCCCGGCGCGACCGGCAAGCACAAGTGCAACATCTGCGACGAGCTGTGCCCGTCGGCGGCGGTGCTGGCCGAGCACAAGCTGACGCACTGCAAGGTGGCGGCGGGCGCGCCGGCGTGCACCGCGTGCAAGGCGCCGCTGCAGCGCGAGGACGACCTGCGCGCCCACCTCGCCAGCCACGCGGGCGACAAGCTGCCCGCGCCCTGCCCCGTCTGCCGGCAGACGCTCGTCTCCGACATAGAGGTGCGCAGCCAGCCCGCAGCTTGCCTAATGTAGGCTTCCGCTTACTCCTCAACTTACTGAGTCGAGCGAATATCCCGGCTCTGTAGAAGACTGGCAAACGTTTGTGTACTCTTTCGCTAGTATGGAGCTGCATCTCCATACACATTCCACAACCCACCGCACGGTGCGTGGGGGATGGTACCCTGCACTACAACTAGTCATTTCCTTTCCTGTTCCATTAGCAAATAGCGCGATGGTAAAATGACTGCCTACAGGGTGTTACAAAAAGGTACGGCCAAACTTTCAGGAAACAATCCTCACACACAAAGAAAGAAAATATGTTATGTGGACGTGTGTCCGGAAACGCTTACTTTCCATGTTAGAACTCATTTTATTACTTCTCTTCAAATCACATTAATCATGGAATGGAAACACACAGCAACAGAATGTACCAGCGTGCCTTCAAACACTTTGTTACAGGAAATGTTCAAAATGTCCTCCTTTAGCGAGGATACATGCATCCACCCTCCGTCGCACGGAATCCCTGATGCGCTGAGGCAGCCCTGGAGAATGGCGTATTGTATCACAGCCGTCTACAATACGAGCATGAAGAGTCTCTACATTTGGTACCAGGGTTGCGTAGACAGGAGCTTTCAAATGCCCCCATAAATGAAAGTAAAGAGGGTTGAGGTCAGTAGAGCTTGGAGGCCATGGAATTGGTCCGCCTCTACCAATCCATCGGTCACCGAATCTGTTGTTGAGAAGCGTACGAACACTTTGACTGAAATGTGCAGGAGCTCCATCGTGCATGAACCACATGTTGTGTCGTACTTGTAAAGGCAAATGTTCTAGCAGCACAGGTAGAGTATCCCGTATGAAATCATTATAACGTGCTCCATTGAGCGTAGGTGGAAGAACATGGGGCCCAATCAAGACATGACCAACAATGCCTGCCCAAACGTTCACAGAAAATCTGTGTTGATGACGTGACTGCACAATTGCGTGCGGATTCTCGTCAGCCCACACATGTTGATTGTGAAAATTTACAATTTGATCACGTTGGAATGAAGCCTCATCCGTAAAGAGAACATTTGCACTGAAATGAGGATTGACACATTGTTGGATGAACCATTCGAAGAAGTGTACCCGTGGAGGCCAATCAGCTGCTGATAGTGCCTGCTCACGCTGTACATGGTACGGATACAACTGATTCTCCCGTAGCACTCCCCATACAGTGACGTGGTCAACGTTACCTTGTACAGCAGCAACTTCTCTGACGCTGACATTAGGGTTATCGTCAACTGCACGAAGAATTGCCTCGTCCATTACAGGTGTCCTCGTCGTTCTAGGTCTTCCCCAGTCGCGAGTCATAGGCTGGAATGTTCCGTGCTCCCAAGACGCCGATCAATTGCTTCGAACGTCTTCCTGTTGGAGCACCTTCGTTCTGGAAATCTGTCTCGGTACAAACGTACCGCGCCACGGCTATTGCCTCGTGCTAATCCACACATCAAATGGGCATCTGCCAACTACGCATTTGTAAACATTGCACTGACTGCAAAACCACGTTCGTGATGAACACTAACCTGTTGATGCTACGTACTGAAGTGCTTAACGCTAGTACTACAGAGCAATGAGTCGCATGTCAACACAAGCACCGAAGTAAATATTACCTTCCTTCAATTGGGCCAACTGGCGGTGAATCGAGGAAGTACAGTACATACTGACGAAACTAAAATGAGCTCTAACATGGAAATTAAGCGTTTCCGGACACATGTCCACATAACATCTTTTCTTTATTTGTGTGTGAGGAATGGCCGTTTGACCGTATCTTTTTGTAACACCCTGTATATGCCTCCGTACGTGTCCTAATTTCTCGTATCTTATCTTTGAGGTCCCTATGCGAATTTACACTGTTGGCAGTAGAATCCTTCTGAAGTCATTCCGGTTCTCTAAGCACTCTCAATACGTCCACATCTACATTTATACTCCGCAAGCCACCCGACGGTGTGTGGCGGAGGGCACTTTACGTGCCACTGCCATTACCTCCCTTTCCCGTTCCAGTCGCGTATAGTTCGCGGGAAGAACGACTGTCTGAAAGCCTCCGTGCGCGTTCGAATCTCTCTAATTTTACATTCGTGATATCCTCGGGAGGTATAAGTAGGGGGAAGCAATATATTCGATACTCCATCCAGAAACGCACCCTCTCGAAACCTGGACAGCAAGCTACACCGCGATGCAGAGCGCCTTTCTTGCAGAGTCTGCCACTTGAGTGTTTGAACATTGTCTCAGGAGATCATCAGTAGGAAAGCTGAGTGAAACCTATTGTACTTCGACGTGAACCAGGCTGCAATTTAAGTCACTAATCTACGTTTCGGGAGAAATACGAAATGAAAGTTTGGAAACTTTGTCCTCAATTAATATATTCTGAAACTTAGGTGAACAAGTATCACTGCCAAGCCCATGCTAGTCTTTACACACTCACTCACAATCCCTTTCACTCACGTTAGCAAGTTTATTGTGTTGCATTTCCTGAAAACGTAATAGCTACAAAAATACTGATTGTTTTTTATTGATAATGCCCGCCAAATATTAAGTCTGTCGGCAGCAAATGCAATCACAGTTCTTAGCCACCGATCAGCTCAATACGCCACACGGAATATAAGTCTTTTCTCGTCACAAAATTCACTTAAAAATTCCGAAATTCCTACACACCCATCGGAATAATTATGCCGTCACTTTACCACACTTTTGATGTATGTAACACGGCTAGATCCGGCAACTTATCATTTCCATCGGAACTACTACTACACACGTCCGAACTGTTTCATGGCTAGGCTCCGACTCCTTAGAATACTCTGTCTTCTCTACCAGCAGAGAAAGGCGCGCGAAGAATATTGCTTTACCTTTGGTCAGTGTACTCATCAGCCAATAGCAAAACAACATTCTCCCGCGCCAATCCGCGCTTTTCCTCAATAACCAATCGCAAAATAGTAAACCTAACGACTGCACTTTTTACCGACGTAATTATCTAATATGCTGAAGTTTTGCTTATGCATAAAGTTATTTACTATTGTTATTTATACCTGAATTAACTTTCCCTTTACCATAAACTTATTTTGCAAATCTATTCTACAAAAAATCCCCTTTGTCCATATGCATACTTCTTCGAAATGTTCCCACACTATATCCTGCTACATAACTCGTTAAACAATTATCTCCATATTAACCTTAAACCACACTCACGCATCATTCATACTGCTAAAAGACATATATAACATTTTACGTACACACATAGAAATAATAAGACTTTATGAAAATACTAGAACAGTTTATGAAAAACATTCAATTACTTTAGAGCACTCTAGTGGGCACAATCGAAACTAAAATCACAGTCCCCCTATCCAATTCTGTCCTCTATCGGCTGATACATAAACTACGTGCGCATCCAGTCTCGCGTCACCATCTGTCACTATCCAGCTCTGAGACACATCTCCCACTTAACCGCCTCCAAGGCAGGATCGTTATACGGCGCTGCGCCTCGCTCCCTTGTTGATGGACTACATTTTCTAAGGACTCTCCCAGTGAATCTCGACCTGGCACCCGCCTTATCAACAATGTTCCTCGAAAAGACTGTCGTCTTCCCTCCAGGAATTCCCATTCGAGTTCCAAAAGCAACTCCGTAATACTTACTTGTTGTTCTGACCTACCGATAACAAATCAAGTAGCCCGCCTCTGAATTGCTTCGATGTCTTCCTTTTATCCGACCGCTTGTGTATCCCGAACACCCAAGCAATACCCAAGACTAGGTCGCAGTTGCGTCCTATATGCTTTCTCCTGTGCAGATGAACCACACGTTCCTAAAATTCTCCAAATAAACCCAAGTCGACCATTCGCCTTCCCTACCACAATCCATTTCATATCGCCCAGATATTGAAACAACATGACTGTGTCAAACAGGACATTTTTTAATTAATGTATTTATTTATTTATTTACTTATTTCTCAAGCAGGACAGTACTAATGCTGTACCAGTACCTTAAGTGTTTGTTTTTCCTACTCATCCGCCTTAACTCACATTTTTCTACATTTAGAACTCGCTGCCATTCATCACACCAACTACAAATTTTGTCTGAGTCACCTTGTGTCCTCCCACAGTCACTCAATGACGACAACATTCCATACGCCACAGAATCATCACAAATAGCCGTAGACTGCTGCTCACCATGTCTGCCAGATCATTTTTATATATATGAAAAGTAACAGCAGTCTTATCACATTTCCCTGGTGCACTCCTGACGATTCCCTTATCTTTGATGAACACTCGCTGTCCAGAACAACGTACTGGTTTCTTTTGCTTAAGAAGTCGTTGAGCCACTCACATACCTGCGAACCTATTCTGTATGCTGGTACCTTCGTTAATAGGCTGCAGTGTGGCACTGAGTCAAGCACTGGATCAGCCATTCGAGAAAATTGTCTACGAAGGATAATTCAGAACAAGCGAAGCAGAATGTTATGAATCATTGTACTTCATGACAGCCGTCGGCCGCACAGTGCAGGTGCAACAAATACTCTCCTGCAGCGTTTTCGTTGGAAAGTATTTGATCAACCACCATACAGCCCGGATTTAGTTCCGTCTGATTTTCATCTCTTTGCTCACATGAAACGTTGGCTTCAAGGACAATATTTTGGCACAGACAACGAGCTGCAGACCAGCGTCGAGAATTGGCGGAAAGGACATGTGAGTGCATTGTATGGCGAGGGTACTGAAAATCTGGTACGAGGGGTCACTCCGTAAGTCATGCTAACTATGATATATCTCCAGTAATGCGTCGCTATGGGAATTCCTCGAAGTAGATTGAACCGGTAGGGTAGTGTGTGTCTTAACGTCAACAAAAAATAGGGTTCCAGTACATGAGGTTGAAATGAAACACACACATTGGAACTCTGTGTACATATATTTTGCACGCGTACAGACGGAACAAAAATGAATCAAAATCAGCTACTGTGCTCCAAAATAGGCCCCCAGTGTATCCACAGAGGGTCGCCAAGGACGAAGAAGGCGTTGAATGCATTGGCATTGCCATCAATGTGTGTCGCCGAAATGCCGTGTGAACATCCGCCCTGCTTGCAAAGCACCTCTCATGCAATAGTTTCTTCAGCTGTGGAATGAGGTCGAAGTCGCATGGACTGAGGTCTGGTGAGTAGGGCTGGTGAGGGAGGATGCATCTTGAAGCAGGGCCAAGTCCACACTGAATCTTTCAGGTATTGGTACCGAGTCATCTTCGTACGCGGTCGCTGTCTGTCGGTTGATTCCGGTAGTGTTTGCCGCTGACTTTAGAATGCATTTACTGCGATTATGGTGGTGCGAAATATTCACAAGGTGTACCATAGTTGCAGTGACTCATGAAACGAACCTCGTATCGCGCTACAATGGATATCTAAGTCGGAGCGGCGACTGTGAAGAGAAGTAGCTGGAAGATGTTGCAGATAAAACATTTTTTGATTTTTGCTGTGATTTCTATTTCACGACCGACTAGACCACGTTCAAAACAAACAAAACAAAAGGTTAATGCAAAATGCCGAAAAAGATCACCTAAACTACCGGGTGATCAAAAAGTCAGTATGAACTTGAAAACTGAATAAATCGTGGAATAATGTAGATACAGAGGTACAAATTGACACACATTCTTGGAATGACATGGGGTTTTATTAGAACCAAAAAAATACAAAAGTTCAAAAAATGTCGGACAGATGGCGCTTCATCTGATCAGAATAGCAATAATTTGCATAACAAAGTAAGACAAAGCAAAGATTATGTTCTTTACAGGAAATGCTCAATATGTCCAACATCATTCCTCAACACTAGCTGTAGTCGAGTAATAATGTTGTGAACAGCACTGTAAAGCATGTCCGGAGTTATGGTGAGGCATTGGCGTCGGATGTTGTCTTTCAGCATCCCTAGAGATGTCGGTCGATCACGATACACTTGCGACTTCAGGTAACCCCAAAACCAATAATCGCACGGACTGAGGTCTGGGGACCTGGGAGACCAAGCATGACGAAAGTGGCGGCTGAGCACACGATCATCACCAAACGACGCGCGCAAGAGATTTTTCACGCGTCTAGCAATATGGGGTGGTTCTAATAAAACCCCATGTCATTCCAAGCATGTGTGTCAATTTTTACCTCTTTATCTACATTATTCCGTGGTTTATTAAGTTTTCAAATATATACTGACTTTTTGATCACCCGGTACTTTGAATGCGATGACAGGTGAGTGATGAGCTGCTCGTTGTGTGACAGGTGCGGGTGCACGCCAAGTTCCACGTGCAGCAGGGCCAGCAGCAGCAGCAGCGCGGCAACGTGCCCTGCTGCCTGTGCCTCAAGCCGGGCGCGGCGCCGGCCGACGCCGAGCCGCCCGTCTGCGCCGACTGCCTGGGAAAAGCAGCTGCCGCTGCAGCTGCGGCGGCGGCTGCGGCTGCAGCTGCGGCGGTGGGCGGCCAGCAGACGCGCTGCCAGGAGTGTCACCTCAAGTGCGAGTCGGCGCAGGCGCTCGAGGCGCACGTCGCCGCCGCCCACCGCAAGGCCTACCAGTGCATCAAGTGCCAGGTGACTCACCCGCCCACTCTGTACTGCTGTTGTGTTGTTCTGTGTGCACCTAGACTAACACCGGACATCCAGTGTCCACACAGAATATGTAGCAAGGGAAGGGAATTCTACAGTGAATAAAACTGTTAATATGGGACAAAGGTCTCATTCATCCCTGCATATAAACGGATTGCACCTCAAGTCTCCAAGTTTGTGAAGGTATTTGGATGCACAGATTACATCTGGTCAAACCTAGTACTACAGTGAGAGAAGTACAGCGAGAAATTTTGCTACGATTCAGCACCCAGCGCCAAATCTACAGACGTCCTAACTACACACGAAGACAAAAAAATGAACCACGAAGCAGTTTTCCGAATGGGACGAAAATGTGTAGATGTGATGTACAGACAATCAAATGATTACAATTTCAAAAATATTGGATGATTTATTCAAAAGAAAGAGCTTCACAAACTGACCAAGTCAATAAAGCCATTGTCTACTTCTGACCCGTTGTGCAAATAGTTATTCTGTTTGGCAATGATTAATGGAGTCCTTGGATGTACTCCTGTGTGATATCGTGGAAAATTCTGTCAAACTGACGCGTTAGATCGTTAGGGCCGGTCTGCAGAGGGGTCCAAAAAAAGTATCCACTGTTTAAAATTCCATAACTTGCAAAATAATTGACGGAATTGTCTCATTTTTGGTGAAAGGGTAGCTTAAAGTCCAACTTATAGATATCACTGCAGGTGTTCGAAATGGTCACCATTAGCATCCACACACAAAAGATTCCACCGAACAGCAGCACGAACGTTGGATATTTGCACATGTACGATGGATTCTATAAGTTCATCCAATGTGCGTGGCTTTTGTCGATAAACGACTTCCTTTAGTGTTCCCCACAGGTAAAAGTCCAGAGGAGTTAGGTCTGGGGAACGTGGTGGATACTCCACAGCACCCCTACGGCTTATCCATCTTCCTGGTGGATTTTCGTCGAGATACGACCTAACACGATTTTGGTAGTGAGCTGGGGCACCATCTTGTTGAAAGTAAACACTTCCGTCTCCATACAAGTCACGGATGGCAGGTAAAATGGATGTCTGAAGCTTCTGAAGGTACACCTCACCAGTAACTGTGCCGTCAAAGAAGACTGGCCCAATCAAGCCACGGTAAGACAACCCACGCCACACATTTACTCCTGGCAAATTCACGGCTTTGTCTACATCGACGTTCGGATTTTCGGCGGCCCAGTAGATGCAATTGCGGCGATTTACTGTACTATTGAGTTTGAACTGTGCCTCATCAGACTACACAATCATATCTGCAAACCCTTCATCGTTGCGCATCATGTTAGTAAACCATTCGCAGTACTCCATTCTACGATCTGGGTCATCCTCGTTCATTGCGTGTAGCAATCGTGGCATGTAGCACTTCCACTTTGCTGTCATCAAAATTCACCAAACACTTGAGCGACTCACTCCAGTTTCACGGTCACACTGTCTCACAGACGTCTGTGGTGAGCGAGTGAATTGTTTTAACACACGACGGGAGTTAGCTGGACTTGTTACTGTTACAAGTCGTCCAGATCGTTTCCAAAGCACTTGCCCGCGAAAAGCAAAGGTCCCGAGTTCGAGTCTCGGTCCGTCACACAGTTTTCATCTGCCAGGAAGTTTCGTCCAGATCGTTGTTTGTGTACATCTTTAACACAGCCTTCGGCTTCAAATTTGTCTCGAATGTGACGAATCGTTAAACGTGTCGGTGTCTCTGTTCGATACTCATTTCGCCATTGCCGTTGAACCTCATTGTTTTCGTACTTAAAATGTTAACAATTACAATGTCTTTGGCAAACGTCAAAGTTTTTATTTCTTCTCCGTTAACTTCGATTCTCTTTCCCAGGTATTTCCTTTGCAGCTTGCCCAATCTTCAGATTTCTTCTCAACTGCTGCTTCCGTTTCATGTCTTTAGATTATTGTAACGGCAATCTCGGTTCTGCTATTTGTAAATAACCTTTCGCTCCCTGTTTTTACGCTATCTACCTACAGAATATCAAAATGCGCTATTATTTTTGGTAATTTCCTACTCTCTTCTGTCATTCCACTCTACACCACTACCTATCTGGTCCTCACTTTGTGTCATTGTTGTGTGACTACCTGTCATTTCCTGGATCCAGTTCACTGCTGAAAAGTTTATGTACTCGCTTATGTGCTAGATCTTTTGCGTAACATAAGTCGGTGCTATTTGGATAGGTTTTACAGGTAGATTGTACAGGTTGGGAGAGTTTTTGCCCCCACGTACATTTTTAACAGATGAGTCTGAGAAATTTCCTCTGGTTAGGCTGTGGTAGAATCTAGAGCTAAATATTTCCTTCACGGTTGTGTTTAGAAAACTACTACACACACACAGAAAGTGTTTAACGTTTAGCACGTGAGTGATTTGCAAGCGTTGTAAGAGACCAGCATAGCAAACTATTAAAGTTTATTTTCTTACAGACTACAGTTCCACTGTATCAACAATGGTAATCGCTCTCGAACAATCACAGAATACCTTTGTTCAGTTAAAGGGAAAACAGTCAGTTTTAGGTGCTGTGTACAGTGTCTAAATCACTGTAACAGAATATCAAGCCTTCATTAATTGGCACTGACATTAACTTTACCATCTGAAGTAACTGGTTGACAGTTAACATTAAAAACTCAGTTTCTTATAGCATGTCATTTAAGTCGCAATTCCAGTAGGCAGAAGGCCCCCCCCCCTCCTTTTCCAGCCTCGCCGGCCGTGGTGGCCGAGCGGTTCTAGGCGCTTCAGTCTGGAACCGCTATCGCTACGGTCGCAGGTTAGAATCCTCAATAGAAACCTACTCCTGTGTGAATTTCCTCACGTTCGGAAAATCTGCGGCGAATCAGTTCCTCGACTGACTGGATATCGCTGTTTGTTGCCAAAGCCGTTGACCTTCTCTCGGTATCAACACCATCCATGTCTGTGCGGCTTTGATCAAACTGTTGGCACAATTTCGCTATGGTTGAACGAGGACATTGCATTTGTTCCATAGACTGCCAGAATTTCACGTTGAACCTGTGTGCAATTTAGACGTTTTGCCCACAAGCATCGTGCTGTCCGGCGTACTTCAGCTTAAGAGTATGTTTGCAAGATGCCCTCGCTTCTAAACTGATACTGTTATTACTCAGCTTAGCCGCGAGTCCGTAGAGGGTGGTATATGTGACGTACTGTATAACTGGTCAGCATTCCCACCCGGAATTTGCGAGTGTAAGTCGGACCTTCGTTGATCCGCCTTGGTGGGTCGTGTCGTTGGATTTCCTCCTACCTGTGCGCGGCGCAGCTCTCGTAAATGTCTTCCCGTGCTGCGCCGGCCAGAGTGGCCGAGCGGTTCTAGGCGCTTCAGTCTGGAACCGCTATCGCTACGGTCGCAGGTTCGAATCCTGCCTCGGGCATGGATGTGTGTGATGTCCTTAGGTTAGGTAGGTTTAAGTAGTTATAAGTTCTAGGGGTTGATGACCTCAGATGTTAAGTCCCATAGTGCTCAGAGCGATTTGAACCATTTCTTCCCGTGCAGATTCTTCATTGGCGCATTGGATGTCTCTGTCGGTGGAAGCTAATTATCTGAAATTGCTGTCGATCAACTTTGGGGTACCTGTTTACTCGAAATTAACGTTCAGAATGCCGTAATATCACTTTTATTGCTATTAGATCAATAATGAAACACTCATGTCACAAACTAATCGTAACCGAGAGCATGTCTACCATCGAACAAGACCGGAAGAGCTCTTAACGCCGACTGCTGACTTTGGCGCACAGTCCGTATCTCTTTCTAGTTTCGTCATAGTTCTTGTATTTCCGATCAAGTTCGTACTTACTAAGATATGCATTTGTTAATGAACGGGTGTGAATTTTAACGAGGCTAAATTATGATAAATAATTTTAAACATCGAGAGGCTCCTCCTTGTTCATGTTGTCATAAATGTCTTTAATTATTAAATATAAATAAACAAAATCGGTGGCTTTGGCGCCAAGATGGCGATACTTCCCGTCATGTATATTTCCCAGGCTGACGCTTGTTGCTACGGTCCAGCGCCGAGCCCCACCCCACTACGCACGACATACGTGTCACCTAGCCAGCCAGCGTGGGATATGCTCTCCGACTCGTGGCCGTCTACGGACTACAGCACTTCCTAACTATCATGAATATATCAATAAGAGACAATAATTTATTAAAACTGGTAAAAAGTCTTCCTCACGTAAGAGGTACCTTACATGTTTTAAATTGCCGCGCCATTTCACTCCCATGCTCTGACGCTGTCTCTGGTGGGAACTCAGAACATGTCTTCCCTTCTGGCAATACTCCACTCTTGTTGCGCAATGCTCTTAACGTGGAACGTCATTTTGAAGTCCCTTCGTAGTTAGAAGGTTTCCTTTCTATCTGTTTTGAGACTGCAGACGCATTACAGTGAGACCTGACTCGTTCGCAGGTGAGCTTCGACAGCGAGGCAGCGGTGCAGCGGCACGTGGCGACGCACCTGCTGGAGGCGGGGGCCGGCGGCAGCGGCGGCGGCGCGGCGTCGCGGCTGGAGTGCCACGTGTGCCGGCGCGCGCTGGCGTCCCCGCTGCAGCTGCAGACGCACCTGATCGAGCACACGTTCGCGGGCTGCGGCAGCTTCACGTGCTACCTGTGCAGCGCCGTCTTCACGGCGGCCGCCGGCCTGCAGCAGCACATGCTGGCGGCGCACGGCCCCCAGGCCAGGCCCTACGACTGCGCGCGCTGCGGCCTGCGCTTCTTCTTCCGCGCCGAGCTCGACAACCACACCTACAGCCATCACAACGAGCGCGAAGACGAAAAGGTAAGGCGCCACAACACCAGAGTTCCCTAACGCGGGCGCGAGCGAGGTGGCGCAGTGGTTAGCACACTAGACTCGCATTCGGGAGGACGACGGTTCAAACCGCGTCCAGCCAACCTGATTTAGGTTTCCCGTGATTTCTCTAAATCGGTTCAGGCAAATGCATGGATGGTTCCTTTGAAGGGGCACTGCCGACTTCCTTCCCTAATCCGATGGGACCGATGACTTCGCTGTTTGGTCCCCTTCCCTCAAATCAACCAACCAACCAACCAACCAACCATATCTCGCTGTCGACTGAGCCGCGGTGCGTAGCAATGTCCCAAAACAGATTGGCATAATTATGGCGCAGTTGTGTACTGGATGCGCTATACTCTATGAAGAAAATTAAGCCGCGTCCGTAAATTTAAATAAATGCTTCTCCATAAAAGAGCGTGTTACAGTTTATTCGTTGGATGGCGAACATATTGTTTCCTTCTAAATGTCAGCGAGAGACTCCAAATGGTTGAAACAACCATTCCTCTTGTGCAATATGGTACGGTTCAGATCTGGATTATTAATGTTTGTTGTTGTTGTTTGGTCTTCAGTCCTGAGACTGGTTTGATGCAGCTTTCCGTGCTACTCTATCCTGTGGAAGCTTCTTCATCTCCCAATACGTACTGCAACTTACATCCTTCTGAATCTGCTTAGTGTATTCATCTCTTGGTCTCCCTCTACGATTTTTACCCTCCACGCTGCCCTCCAATGCTAAATTGGTGATCCGTTGATGCCTCAGAACATGTCCTACAAACCGGTCCCTTCTTCTTGTCAAGTTGTGCCACAAACTCCTCTTCTCCCCAATTCTATTCAATACCTCCTCATTAGTTATTCGATCTACCCATCTAATCTTCAGCATTCTTCTGTAGCACCACATTTCGAAATCTTCTATTCTCTTCTTGTCCAAACTATTTATCGTCCATGTTTCACTTCCATACATGGCTACTCTCCATACAAATACTTTCAGAAACGACTTTCTGACACTTAAATCTATACCTGATGTTAACAAATTTCTCTTCTTCAGAAACGCTTTCCTTCCCATTGCCAGTCTACATTTTAAATCCTCCCTACTTCGAGCATCATCAGTTATTTTGCTCCCCAAATAGCAAAACTCCTTTACTACTTTAAGTGTCTTATTTCCAAATCTAATTCCCTCGGCATCACCCGACTCAATTCGACTGCATTCCATTATCCTCGTTTTGCTTTTGTTGATGTTCATCTTATATCTTCCTTTCAGGAGACTATCCATTCCGTTCAACTGCTCTTCCAGGTCCTTTGCTGTCTCTGACAGAACTACAATGTCATCTGACCAAAAGTATCAGGACATCTATGACTGGACATTAATATAAGCGTGTTCCCCTTTCACTTTTATGACACCGTGAACCCTGCTGGGAGGAACACCACGCTTCCTCAAGAGATGGAACCAAAGAATGTCTGAGGTCTGGAACGAAGTCAATCTTCTGACTCATCCGTAAAGGTGTTCCATTCAGTTTAGGTCAGACTGCTCTATTTCAGGAATGTTATTGCCCACAAATAACTGCCTCACAAATGCTGCTTTTGACTGCGGAAATGGTCATTCTGATGCGATGATTGCCTTCGAACTGCCCCTAACTGTACGCAGAAAACAATGCTGTTCAACTTGGGAAAAAGTTTTCAGTAGCCAAGATCGAGTAAATTAGTCTTTATTGTTTCAACAGCTGTAACTGTCATCCATAGTTCCCAAAAAAATTTTGTTGTTAAGCGTGTTCCATTGCGAATACGTACATCATGCCACGTTGTCTTTGTGGTACATAAAATAGGGCACATTATACAAGGTGAATGGATATCAATGATACGATTCGCTGATGACATTGCTATCCTGAATGAATGGTCTGCTCAACGGAATGAACAGTTTAATGAGTACAGAGTATGGACTGAGAGTAAATCGAAAGAAGACGAAGGTAATGAGAAGCAGTAGAAATGAGAACAGCGAGAAACTTGATGTTTGTATTGATGGTCACGAAGTAGATGATGTCAAGAAATTCTGCTACGTAGGCAGTAAAATAACCAATGACGGACGGAGCAAGGAGGACTTCAAAAGCAGAGTAGCAATGGCAAAAATTGCATTCCTGGCCAAGAGATGATTACTAATATCAAATATTGGCCTTAATTTGAGGAAGAAGTTTCTGAGAATGTACGTCTGGAGTACAGCTGTGTATTGGACCATGGGAAAACAGGAACAGAAGAGAATCGAAGCATTTGAGATGTGGTGCTACAGACTAATGTTGAAAATTAGGTGGACTGATAAGGTAAGGAATGATGAGGTTCTGCGCAGAATCGGAGAGGAATGGAATATGTAGAAAACATAAGGAGAAGGGACAGGATGATAAGACATCTGTTAAGACATGAGGGAATGACTTCCATGGTACTGGAGGGTGCTATAGAGGAGAAAAACTGTAGAGGAAGACAGAGATTGCAATACATTCAGCAAATAATTGACGGCGTAGTTTGCAAGTGCTTCTCTGAGGTGAAGAGGTTATCACAGGAGAGGAATTCGTGGCGGGCCGCATTAAAATAATCAGAAGACCAAAAAAAATCGCCAATAGTCGACATGTGCAGCATTGGAAGGGCAGAAATACCCCTGATGGATGTGTTGCTCAGGTGTCATCTGACGACTAGTCCACTTTCGAAGTCACCCAGCTCTCCTCAACGGACCCGTCGTGCTGTTACTGATTCTCTACTGACAACACAGTACTTCTCACCTCTTTTTATCCTATGAGATCCGCCTCTCAAAAAATACAGTGGTCGATTCCATATTGCATAGGAAACTCGGGTACTTTTGATCAA